>NW_027466520.1:11225000-11600000 GCF_050575085.1 Anarhichas minor
GGTTAAATGAAATGGCACTTCTGGTCCACAGTCAGGGTCTTATTTACTGTACAGAGGCAGCAAACCTTTCGCTCAGGGCCCCCATATGTTCCTCTCTGATGTGTATGACTTCATAAATTATATAATGTTTTTTTTCCATTAGTCTTTCACAAATCCCATCACATAGTTGAAAGGAATTTGGAAAACTTTTTCCCCATTTGTTTTTGAAGCACGGTGCCCTCTTTCTGTTCTGTGCCTTAAGCCTCACTTTGAGCTGTAGAGCAAATCATGTACAAACTGGAACCACACAGCACCAGCTTAAATATCTAGACAAAAATCACTGAAAAAAGAGTTCAATTAAAATTGAAATTCAATTTAAGACAGTAACTTACTTGATACGCCTAAAGAGGGGACTTTACAGGAAACATCAGTTCACCACTTTGACTCATTCTTTAAAATACCATTGAGGGTTTTTGTTAATCTGTATACAGTTTCAGTCAAATGTTACTTCTGTGACTTCTTCACAAAGTTGACAAACGGGCAAATCTCCCATTCATGAGTTAGAAACTAATACTGACACAAAATCAAACATCCTGCATCAACCTACAATTTGGCTTGCAGTTATCTTCCCCTGATTGACTTTGAGCTTTTTTCTCTCTTTTTGACTAGCAACGCAAGCTCATGTCTGTCATTGTGGTTACCGTGCCACAGTTATCTTGCTGCTTATTCCTTTCTGGAGGCCAGTTGAAACAGGAAGCAATCACATGTCAAAAACCCTCCGAATGACTGTACTGTGTGTTAAAACGGTGTGTGTGTGTGTGTGTGTGAGTGTGGACGCAGAAAATGTATTTGTGCATCTCTGATTAGTGTTTTTATGTGTCCGTGTGATTAAGGGGGGGGTGGGGTGAAATCCAAAACTCAAACAGGATGCGCAAACAAATGACTTGCAGCCAGTGCTGGTGTCTCCAAGTGTAATGAATCACCCTGTCAAGCTGTTTGGTGGTGTATGGCTCTGAGTGGTGAGAGGATCCACTCATTTGAAGCGTGAGAACGGGGCGGAAGCATACAGAGGTGAATTACAAGTTAATCAGAAACTGCAATGCAGGATATCTCGGGGAGCCGTATATTCCACAGTAAGATCCTTACCATCTGAAAAGCGTGACATCTAGTCTTGCAAAATGATTGAAAGCACAAATGTCTTCACTTGACACATTCAGAGATAATCATTTTATGGGCTGCATACCCATATTGAATGATAGACTGAAAGAAATGATCGCCTGCAACCTTGTATCTTGGATTTTTCTGATAACTCTAACAACCTTGGTAAACCATTGAATATGTATTCTGATACATCAAACATGCAGAACATGTTGTTCTTTCTTCAACATCTAAAAGTTTTAAGGATTCAACATTTCCACAAACCCTGCAATGCACTCTAGTCTCACTCGTGACATAACTCAAAACGTATCCTCCTACAACGGTTCATATGATACCCAAGGAAAAGTTACTCCTAATTGTTTGTGCGTTTTTCTACGAAAGCCCGCAACACGTTTGAATACTTAAATAATCAAGTGTCGTTACTGAAGTATGCGACTTAGGCGACAAAAACATCAACATTGCCTTCTCGTGTAACATGGCGAATGAACTGGGGGGTCCTGTTCTAAAAGATCATTGTTTGTTGGACCCATCCACTTCCCCTCCCGGCCATCCGTTCAGTATGTGATTTAGTGGTGTTTATACTTCCTTGTTCAAGATTACGTGGCTAACATACGAAACATATTCTTGGGGTATCTACGAATTACGGCACTTTTGTTTTTCAAAGGTGTTGCTACGAATGCTGGATGAGACCAGCCTGCATAACTCCCGCTACTGTTTGTGCTACGCAGGTGTGTGCACGTGTGTGTATGCACACCAGGGACTGGATAGAGTGAGATGGAGCACCACCTGCCTTCAGATCCCTAATGGGAGGTCTATGCACCTGGGTCTACACACACACACACACACACACACACACACACACTGCTCCCACGTCATATTTCATGTCAGTGGGCATTTGATTGTAGACATGGGATACCACAACATGACATGGTGGAGCCGGCTTTTTCTACAAGGTGACATCACAGCACATAAGGAGCTCTGCTGTGTTAGTGTGTGTCCATGTGCATCTGCGTCTGTCTCCATGCCCACACTTTTCACACATGTCAACACACAAAAGCCACATGGGAGGCCATTGAGAGCTGCAGCAGCTGTGGAATATGTTATTCAAATGGTGTGTTGCTGTTTGTGTGCGTGTGCGTGTGTGTGCATGTGTGTGTGTGTCACGATATTAATATGTGTGTGCGTGTGTTTGCGTGTTATCATCTCTGCTTGTAGGAATAAACGGCACTGATGTGTCTCTGCGGGGAGCTTATAGAGAATCACTTACCTCTCTGCTCTTGCTGTAGCGTAGCAATGAGTGACTCAGTTCCTCACTCTGCATAGTATTAGGACAGGACAGGAATCACATAGCTAAAAGAATAATAATGGCCGTTATGCCTCCGATAGTAAATACAGGGGAGTGATGTGACAACTGGAGGTGGTGAGGATGGCCAAGGCCCTATTTCCAATTTGCCCCTGCAGGACACCGTACAGTCAGAACCTGAAACTAGAGTAATGTAAACTGTTCTTCCAGTTTCTCCACTGTCTCGACGGATAGTTTAAATTACACTGGTTGAACTTGACATTACATATGGTGAGTAGATCTGATGAAATGAAACCCGAAAGGGATAGTTCTCAGCCATAGTCATTACCGTCAGTGGATGGAGGAGATGAACTGAGTGAAAATTATCTATGTTCTCATCAAAGCCACAAGACTCTGTTGACTCAACCAGTATGGCTAGGTTAGACTTTCAGTTTGGTACAGTTCAGAAAATATTTTAAATATAGCGTACACTTAAACTGATACCAATTTTTCTTTTTTTTCTTTTAGGTGGCTAATACGTTTTGCTGCTGACACCGTCTACAGCAGCTTTGGTCCCATGACAGCAATCTACGGTTGGAAATACATTGACTCATACGACCCAACTCCAAATAATCTGAACTAGCCCTTTAAACTGCTGTAAACAATGAACCTTCTTTGACATTCAAATAGACATTGCACAAACACCAGCACCTAAAAAAGTAGGGTGGCATACTTTTCATTAGTTTTGCCCTTAAAAAGGCTTTAGTTTGCACCGGCCGGGTTTGCTTCGTATTCAAATGGGATGTGTGTGTGTGCATGGGTTCCCAGCCCTCAGTGTGTGCGTGTGTTTGTGTGTGTGTGTGTGTGTGTGTGTGTGTGTTAATGTTTGTGTGTGCATGGTTGGCTCCCTAGCCTGTGTCTAGCCTTTGCGGCACGGGCCAGGGCTCTGCGGCTGCCCCGGGGCCACCATTGTCCCCGGTCTCCACAGCCCAGTGGCCACAGATGTTCCCCGTTTGATACCGTGCACCTCGCACATACTCCCCACTCCCCAAGATGTGTGGGTGGCCAAGCGGGGTGCCCTGTTGCGTGCCACACTCGCACGCCATTGGCCGCCTGGTGCCTACACGTGACACAGAAAGGGGGAAGCCATCGCGTCTACAGTTTTAATCCTGCCACCATGCATAATGGAACAGAAGTAGCCCCAAGTGGAGAGGGAAGCTTTGCATGAGGAGGTGTTCATAAAAGGATCACGGGAAAACGGGGTGCAAGAGGATAGAAGGAGAGCAAATAGCACGCTGAGATGTTGTTCAAAGCACCTCGAGGAAAAGAAAAAGACTTTGGAAGACAACTGACATCTCTCTCCAGTTGTGCTTTCCGTATTGTGTGTGTGTGTGTGCGTGTGCATTGCATGTAATGCATGAGGAGGGATTGATCTGGTGGCTCAGTGCGACAAACAGGCCGTTCAAATTAACGACAGATGCAACAACGAACGTCAAGAGAACCTTGGCATCACAGCTGAAGAAAAAACTGTTACGCCTGCTTTCTAAGCACACACATGCATGTAGATGTATTTTCCACCTCCTCTGTACCAGCATCTAAAGATCAGTGAGCTTCTGTTCTGGGTGCATGCTCAGATGACAACTTTTTTATTTTTTAATCATCCGGGGAAGTTCTACCATATATGCAAAGGTTTCAGCGATGCCTTATTTTCTACTGTTGCCGTTAAGGGAGGAGTGCGCATTATTTGGTTAATTCATCATTGCCAGTGTTTCATCGCAGAATTACGAATTCTAACAGGTTCCTTGTCACCATCTCACAACCGTGACAAAACTATCACCTTTCAAAACTACTAAATAAAAGTAGCATATTTTTTTGGGTTGAGTTGTGCTGCAAAAGAAAACAGTTACTCATACAGTTACTCCGGAGGCACGTTTGACCTTATCTCTGCAACAGTCTTTCACCGGCCGGCTTGCTCGCCAACTGAACTGTTTGTCTTGGAGTTTCAGTTCCAGTTCCACAACTGACAAACATGGTTTCCTGATGTACCATGACAGGAATATATAAAAAAAAAAAAACTGCTGCTTCTTTCAAAGTACAGACTCAGTTCAAAACATCTTATAGAAAGACAGGTGCCTTTAGTTGAGTGTCCTGGCAATCAATAAACCCATCACTGGTTATGCTTTGTCTGAATGTGACAGACGTGAAACATGCCACACCAGTTTGGTTATGTAACAGTGTTCAATTAACCTGTCACTTCAAAATTAATATGCATTCCAGAAAGAACTGACAAATGGAGTGTAAATTGACGAGAGGCCTTAAAATGAGTGACACTGCCCATGATTCAAAAGGTTCTGCAGAGATGTCTCTGATGATGTAATTATTGTAGTTTATGTCTCTTAGTAGCAGCATTGGCAAAAAAAATAAATAAAAAATGCTGGGGAAATTACAGGTGAAAGTGAGTAGAAGAAGACGAGTGAGATGGCCGTTGCATAACCAGTTTGCGATCTGCGGGAAATGAGAACTGGTAATGCACAGAGACGAACGCAGACAGAAACACAAGAAAGAACAAGTTGGATAGAAAGGAAAGAGACGCCATTTTCTCCTGCTCCAAGACACAGCTCAGTCTTAATCAAAATCCCACACAGGAAGAACACTTGAGTAGCTTAATCAAAGATCAGCCTGCTCGGTATTAATAATAGAGCAGAGTGCTGAAATGGAGTTTTACTTATTCAAGACTGCACTTATTCGCCTCATATACCTTTAGAGTATATTAGGCTCTGGGTGTGGCAGGAGGGGGGACTGGAGCTAATAGAGCCAGTGGCGGCCTGTACAGTACGCAGCCTCCCAGCCATACAGACTGCAATGTATAGTTTAAGCATGCTGCGTGTATAATATATTACAATGCTAACTAGCGAAAGTTGCCTGTGAACATATTCCAGGCAGCATGTACGTCTCGGTCCTACATCGGAATTAAAGAAATTAGACAAATGCAACTGTAATTTCTAGGAGACAGCGTTTATTTGGGTGATGTTAACGGCAGGGCCCTTACGTCAAACCTCTGTCCCTACAGCCGTGCAAAGCAAACACAAGGCCAAACAATCGCTGTTATATGAATACTGTATGGAAGAAGGTGATATGTAAACTGTCCTTGTCATTCCGTTTTCATGATGTGATAGTATAGAAGGCTTCAGCTGTAATAGGCACCTGGCTCACATGCAGGCATGTCCTCTTGAAGGCAAGCCCAGTATGAAGTATTTGTGGCAGTAAAACCGCAGGCCGCAATTAGCTTTCATAGTGATTGACAGGTTTGTATGTCACCTGCGCAGGTACTGTTAGCTGGCAAAAAGCAGCTGTTTTCACACACTCTCCCTCTTTCATAACTCATGCTATCAGATTATCTGTACATCTTCAGGTTAACCCCCACCTTCACCCCACTCCTAATTCTCTCTCAACTGCTCCCGGAGAAAACAGAGGACACTTCGCAACATCACACCTGCCTTCCCCAAGGGCAACATGGCTTGGGAAAATCTCTCTCTCTCTCTCTCTCTCTCTCTCTCTCTCTCTCTCTCTCTCTCTCTCTCTCCCGTGCTCTCTCTGTTTGCTACTCTATAGGTGGTATGTGTTTTTGGAATGCAACTCGTCCCGAGGTCAACCCCGGCATCCTGGAAACTACTTTGTTTTAAAGATCTCACGACAAATTTTCCCAGCCAATAGTCTGACGCAAAGTAGTGGATGTTGAAAATAACAGACTTGCCCTCCAAATTGACGCTATTTTTAAGAGGGCGACCTACATCTTGTCTGGGTCAAATATGAACACTTTGTATATATAGCACGCCGTTTCAAATCAAAACAGGGTTTTCTGGTGCGTTTTTTAAGATAATCTGTCAGACGTGGCTTAAAGATATGCAACCGTCTTATTTTAAATCGCAATTCTGCATTTTCCTTGAAGGTTATTTTCGATAACTTGAAGTTGTGAACATGAGGCTTTACCTCTTAAGGCCTATAATTCCTTTGAGACAAAAGACAAAACGGAGGAATTTTAAGAGGCAATCAAATATGGTCTGTAAAGCCATGTCTGGTCATGTCACTTCAGGACTCAGATCCAGCAAGCTAAAGACAAAACATGCAGGCGTTACATCGGATTATTGAGGAGAACCTGAGCAGACAATAGCCTGTACAGATACAGTGAGACGGAGATTCTTGCAGTGACAGCAACAATGGACATGTGTGGCGTGGAGATAGGCAGGCGTCAGCTAATTAGCTCAGTGGGAACCCCCTATTGTCTTGGGTTCGGGACGACAGCGCTTCAATGGCACCTCACTTGTAGATTGGTGCGCTGCAGACCGGCTTCCATGTGGCTGGGCTATTGTTGAGCTAAATGCTATTAACTTTTAAGCCGTGCGACACATAAAAGTGAAGCTGGTGTAAATTACAATTCCCCTGCACATAATCCACTTGCTGATGGTAGACATTACAGCGGCCTTGTGTCTTGACAACAGATTACGGCGACGGCTTTACCCTACACCGCTCGCAAACAGGAGAAGCCACAGGATTTCTGTTTTTATCCGCCCCATCCCTTCTTCATCTTCTTTCTCTCCCTCCCTTTCGTAACTCCCTCCTTTTCTGTCCTCCCGTTCTCCCATTGATCCCTCGGTGGTATTCAGTATCTGCCAATGGTGCATGCCTGCAGGGGGGCCACCAAAATCCATTATCAGGTATAGGACAACAGTTTCCACACTGTTTCACTCACACTGTATACTACATGGAGGGAGGGCAGGAGGGAGAAAAGACAGGGAGGAGAAGATGGGGGGAGCCGGGGTCTGCAATATCTTTTTAAACCAGATTATGAGCAAATTGAAAGATAAATTATACAACTGTTAAAAAAAACGAGTGTATTTTACACCACATTTTTGCTACAGTGGCATCCCGCACAGACCTTAAATACTCACAAATACCCAGTAGGGATTTACATACATCCTCTATCAGTACCTCAATGTTCTCACCACTCTTTCAGGTATAAGTTAATTACAAGTGTGGTACAGAGTCATATATTAGAAACATGTCTGCACAAAACGTTGAATAAGGCCAAATTACTTCAAAGGTGCATGATTTATTTTGACACCTGAGCAACTGAAAGTATTACCTGCTTGACTACAGACAGATGAAGATCAGATGAAGCAAAAGCATGAGGTATGTCAAGTGAGTCACTCTTTGCTTGCCAATAAAAACACATTATAAGACATAGCTCTTTTTTGAAGAATCTTTGATGATAAAACAAGGTAAATCATACAAATAGTTCCTGACTTAATTACTCAAGTCTACTCTATCCAGGTGTGTGTGTGAGTGTGTGTGTGTGTCTCAGGGGGACAAGCCAGACTTCTGCTAATCTCAAGAAATATCTCTCCACCCAGGTGGAAAGCTACATTATAGTTTAATGCTGGGTTGTGCTTGTTGAGACTGGCCAGATACTAGGGACACTGAAACACCACTGGCAACTGGCAGCATTTACTAGTTCTCACACACACACACACGCACACACACACACACGGTTACACTGTGGACTAACCAAGGGGCCATTGCAGCAGTAGTGATGGCCAGTGTGCCAGTTTGAGCGTGAGTGTGTCTAATTCCCGGCTAATGCTGCCTACCCCCCAGGTCCACCGTCCTTGGCTGCCTGCCACTCTCTCAGTACTCACTGTGCTCCTTTAAAAGCCTTTCAAGGAAAAGGACGGGGGCATAAAGCAAGTTAAATAATAAAAATTTAAAAAAACGATGGAAAGAGAATGACAGAAGTCCACTCTTTTTTTTTTTCAATATAGATATGAGACAGGTATACTATCAGAGCAATGTTTGAGGCAACATTGCTTTAGGGTGGCAGAAAGTGGAGAATGTGGCAGCTGGGTTTTTATATTATCATGTTAAACTTTAAGGAATAAAGAAAACATGAAAGTTTCTTCGTCATAGATGTTAGTAAAATTAGAAATGACTTTGCTTAAGGATGCTGTATTTTTAGCAGTGAACTAAAAATAAATAAATATTTAAAAATCTATAAGAAGCAGAATTCTCAGCTGATTTCCAATATATGTGCTTTGGAGCAGTCTTAGCAGGGAAAGTGCTTCACATCTCTGTCATATAAAAAAGAAAGTCAGCCCCCCCCCTTGTATGTAGCCAGTAGGGACATTTCAACTTTCAAGCATGAGGTCTAACCTGAATTGTACCACCTCTGACCCCTAACCTGTGACCTCTTCTTCCACTTACCTCCACCCACTCTCTTTCATGACCGACACACAACATCAAAGTATTACAGAATCTTTCAGAAATCCCGTCCGCTTTACTCGGCACCTATCTATGCATATCCTTCACGTTGCAGGTAGGCTTTGGCTCCCGAGTGCATACATGCACACATTTGTATGAATGGCCTTCAGGGCCTATGGCTTAGTGACATTGTGCTGGAAGCTCTCCCTTTTGAAACCTGATGCCTGGAGCAGAAGCTTACAGATAGTCGGGTTGAGTCAGCCTGAGGGCGTATTGCCGTCCAGAGCGGGGTGAACCAACCAGTCAGGCCTGTGTGTCTTGTTGCTATGTCGTGTTTTGCTGTGTGAGTGCCTGTCTTCTTGACTCCAAGCTCTCATATAGCCACCCCTCTGTGTCCGGAAGGAACGTGCACACACTCACAATGAGCTTGCACACATATGCATATGCACAGGATATTTCTGTACACATACACTGTACACACGCACACACACACACACACACACACACACACACACACACACACACACACACATATACACAATCCAGATGATGTATTATTTTACTTGCATCTGGCCCGGTGTTAACAAGACTTGTCCAGGAGCACACCTATCAAAGTGTGTCATCTACGGCACCCAAGGCCTTTTTGAATGCCTCGCTCTCCTCCCTCTTTTTTCAATTGTTTTGTTCTCTCGAGGAATCCAGAGTAAATATGCCCTCCAAACTATTTGAAACATATTGTCATCACATTCACCCCCCAGATATGCTTTTGAAGCAAAGAACCACAGGCATTGTTTTAAGGAGATGCCAAAACATAAGTGCTGCGCTTCAGGTAATGGAATAAGAGGGATATGTTTAGAGCAGTGAGATCCTCGGTGGAATTTCAACACTTGACTCATTCATTTTTTTCTCTTTTTTCCTCTAATTTGAAAGTGTATTATTTACTATTTGGATATCAGTCGCCTAAACACACTGGCCATCTACAAAGACAGCAGTACTTTGTTGTTTTTTTAAAACGACGAGCTAATTTATCCACGATAAATATAGTTGGGAAAAAGGCAGAGCAGAGCGAATGTATTCTTTTTTAGACTTTGGGTCAGATTCCCACTCTTCACTGTGTGAACATTATGAGACACCTCATATTCCAATAATCCCTTATTGTGTGATTTTGAGCTTATAATATCATGTTGTATGTCACAGCCTACTTGGTTATTGTTAGTGTGGTAGGAAAAACTAATGTTAGTATTTCATAATTTTATATTTTTAAAACTGTTTTAAATGTCTTTTCCACCTGATTTCTGTCGTAAAAAAGTAGAAACTTATTCTCTCACGAGTGTTGACAGATCAACAAACTATTCTGATGTTGATACTGTCCATGGGACAGGAGGAATTATGATGATTCTGGAAAAAATGGGATGATATCAAGATTCATTCACAATCATTCTACTAACATCCCTGAATATAAGTCATGTCTTGAAGATAAAATACGAGAGTCGTATATTTAAAGGTTAATGGCCATGGGTGTTCATGTGCATGTGCATGCGCGCTCGTGTGTGTGTGCGTATATATGAATATGTGCAAATGTCTGCTGACGTGCACATATCAGGCAAGACAGATGAGGTTGACAGATGTGAGTGTATTCGTGCATGGTCGTGTGTGGCAGGAGGAGGAGGAAGAGGGGGATTCATGTGTGCATGATGGAAAAATGTCGAATAGACATGGGAGCACAATGACTGCTCTTTGAGTTTCATCCTTCTCCCCATCACTGCCTTCATCCCTCCTTCCCCCCCCCCACTTTCCTAAAGGCACAAACTCTGCCAGTTGTCACCTTAGAGTATTGCAGGCCCTGTTGAAGCACTCCACTCCTCGGGAGGAGAATGTCAGCCCAGGCTCGGGGCAGTTTTGACAAACAGAGTATATATTGATACATGATAAAGTATGCTAGAAATCACCCGACTGCTGAGGGCTACTATAGTTTTAATATCATCATTTGAATTAACAAGCATTCTGTGGAGAAATAATGAGCTTTCATTATTCAGAACATCATCCTTACCCCGGCGGAGACTCGCAGGGCTATTAGTGCTTGAGAACTTAATGAAAAGAAGATAAAGAAGGTTTGAGATAAAAGTTTGAATGGCCACACTCGGTAACCAGAGTTAAAATTTAATGCGGCCCCAGTGGATGACGGATGAGCTTCTTATCTGGGGCCTGGGGAATGGGTAGACAGGGGATCCGCTTTGGAAGGTGCCATTCTGGGGAAGGTGAAGAATGTGCACCCCTCCCGCTTTTTCTGACAGGCCCAGTGTGGTGTGCCAACCCGGGTGGACCCCCCACCTCTCACTCCCTACCCCGCTGCTCAGTGATTCATGACAACTAATAGATAGTTGTATGTCCCCTACACTGAAAAGACCACTTTTAGATTCAGGACCCAAAACATTGTTCCTTTGCCGAAATTATATCCCATTAAATTAACTTTGGATTTGATTGCAAAATATGTCTGACTATCATTGTGCCCAAAGTTAAGTCTGCTTCACTTCCCTTCTATAAGCTACGGCTACAGTGTATTACATAATTAATGATTAGTTATCAACAAGAAAAGATAATTGATGCCCACGGGAGTTGGTAGTTTAAGTGAAGACACATCAGCAAAGACTAGAAAAAAGTAAAATATTTCAACAAATGAAAAAGTCTTCTCATGTGTTCTATTTCATTTTTCACAACTACAATCTCATTAATACATTCAAGACTGCCTTAGGATAAAATCTCTTCATTCAGCCAACCCTGTGGTGACGCCTTTCCTCCAAAAACAAGTGGCGTGTGCTTCATTCCTTCAGTGAGCTTCGGCTGCAGTATATTACATAACTGCACATAAATAGTTTTATAAAATCCAAAGCCCAGTAATAACAGTGAAAAAAACCTGCTAATTACATTGTATTATTACAAATTTGACTACCATCTGGTGGATGATGTGTTGGTAGGGCAACACACAGGTGCAACAGTACAGTAAGACACTTGTAAACACACAAAACACATTGACAAATACACGCACACACACAGGAAAAAAAAAAAAAAAAAAGACAGCAACAACCACTCCTGGAGTCCCTCCGTCTTGATGCTGTGTTTGTCCCAAGGGCCTTCAGGGAAGTATGTTTGCTTGCTGAACCATTGTGAAGTCTCCAACAGACATGTCTAGCTTGCTGCTGCGCTGGGCTGTAGTGTGCTGCTCACTGCTGGAGGAGATCTCTGTGAATGGGAGGGGAATGCATTGATTTGATGAATGAGTGCATATTTGTGGGAGTACTGGTGGCCAATGTGCAGTCTGGTGCGAGGAGTTGTTTTTGTGGCTCGAAGTTGACAACAAAGCCTTTAGCTCTAAACGCAGACTGCAGGAATCACAGTTCAGTGAAATGCTCGCACAGATGTGATTTTCTCACATTGTCTTTATCTTGAGGATAAGAGTCTCTTAGTGTGGCATTTCTAACATTTTTGGCATGCATTAGATATTTAATATATTATGTGTTTTCATGTTTTTGTACTTCCAAATCGTTGAAATAATTGATCTAGCTGTTAATTAAACATTGGGACTGACACATGAAGAGAAAATAAAACCAGTGTCTAAGACACAATTTGGATTTTACAGCTTCTTCCCTTAAGCTCAAGTTACTGAACCCAAAGTATTTCAGGCTGTGTTTCCATTTAGCAGTGTGTTGCACCTTGTCCCATTCCCATACATCAAAACACTTACATATGCTGCCAATGTGCTTTTCAGTTTATAAAACTCTTAACTTGGCCAATATAATCTTTTTAAAATAACCAATTAATACTTCTACTAGAACAATAAAGTTTGACATCAAACCCAGGTGTTTTATGGGGAAAAAAGTAAATATCATTTGAATGTGTCCTACACCACAACTTTTACTATTCCTAGCCATGATGTGGTTCCCACTTCAAAGAAACTGCTTAATTTTTTAAGTTCCCATAAAGGTTCCTTATCCATAATGGCAACCCCATTTATGGTGGCTATATAACTTTAATTAATAAACACACCCATGTGTCGGCTGGTACAAGTACTTAACACGGAACAGCAACAATATGACCTGGTAAAAGACATGTGAGGGAGAAGCGGGAGGCTGGGACCTCTCTAGGGTTTCATGCTGGTTTCCCAAAAACACTATGAGCAGTGAGAGAGAAAGGTTAATGCCAGTCAAATTTGGAATCCAAGTTTTTTTTTAATGTGTTTTTTGGCTTCCCTGAACATAAGAATATATTGTTTCAAATATCAGTCAGTTTACGAATCCATATGTTATTCCAATGGCTATGGCTGTTATTAGCACTAAGAGCATAAACAGTGGCGTCCTTTCAGGAAAATAGTGTGATAATTCATGATTCACATTTTATGCTTTTACCGAAACAAAGAGAGGAATTGATGTGTAACTGAAAACGTGTATCTTGCAGCTAATATTTGACTAGCATTGACAATTAACTTTTTCGTCCTCCAAGGCTGATAGCCTATGATACAAGGGTCTGCACTGTATATTGCTAGTATTGGTGTCTTGCAGTAGATATTTAATCCTGGTGTTCACATCTGTACATTTGAATAAGTCCTGGTTGTCAGATCTACATTAATACATATCTAGCCTACTGCTATAAAACGAGTTTCACAACGGTTAAAAGTGACACAAAACAGCAGACCTGTATTAAACGTACTTAGCAATCTAAAGGTATTTATAGGGGGCACAATACTGCTAGATTTACAGATTATCTCAGCCTCTTTAATTTAGTTCTATTGCATCATTTTTATGGGACGAGGCAGGGATAGCTGGAGGGTTAAGGCTGGGGGATGAAGAGGAGTGTGGTATAAGTCCTGTGCAAGTATTCACATGCCTAGAAAGCAGGCAAGCATCATAAAAAAATGGCTCGCTAATCATTTCAATACAGCACCGAGGCTTGGCAGGAGGGTGTCTTTATGCACTCAATGCATGACAACATGCAACCAGAAAGGGAAACAGGGACATGAGATAGGATAAAAGAGAGGAGTGAGGTGGAAGGAAGCAAACCAGCAAGAAAGAGAATAAGTTTGGACAGTTTGCGTTCAGATCCACCAGGGAAGGAAAGACAAAGGGGAGTCTGAGAGATGGAGTGATGTAACAGCATCAGAGACAATTAAGAAGAAGGCAGTGTGTTTTTACAAGGTGAGCGTGCGTGAGACGTCGAGACACCTCATTTAGATAACTGGAGTAGTGAGTCGCTGTCATCTCAAGGGGAATCTTGCTCCTAATTTCCCCTGGAATCACAAACAGCTGTTGTTTAAACTAGATCACATCACTGTCACATGGCTGCGGGGGCCTGGAGTAGTAGCGCTGCCGCTACTCCCGACTGTCACCACCTGATAGCCATTTTTAACGCTGATCCCTTTCAGGTACTTTAATGTTCCCGCCGCCTCGTGAGACAGTGGGGGTGGAGAGCGTTCTCTATTCCTTTAATAAGCTCTGACCTGAGCCCAAAAGGACACATAAGCCTGCGGTCCGAGTCCTGCTAATAAAGATGGGATCTGTTTTGTCGTCTTTATCCTTTTTCCTTTTCCTTCCCGACCCAGGATATATGGGCCCCGTCTCTCTCCTTTCTTTCCCAGGATCCCACGCTCGTGCCATGTGTTGTTGCTGATCGCAAACACATGGTTTAATTTCTGCAGACGGCAGCCAGACATAACAGCAAAACACAGTCAGACAAACTGTGATGGATTTTTTTTCTACATTCTTTTCTTTAAAAATGTACCCTAAAACTACTATTTTAATTACGTAAAACATGAAATATGATACTATTGTACTTGTACACGTAGCTCTGCAGCATTTTAACTCAGCAATAACAACACTGACTCTGGTAAATCATGACTCAAGATACCAGGCATTTGTTACTCCCCACAAGGAATTTTATAGGGATTCCATTATGCAATCTTTATTCATTGCCTTCGCTGAGGTTGGATGATTATAGTGAACACCTATCATCATAGTCAGTAACTTCTCTCTGCAGATGCTCACCAAGTAGTGAAACTGGTATTGAGAGTGATCTTCAGCCTTGTGCTTTACTTGGACAAGACATGGTCTCACTTAGTGTTGTGTGTTGTACAGATTGTAAAGCACGTTGAGGCAAGTTTTTGTGACTTTTTTTTATATTGGGCCATATAAATAGAATTTACATCACTCTGCTCTTTCTAGAAGCTGAATATATAGAGAGGTCATGTCTGATATCATAGCTGATTATGATGATAGTGCTCATACAGATTAAGCATTCGATTATAATGGTCAGTTTTAGTTTTTAGTTTTTAGTACGTCTAAAAGGGCACATCTGCTTTTTGGCCTCAAGTCTGATCTGAAGTTGGAAGGTTAATTTCCCAGGACTACCGTAGGTTGAAACTTGAAATGTCAATTGAAACAAAAGTAATCAAATGTCCTTAACTTCCACGCACATCGAAAACGTTGTCCCTGTGGAGATCCGTCTGACTTACCTCAGCCAAGTAACAGTAACCGTTCTAACAAGTGTGTCATCTAAATAATACTCCACATAATTAGGGTGTACTCTAGCTAGCCTAAAGGCTTTACTGGAAGCATGGCTTGTATTTACACATCTGACAGTTGAGAGAGAGCAAGACAGATGCAAAGAGACAGACACAATGCAAGTGTGCGCGTGTAGGTGTGTGTAGGTGTGTGTGTGTGTGAGAGAGAGAGAGAGAGAGAGAGAGAGAGAGAGAGATGGCAGCACGCGGGAGAGACCACGCTTCAGAAGACAGACACGAGTGTAAAGAAGCAGAAATGTAAATGAGCGCTTCCATCCATCCAAGGCCGCGCACAAAAGCTTTTACACATGTGAACTTTAAATACCACCCACCCAGCTCTCTCCCATTGCCCGTCCGTCTTAAGAAAGGGCAGCGGACTGAACTCTTTATTCATTGATTATATGATTATACTGCTTTAGAGCACGACTACGTCGTCCTCCAGCAAGTCTCAAGAGGAGTTGTTTTTCGGGACTGTGATGGACTGCGTGTGGGTTAGTGCGAGTGGGCGTGTTGTTTCACGTGTATGTTTGATCGGCTTCTGTTCGTTTCACACATGTAGTAACTCATCAGTATTGCGTGTAATGGGATCATGTACTTTTTTTCCATTTTATACGAGGCCACTATGTTGTGTTTTGTTCTGGCAACACACTAGCTGATATCTTATTAAACCTTATATTATTCAGGGGACAATTTCCATCTTTGAATTTCAACCCCCCTGAACTGACAAAACGCTGCTGTTGTGTGTTGCTCATCGCCTCCCCATTGTGGGATCTCCCCGCCGCGCTGTTCACAAAATAGGAGACAAATCATCAGGTGAGTCAGAGGGAGCAGCATTCTTTCATCAACAGTTCCACTGTGAGCCTGAGAGTTACCACACAGTTAGACCCACAGATATGAACACACACACACACACACACACACACCCTCTCTCTGCAGGTGTTCCATAAATTAAGTGCATGAGTAACTGTCTAGAAGAGGGAGAGAAAAAAAGTGGACCAAAGAGACGCCAGCACTCACTCATAAACAGATGTCTGAAGGTCTCCCTCACACATACACTCCTACATACTTATGCAGCAGGGATGTGTTTTTATAGTTAAAAGTGTGTGTGTTGTGTGTGTGTACTCTACATTAAAAGTATTAGCAATATGCAGGTTTATACAAAATACATTGTATTCCCAGCCACTGCTGTTCGGAAAGCAAGTAAGTACACTACAAACTATGGTTAATACACTTATTCAGTTCTATTTTAAGATTGCCCAGAATTGCATACAGGTTTTGTCTTGTATAAATAATTATCTAGGTCACTATCTATCATGGCACGACACATTTAGGAGTTCAGTATCTTGCTACAAGCATAACAAAAATATGTTTTTCATTCAGTTTCCCCATCTCAGTTTTCGTTTTTCTTGAACCGGTGGCCTTACTCACCTGTTCATTTCTACCCATCTGCATGGAAGGCTATTTGTGCGTCTTTATGTAAGAGTCTGCATGCACGCTCCAGCGCATGGCTCTGTTCTGAGGAGGCCTGTCTATGCCAGTGACACAGAAATAATACAGAAAATAGCTTCCCGGCTGCAGTCACTGCGGAATGTGGCAGAAGGCAGTGGCAACTTGACAGTCCGGTTCTGCATCGGCGTGTGACGAGCCAGACCAAAAGGTCAGAGACTTCAAAGCCTGGAAGCAGCTTCCAAACAGAGCTCCGCACCTCTGACAGCGACATAATATATGTGTAAGAGTATACCTGCGTGTATGTGTGTGTTTGTGGGTCATGAAGGGGAATTTTGATTTGCGGGTTTTAGTGAAGTCCTGCCAAAAAGAACAGGTGCTTTATGTTGATGGGTCAACAGTAAAAACACTCAACTGTTACTGTAAGGGGGTCGGTTTGTGAAACAGACTTGAGGACAGGATGCTGTGACAAGAATAGTATTCAGTCGTGAGTTTTTCCTTCAGGTGAGCAGTCATTTTGTCAAAGCTGCTGTCCCAATCTTTGCATGTGCATATTTGATTTTGGATCGAAAACTGAGAGGGAGGAAGAATGAGAGCTATGGTGTACTTGACATCCAGTGACTTTCTGCAGGTTCGGCGTGCACTTGCTCTTGGGGAACTTGATTGAAAGACTCAAAGGAATGTGAATCTGTGAATGTGCGTGGGTTTGTCTACGTAAATACTCATGGCTGCAGCCAAGGAAGCTATTCTTTGCTGGCGGATGCAATCGATACGCATACATTTGCACTGACTCGCTTTGTCTCAAAACTCTGCAAAGTCACATTTAACTTGGGCGCGCACTTTATTTTTTGGAGGACTCTGAGAAATTAATTTGTAAGCCTGACACAAATAAACAGCTCATGCATAAATATGCCCATAACTTTTAGACAAAAGGAGAACAGCTCTATCTTCGTTGCAAGGGGGGATTTCTTCCCTTATCAAAGCAACACAGGGCAAGATTAAAGAGTCAAAATCCTCCCCACGTGTGTGTGTGTGTGTGTAGTGTGTGTATATTCGCTCCTGCATGCCTGCCCCCGGACGTTCTCTCTCCTTCTCCTCCCTCCCTCTCGTCACTCTCCCTGTAGCATTAGGAGCTAGCTGCCAGGCTCTCCTCTTTAGCATCCATCCATCCCTCCATCCTTGCCCCTGGAGGAGTCTGCATTAATCAGTCCCTTTTTCGAAGGAGGGCCTGCTACAGTAGCTGTTGTGTTTCCTCCCATTTGTTACAATGCAGATGTGGCCTACAGTGAAGTCACATCAATCCTTATTCAGTGGAATTACACGGCCAATCAATAACATTCAATAACAACAGGCCATTTGCCCATCGGGCTGTCCACTCTTTCATCCCACCCACTGACAATGGCCTCTAGTTTCTGTGCGTACTGCATAGGTTACAGATTACACTTTGAAAATAACCCTAAATACAAACAAAACAAAGCAAAGCACTTTTTCTGTCACTATTTTGCAAAAGAACAGCACGGATCTATCCGTGCTGCCTAAATGTAGTGGAGAGATGTCAACTGAAAAAAACAGAAAACCTGTACACTGGCCTACCCATGATAAGTGACTCAAAGTAAATATCAGCAAGGGAAATGATGACATTATGAAAGGTAAATAATGAAATTTAAACATACTGAAACTTTGGATAATGCTCTTAATTGTATGCTAGTTTGTGATATTTCCCGTTGCAACAGGTGCAAGCCAGATGCAGCAACATCAGGCTTCAGTGGAGCAGTGATAGTGTTAGGTTTACAGATCACGTTTAGATTTTAGATGGTAGTTTTGTTCTGTGGCAGTCAAGGTACTGCCTAATGTTGCCTTCAGCACATGTAGCTGAATGTGGATGAAAAGTTATTCAAATCGGGAATTGTAAATGACAGCCTAAGAATAGACAGCAAACAAAATTATCTTTGACCAGTAAAACAAAAAAGTAGCACACATATAATGGAGCTCTTTTGAAAAAAAATCATCAGAGTGTTGATTTACTTCAACTGTTGAAAAAATACATATACACAAGAGTTTGACATCATTTTATCACCAACCGGATATCATTCAATATATCACTTTCACTTTTACACTCAACTCATCAAAACAAACATCTAAAATATTATTAATATTGCACTCATATGTAGATTCACAAGCTCTCTAATACTAACCTGCTATACTCTCTGCTACACTGGGTCCAAATCAAGCTGTCAGCGAGCGTGCCAGCGTGTCCAGAGGGCGTCGCCACACATACGGTACTGAGCTACGAACAGACACCGCTTCATGCAACGGGTTGACAGTGGCTGCCAAAGGCCAGAGAGGAGAGGAGCATGGAGGGTAGGCGGAGGGAAAATGTGGGACAGAGAGATGCAAAGAGAAGGTGAGGAAAAGAGAGAAAGGAAAAGTGAAAGTGGGAATGGGAATGGGTGTACAGAGGAGAGGGAGTAAGAGAGAGGATGAGAGAGTAGGTGGAAGATGGCAGGAGGGCAGCATGCAGATTGCCCAGGACCTGACTGGCATATTCTTGGACGGCTAACAGACGGAGAAAAAGAGAGAGGAGGGAGGGGTTGGGGAGCCGGGGAAAGTTAGGGCCCTCAGGATGTTCTGTCCCACTGCCAGCCCCAGAAGTGTGGCTGGGAGATAGCAGGCCCACGTGTAGTGGTGCACCATGCACACAGACATACACACACATGCACTGACAGTGAAAAGGAGGGGATGGAGCAATGCATGTATCAAGATGGACAAGAGAAATTCTGCTGAAGAGATAGGATATACTGTAAGAAAAACAACAACAGAAACCGGGAAAAGAAATGAAAGAGAAAAGAAGTAAGAGAAACAATGTTCGTGTCTCTTGGAAGAGTTTTCAAGGCCTGCTAAGTAGCTGTTTGACTGCATAAGAAAAAGAAAAAAACTCAGTGTAACAGTATTGTGGTGAGGTGAGCAGCGTCATTACCTAGAATTTAGTAAACCGCATCCTTTCACAGGCACCAATATGTAGCTGCATCTTCAGTCAGGTCAGCTCTCTTTCTCGGCTTTACTTTCTCCATCTGTATCCTCCACTCTCATTGGCAATGTAGAGTGGAGGAGCTTGAGGCCATGTGTGCAGGTTTCGGGCCAATTATAGGGATTCTCATCAGTGCCGGGTTGCCTTTTTGCTGCAGGCTCAGAGCACACAGACCAGCCGAGGGTCCACACGGGTCAGCCCTGTACCCCTCACATCTCCACACAATGAGCATACCTGGGAGATGCAGTGCTGCTGGTTTTTGGCAGATCTGAAATATGAAAAAAAAAGTAAAAGAAAAAAATATGTTACTACTTTGCAACATAGGACAAAATGTTATATTAGAATTCAACCATTGACAAAGACTGTGCAAACAGACGCAGCATACAAATTAAACTAGAAATTAAGCTGATACAGCTAAATAAATGATGTAGCCTTTTGGTATATCCAGTCATATTGATATCACGAGCAATCACAGGCTTATCCAGTGAAACTGGACTGTTAAACAATTCTGGCTAAAATAAGTAAATAGAAATAGTGGCAGGGATCTCTCCAAGTTGAAATTCAGGAATGATAACACTAAATTCAACATGCACCTGTTGAAACACAGGAAAACAGGCTGACAAGGAAACAGTCTCTCCAGATTTCCCTCTGCTATGAGGCTCACATTGAAAACAATGTCTGGAGGAGGAATGCCACATGAACATACAGGCATGTTTGATTATTAAATGGTAATAAAATGTAGTTTGCAAACATTTTTACGTGTTCGGTTACTTGTACATCGTCGTCTTTGCCATACCACAGCGGGGACTATAACTAAGACGTGTGACTATTGTGGTGATGATGAAATGTGTTGCAGACGAGAGGTGAGAACAGTGAGAATGCACAACAAAACTTTACGGCTTCTTCTCCAGCTTTGGAAAATGAGTTGTCACCAGCCGCCAGGTAGAAGGAGAAACACAAATATTAATATATTGACGCAAAGGTAAAGTGATACTGGTCATTCCCTATCTCTATGAGTAAATAACGTATGTGCAGAACTATGACAATATTACATTGATTTCTTCATAGAACTGAGAAACTTAATAGCAGAAATGTCCCTAAAGTGCGGGCCCTTAATCCACTTCATCAGGTTGGGTGATAACTTCCTCAATTTACCTGCGGGTTAACAAGGGGGGTACTACACCAGAGCTATAACAACAGCAACAACAGCAGCACTTCAAATATACACTTTATTCAGCCATAATTACCAGCTTGGAGGGAAATTCGGCTGAGAAACTGGATTAAGCATGACTGAATCTTCTTAAGTGGTTATAAAATCAAAGCGCACTGAATGTTTGCCCCATACACATTGGCTTCGGGATGAAAGGCTTGGCCGGGGTTCGTGAACCAGCGCCGACACCAGGAAGGTTTTTTTTTTTTTGGTCAAATGATCTGCTTTTATACTACCAGAACTTTGAACAGTGCTGGCCTGTGTGTATGCTGCTGAAACAGAATCTCAAACATGGCCTGGAACTGTGTGTCTTGGAGAATGAACCAAACTTGGGGCCTGTTTGGCGCGGTCGCAGCAGCGCAGCCCTGAAAGTGGATTGCGCTGGTGCTATGGATTAGCAGAAGGCAGCAGCAGGCAGTGTGTGTAACTTGTATGTGTGTGTGTGTGTGTGTGTGTGTGTGTGTGTATGTGTGCATGTCTGTGTGTTGGCGCTGGAGGCTAGCGTGTGGTGAGGAGGGAGATTCGCACCTCCATGCACGCTGCTGAAAACCTGCTAACCGTTGCATTTACAACTCTCAGTATGGTGAGGTAAACACATTTTTAGTGAACCCCCTCCGCCCCCTCCTCCTGCCGATTTTTAAAGGAAAAGCAGCAAAGACATCCAAAATAGCAATGCTCCAAAGGAGGGAATGTGTTTGCCCCTAAAACAAACATTTTGGATTGCCAAATGATGCTTGTCATCCAAATGCAAACATTCCCTGATACCATCGCATGGACTTAAGCCTTTTGACAAAATGGAAAACAAATCATGTGAGGTCACCGTCCCCACAGAAACCTGCACCGAAATAAAAGTTACCCACTGAGATCATGCTAATCCTTTAAACCCTAATTTAAGTGCTCTCGGTTTTATTAAAACCATAATATAAATACTCATGTGTATATTTTTTTTCTCCTAGCAGGAGAAAAATGAATATCAGACCCAGATTTCTATCCCACAATGCATTTGGGGTTGTAAGTTGAAGAGGAGGAAAGGCAGACAGAGGAAGCTTTAAATCTGTGTCAAAAAGAAAGACATTAAGCTTGTGCAAGATGTTCATTTAGGAAACCTGGTGTGAAGGTAGGTACGTCGGTGGCCCATTAATTACAATAATCACATCGTAGGTGTTAGAATAATTCATTAACTCAGATTTAGTTAAGGCTTCATTTAATAAGTCCTTGTTGGTCAGGAGAAAAGAGACAGGAGAGAGGAAGGTGGGAGGGAGACAGAGATAGAAAGAAAGAAAGAAAGGGAGGGGAAGCTGGAGAGAGAGATACAGGGTGCCTATTAAACCACAAGGCCTGGATTGTCAATTTGTGTTTGAGCGTTCCACTGGGGGAACTTTTCCATCCTTTTTAAGAGATATATCATTTTATAAAAGACCAAAGGGAGGGAAAAGGAGACAAAAACTGGGAGGGGGATGGAAGGTAGTGGTGGTGGTACAATGGAGGGATGGATGGAGGGAGTTATGGAGGAGGGGTGGTTGGTTAGGGAATCAGTTTTGCCTACTATATTTAACTGACCCATAAATCTGTTTTTAAATTCCCCTCCATTTAAAAACACCCAGAAGAACTGCAGAAAAGACAAGGCGAGTGAAGGGAGGAAGGGAGGGTTTTTCTTTTTCGCGCCGGCTGTTAAGTACCACAATCCATGCATAGCCGACGCTACATTTATCCTAACAATGTAATTGGTCCAGCTCCCTTGGCTGGTGGCTCAGTTACTGGCCCTCCCTCAGGCCCCCCAATGTGTGTGTTTAGGTGCGTGTATGTGTGTGTGTGTGTGTGTGTATGCGTGCGCAACAAGGCCCTCCCTTCAGCCCTCAAATGAAACAAAATCCCTGCCTTCCATTGAGACAGAGACTCACTGGGGGGCATGGCGGCTAGGCTAACATAGCTAATGCTAACATAAACTAAACACACCTGCTAACAACCTCACTGCAGGGCTATGTGTGTGTGTGTGTGTGTGTGTGTGTGGGCAGCCGGTTGGGAGTGGGGTTGTGGATTGCACCATAGGCAACAGATGAAAAGCAAAGGAGGCGGACTCACACAAACACAAGCGCACACACACACACACACACACACACACACACACACACACACAAATAACCCAACGCTCCCCAACCACCCTCCTCTCTTTTTTGGTCTTTCTCTCTGACACACACACATACAGTACACACACACACACACACACACACACACACACACACATAGACAGCCGCACACGCTCTCTGCATTGAGCCTTGGTGCAATTACGAGGAAGAGGACAAAAGCTTCACAGACAGAAGCAACATAAGGGTCGGCTCGCTGTTTCACCTGGAGCTAAATATCTAAAGCGGAGGGGAGTCAGAGAGGGAGGTGTGGGAGATGAGGGAGGGCAGGGGGAGGAGGAGAGGGAGAAGCATGGGGGAGGACAGGGTAGGGGGACAAGCGGGGAAGAGTCGAGGAGAAGGGTGAAGAGAGGGGAGAGCAGGTGCTTTTCGGCAACTATTGTTGGATAGAACATTTTTACAGTTTTGTCGATCGTTATCTGATCACCACTTTCGATCATTTTCTTTTAATTTAATTTTTAAATTGAGATTGCTCAGGAGCAGGATTTGTTTTAGAGATCACAGACACGGCTGAATTGGTTGGAGCTAGATAAATGTAAGAGTGGAAAAATGGTTAAAAATGAGATGATGAGAAAGGAGACTGGGGCAGCGGAGCGAGGAGGATAAGGATAGCTGTTGGGGTAAGGGGTGAGGAAGAAGAGGGAGGTGAGAATGTGGAAGAAGGGAGAGTTGGGGGAGGTGAGGCGGGGGTGAGGGAAGAGGAGGAGACAGGAGCCGCATAATGAAGCGCTGGGCTAATTTGGAGAACTCCAGCTGGCTGAAGCCAGAGGCCCTGAGCTTCCAGAACATCTGAAGCACCTTAATGCTGCACACACACACACACACACACACACACACACACACACACACACACACACTCACACTGCAACTCATACACAAACACGCATGTAACATCATTGGAGCTGTGGACACTTTATACACTGAACATCACACACTCTTTGACCTGAACCTGTTTTGCAATTTAACCTCAGCCACACAAACACACACACGCACACACACGCGCACACAGATCTTATACACTACAAACACTATAAAACATCAATACATTGGTATGGTGTGGCTCTGTGTAGCTGTATGCCTGTGGTGATGTTTGGGTTGGGGATTAATAAGGTCGAAGACTCAGTTGATTCTCTTTTGAGTGAGTTTGCGTACCCATGTTGTTGTTTCTTTCCATACAGGATCCGTTGCCCCACAGTTAGGTGATATAGCTTTCCATGCAACCTGTGCATCATGCAGATTTAGGAAGTATAGAGGCACAAGACAATAACATTTTCCATGCAAATCCCTATTTTTGAATAGCTTACTGTCAGATAAAGTGCGCATGCTTTTTCCAACTGTTCTATTTGTGATCGTGCCGAGCTTTGTAGAACCGAAGAAAAAACTTTTAATTAAAATTCCATACAAACAGATCATCGTTTTATGCTGCTTCTAATGCATGTGTGTGTAACATGCCAAGAAAGTAAGCAAGCATATGAGATCCACTGGATTTATGATAAAGGCTATGCGGTTATAACACAGGAGGGTGATGCCTTCTGTGTGTTTTACATAGTCAATACAGATGTCAACTATGTTGTTCTGGGAACACCTTACAAACAGTGTCAGGTCCCACTCCACACGCTGTTGGTCCCCTGATGAAGAGAGTTGCCAACTGCCACTGTTTGCCTTCATCATATTATCAACCACATTGTGAATCTTTGAGCAGAACCCGATTGGCTGAAATGTTGGAGTGAAATTCCTTTTCTCTGAGGCTACATCACGGTAATGGCTTAAAACACAGCTGGATTAGAGCCTCTCTGGTTTACAACCATAAGGTTTCCCATCTGCAAACAATGCCCAACTATGTTTTGTTGCCCTCCTCCATTTGGTTAACCTCAAGCCTTTATGGTTACCTACGGGTGGCTCGGGGTGATGGCATTTGACTTGAGACTAGAGCCAAAGTGAAATGCTGACTAATTTGTAACATCTGTCAAATTTTATGAGAGAAGAGAGGGAGAAAATGATGCCAGGTTGGCAGGTGGAGGGGTGAGGAGCACTCACAATCCATTTATATAGCCGCACACACACACATACACGTGTACACACAAGACTTTCCATTGCCAAGGTGTGGTGGATACTGATGCCAAGCGGCACGTCTCTGTACTTTCATGGAATTTTATGACCCAGAAAGTTAACCAACACACAATCAGGCACTTATCTTGTCTATGTCACCTGCACACACACACACACACACACACACACACACACACACACACACAAACAAATACACACAACAAAAATGTGTGAGGCGTCGATTAGTGAGAGCCAGGCCTTCACTCCCAAAGCACCATGAGCCCCAGACCTGGGGAGCTGTCAGCAACTCCTATCCTCTAATAAAATGCTTCTCAGAGTAGGCCTACAGCACAGGTCTGCTCAGTTAAAACCCAGAGGCCATTCAAAAAAGTACAAACAGACCCACAAATTAATAACAGTACTTACTGTTGAAAGTAGCACACAATAACTAATTTGCTGTAATACTAGGACCATCTCTTCCATTTCAACCATTTCAAGTGTTGTGAAAGACTAAATCACTATAATACAAAGTTGTTGAGCAATGTTAAGGTTGCTTGTGAGTGCTCAGGGATCATTTGGAAATGGCTGTACAGATCAGACAACAAACTCCAGGTCTGCAAAAATAAATGCAGAAGTGCAGTAATCTTGCATTCTTTCTGAAGGACAGCAGGGAGTGAGTCCTCTGATTGCAATAAAAGGTATATAAGTATATATGAAATTCACCCTTCTTCTCACTTGATGTATTACCTCAGTAAACATTGTAAACAAGTGTTTATGGTCTCAATCTCTAGTTTCAAGTTGTCTTCAATACAGCATGATGTTCATTTAGTAGATCATGGTCCCATTTAGAGTAGAACAGACGGTAACGCCGGTTGTGCATTGGGGTGTGACTGCCTTGGTATTGACATGTCGCTACCAAGGCGTTGTCCGGTCTGGGAGTTGTCCGTGTTTTCGTCTTACAACTTTAACCCTTTCACAGTGTGTTTTCAGTTTATGAAAGTTAAATATCGTATTCAGCGTTCTGTTGCACTTGGCTGCAGCCTCTTGTGTCACTTCTGGTCGCAAAAAGCCAAGATATGGGAACAGCCAAAATCCCGAACTTGAGTCCTCAAGACGGCAGTCCATGAACCTGTGGGTGTGGTGGGGTGGGTGTCACGGTGATACGTCCACCTCTAATTTACAGTCAATGCTGTATCTTTTTCAGGATAACCTTGACATGCTTTTTTCTTTTAACAATTGGGAGCTGTGAACAACCAGCCTTTATGTTGCAAAGCATCAAAGCAGATTCCCTGTGGAATCAGATGCTACACAATAAGAATACTTTTTTTTTTATTGGTTTTAGGTAAATAAGTTTCTGCTCTTAGTTTAGGGTTTCATCAAGGTTCCCACACACACATGCAGCCATGTGCATGCTCTTCTTCAGCAGAGACCCTCTACCTTTACCAACACACTGAATTACTCTGATAATCACTAGAAAAATGAAACCGTTATGACAGACAATAGAACATAAAGAGGGAAAGAAACACATGCAACACACATTACCACAGAGTTTACTCCATGTTTTAAGCTGTACCATGTAGCAATCACACGTGTGGTGCGCACCGGGGCGAGAGGAACAGCAACAAATTGGATTTCCCAAGGATGATGGTGTGATGAAAGATTGTGTGTTTTTCTCATCTACCGCCAGTGCTGTTAGAGAGCAGCATGATTAAATAAAACCTTGCCCAAGTTTCAATAAACGCATTATAACAATTGCATTTCCTTGACAAAGATTTAGGGACTGGTGTGATGCGATTGGATTACTGGGGAACATTGAGCTTTTTTAATGCTGTTTTTGCCCTGCCTTAAGTTGAACGTACACCTCCACTTGAGCAAGTTTACGGGATTTCTCTCCTCTCAACATGTGGTTAGGGACACTTTGATGAAGATGATGGAGGTGGCTTTTGCTCAACCCTCCCTCTTCTCAGTCTTTATGCAATGGAGAAAATAAATGGCCAAGCTTCTGCCTTTTTACAGCAGTGGTAGATATTTAAGTGCCTTCATCTAATTGTCGGTGGTGAGTGCATGGTTTTTAAAATAATTCCTCTTAGGAACTTTTTTTTCAGCATTGTTGTTCATGATGGCAATTGTGTATGTTGCCAAATGCAGAGAAACAAGGGTCACTCAGTGCTTCGGATTTTGTTTTTTGAATTCCCATACTGCGTGGTGCTGGGACACTCCAGCACAAATGGTTGCGAGGCCATACTCACATACTCTATACTGCCAAACATGAATTATTTAATCAAATAGTAAAGACAGAGAGAAGTCTGATACACTGATGACTAACAGGTGGAGGTGACGCATTACTGGAGAGCGAGAACATGAGAGCAAGTCAAATCAAAGGTGGAGACTAGTTTGTGTGTGTGGGTGAGTGTGTGTGTGTCATCCACCACAGTGGGAAGATTGCACAAATGCGCATCTTCATTTAACTTCAACTGTCAAGTCTTTTCATTGATTTAACCTTCAGTGTCAAGTGACACATTTAAGCATACTCAGGCATGGCCCAACGCTACCCATCTGTGATTCTGGCAGGTGGCAACAAGCCGGTTAATGACGCCACACCTTCTTTTTTTTTTCTTCACCCCACATCACTCACACCCTCCACACATACACACACACACAAACACACCCAGACCCACACAAACACTCACACGCACTTAGATTACACACCTATACAGAGGGCTCATTGGAACACAGTATGAAAAGTTTCATGCTCTGCTGCATATATGTTGCTCTCTGCAGATATTAAATCCTGTATCGATGACTGCGCATGTGTGTGCGGAAGAGCTGTGGTATTTCTACAAATACTGCATGTTTTATTTAACTGTTCACACTGAGTTGACTTACAACAGGGTCGTAGAAGAAGAAGAAGAAGAGATATTATTTTCATTCCTTAAACAATGAAAACTGTTAGGTAGCAGTCAAGGGTCATTAAATCTAGCGACAACTTGTTCATGTAAACTTTTTCATGGGTTTAGATGATGTTTCTGCACAGGCTGGTTAGCGTTGTTCATAATGTTACCCAGAGGCAGGCTGTTACAGAAAGACCGTCATAAAATGAACACACACATAGAGTTTACAGTAGATGACAATGTTTCCTTCACATGTCGTGCTCCTGTCATCTAAAGTGCCAATAAACCACCCAACTACACTAACACGCACTCTAACATATTGACTTTATAAGTGCAAATATAGTGTCGGGCTAAATGCCCATATTGCTGACTCTTTGCAAACAAAGGTACAGTACAATGAACTTAATCGCATTCAGCTTTCTGTCATGTGAAGTGTAGTTACAATGATTAACCAAATGCAAAAAGTACTTTTCAGATACATGATTTACTTCCACAGTCAATTCAATCATCCCCCCTTATTGTGATGACTGTGTCTGTGAAACTAGTAACCCCATCTCGCTCTTTACTCATTCAATCAAGGGGAACTGTTGGATGCCGACTGACGAAGTCATGTGGCATTGACAGCCAGGCACACAGAAAAACACAAGGATGATAACAAGAAGGACGGAGAGATGGGTGTAGAAACGGATGGATGGTGAGTGGACAGTTCCTTAGCCCAAAACACGGTGAAGTTAATGGTGCAACATACAGACTGATGGGCAGTTGACCAGCCAAATACAGCAGATGCTGAAAGGCCAATAAAGGGTTCAACAAAAGACCAGATGACGGTGCTAAAAGAAGGACTTCTCTGTTACCCAATCCCCAAGGAATTATTTGGAAACATGCCTGCCAAGCTGACAGGAGCACAGTTAATAATCTGAATAAAACGGTTGGCTTCTACGTCTAAAACTGACTTGCTAAAAAAAACAGAGAGATATGCAACTGTTATAATGATTATTTCAACAGGCAAATATATGACATTATGGAATGTCATAAAAAAAAAAGTGACATTGAGTAATGACAAAGACATGCAACAATATGCCACTGTGGCAAAGTGTTCTGTGTCAAATTCATTCCCAACTAAAGAGACATGCAGGTTCCCCAACGCAAAATAAAAATAGAAAGCCGAACAGCATTATAATGAGAATAAATTGTTTTATTAATGTTTCCCCCTCTTCTCTGCCTTTACTCTCCGTTAGAGGCATCCAGCGTTCTCCACAGCATAGCTCACAGTTTCTCCCTGCTCGCACTCTCTCCTTGGAGGGAATGTCAAAAGGTTTTTCATTTATCTCAGACCGAAGACGAAGCACAAAACACAACTCCCTTGAGAGACCCACGAGGAAACTGTGAACACCTTGCCCCAAATATCTGATCTTGGAGGAGCAGAAAATAGCATGCACGTATTTGTTTGCCGGGACGAAGACTTCCCTCGTTCCCCAGACGCTGTGTTGTCATTGAACATGCTGCCGCTGTGTGTTAGGCATATAAAAATAAATTTCGATTTCTATTGGGGAAATAAAACACCTCCCAGGAACAAAAGATAATTGTATTGATTTGTTGAGCATGTGGAGTAGTTCAAAAAAGTGTCTGTTGGTAATGTTTTGAGCGCCGAGACTGTGAATGTGTATTTTTATGAGTGCACGCAAGTGCGTGCATTTGCTGGCTTGTGTATCTGGATTGCGTCAGTTTGTGTTCGTTTTGACAGAGCTCTCACCAATGCTGCAAACAAAAGAGGATCATTGGGCTTTTTATGTTGAGTTTGAGAAGAAGCTTAAAAAGGTCCCCAAAAACTAAGATGAAAGATGCAGACTTGCAGGCAAAAAGTTTTGAACACATTTCAGTAGGTGTGTTTGTGTAAATGTGTAACTGCATCATGGTGCAAATATGGATTGTGTGACAGAGAGTGAGAAGGCAAGTAGCTTAAAGTCATAGGATGGCCTCCCTGTTGTTTGGTTCATTTTAAGTCGATTAAGTGTTGATAAAGCGTTCTGCGTTTTCAATGCAATCCAGTGAATAACTGCACAGCAGGGGACTTCAACGGCAATACCTACCGTGGTTGCGTTTGGTCTTTTAATACGGAATAAAATGGCATTTCATGTCGTCTGAACAAAGTCAGTGACGACAGTTAATCAGACTCACTAAGAGGAACTGGAAATGTCAGTTATGGCTGATGGCTCAGGGAAACATTTCCTCATCTATAGGCAAGCTACTCTCTCACTCTGCTTGCTCTCACTCTCTCTGTTGCTTGAAGCTGTGCTAAATCGGACAGATGTGTGCATTGATAAAGGCAGCTACTCGACTGGAACAGTCTGAATGTCCATAGAAGAGCTAAATAGCAAAACAGTTATTATGTTCTCTTTGCCTTTATCGTATGTTCGAACACATACATGCATGCAATAATAGTAATTGATTATGAATACTGATTGATGCATATTACAACTTAATGCTGTACTTTTTTAAATGTATCTTTATATTTATTACCCGCTTTATTTGTAAGTACATTTGTAAGGTATGTCCATATGCATATGCATGTAATATTGCTTTCACATAATTTTATTTACATGACCACATGGAATGGCTGCAGTAATCATTTTTCTTTGGACCCCGGGAAGAAGAAGAAGCTGTTTTGCTGGTAAAAGCTAATGGAGGAACAAAGGCCAGCATAAACCATGAGCTTTATTTCACTCCTTTGTTTGTCCATCTTTGTGCAAGCGACATAAAAAGAAGAAATGAGCAAGAAAAGTGAGAAACTGTCTTTGCCTTTTGCCTGGAAGGGTGTTTTCTGCAGCGGCTCTGGTTGTGTCCAGTGAACACAATGTGCAGTCTAGCACAGTCGTCTCAGATGTGGCAGTTATGTAGTCAGTCCTCTCAGACACCTACGGCTGCACTCACACTTAACCTGTTTGATCTGGTTAAAACAAACACAGTTTGTCAGTTCATTAAGTCCATTAAAAAGTGTGCGACATTGATCCCACTGTAATAAGCACCTAATCATTACGCTACAAGACGCCTCCTTTATGTCCTGTCTCTACCTGTTTGCCATTATTCATAATATGGGTTTGATTTGCTGTCTAATAATACTAATAATGATTATAATCACTTATTTATTCATCAGGTCTTTGTGACACCAAATAACATAAATATATCAGAAGCATTAAATTGTCACCGAAATTTTATTTCCCCAAGCGGGTCCTGATGATCGCCAAAACTATCCAATCAAGGAGTTACTGTCAGTCTGTAAATCATCATGTTTACTCCTTTTGGTTTCATTCGGGCAAAGAGTCATAGTGAACCAGAACTAAAATGCTACGATGTATCTTTTTCTTTTCCTTGGTCCGGATCAAATAAACCGAACTACAGGTGTGAAAGCACCTGAAGGATTCTGAAAGCATTCCTGATTCCAACCTCAAGCCAGCCCATTACAGTCTTGAAAGAGTGTCAGATGTCTGCAAACATCAATTTGCAGCAGCAAAAAAACATTTAGACACAGATGGTAATAGAATAATTGCTGCAGAGGAGAGATGTGTAAAATCCTTCTCAAGTGCTTTTTGAAGGAGACCCCCATGTTGGCCGGCCTTAGGGGGCAGACTGCTAACCTCTTCCCAGAGACGGTGACCCGCAGACGGTTAGGGGAGCAATAAGACTGGGCCTTCAAGCTCAGGTTAGTGGGAGGGATTCAGGGAGCCAACACTGCCATATTAATGCCAAACCCACATTCATATGAAAGCAGAGGACTTGAGCCCAGATACATAATTTAGTGCACAACCACATGTGGTAAACACAAAAGCTATACAGTCCTAATCAAGAAAGAAACATTACGCTTTGTATACCTGAACACCAACACACATAGGACAGAGATTCTCACTTATATTCTGCACACATAGCAAACAAAACAACTCTCTTTCTCCTTCACCTCACACACACACACACACACACACACACACACACACACACACACACACTCAGTGAGGGAGAGAAAGTTTCAATCTGGTTATCAGCCCTGGTCTCTTGGCTACAGGGCTTGTGGGATACCCCTGCTTCTTGGCAGTCATTTCTAACACAAGCCGGAAAAACAGGCTTTGGGTTTTTGTGTGTGCATGTCCGTGCTTCTGAGTCATTTTAGTTTTCACATGAGTGTGAGTGTGTTTTTGTAAGGCTTGTGCATTTTATTCGGGCTTTTGTTTGTGTGATAGCGTGTGTCTGCGTGCCTCTGCGTCCATGCACATTTCCCTGTGTGTGCAGATTGTAGCAGGCAGGCAAAAACAGAGCTATAAATAGATAGAGACGCTGGAAAATAAATGACAAAATATGTGAGGACACGACAATCAGTTAGAGAATAAGAAGAGACGGATCCAGCTCCAACTTGACATGTATGGTTTCTAAAAGATGAATCAACTCCTTCTGACTTTTTGTACATGCAACAAAAGGATTTCAAAATGTTTTTATGCAGGACTTTTTTTGGCTGTTACTTCATTTTTAATCGAAGGCAAAAAATACATTTTAGATTTATATGTGAATGTATAAATGATAGAAGGGCAGAGTCTAAATTTTAAACATGTTCAATTCTTTCATTTTATTTGGGCTAAATTGCCTCAGGGGCAAAAAAAAAAAAAATCTTTAACATTTCATATCGTGTTACTCAGACACTGTCTTCACACTGTACAAAGACTTTTCATATCTGAGTTATTCTAATTCTGTGTTTCAATAGCAGTAGCTTTTGCGGCAACTTTGAGAACTTGCATTGTATACCACAACACTACAGAAAAGGCACAGTTCAATTTGTGCCATCAGACCACAATAACAATTTAAATGATCAGGGTCATGATATCATTTCTGAGGTAAAGTTTAAAAGAAGGATATCCGTTTACATCTCACTTACACGATTTCCTGAGAAATACCACATGCACTTCTAACTGCTGTTTTTACTGCCTCCTGTCTGGGCTTTCAGGTCACCTCTTACCTTTAATTACCTCCATCTGTCCATCCCTGCATCCCTCCATCCATATATTCATTCTTCCAATTCTACCTGTTGGCTCCTTCGTGGGAATGATTAAAGTACGAAAGACCATCTTTTTTTTTTTTACATTTCTTGCAGCTCTCTGGTGTTGAGCAGTACTTGTTATGTTTGAAGCACAAAAGGCCTGCGTGCGGTCTTAACCACTTGGGTGAGTTTTTACTTCATTTTCACTTTTTGTAAACCTTATCACCGGGGAATCCAAATGTGCAACATATATTTTCTGGTTCGGGCATGTGACACATGTACGGCTTTGTATTGATAGATTCGGCATCGCCATAACTAATATAGTAGAAAAAGATTGCTGTGAACTGTGGGACTTGAAGGTTGAGTCGTTATCACAGGCTAACGATTCTGATCCAAATATACAGTTTTTGTCTCTGTTGTGTATCTATCCAAAATATTTGTTGCCTCCTCTTTACTCCCTCTGTCTGTCTGTCTCTCTCTCTCTCTCTCTCTCTCTCTCTCTCTCTCTCTCTCTCTCTCTCATAATCCATGCTGTCATCAACAGATTCAGATTTAAGCTTGCATTTCCTCCTAGAGGCCACTGAAGATGAAACGTAGCTGCTAGTTTGGCTCATATATGTCTCACTAAGTGCTGATGTGCCAGGAGCCCTCCTTAACACTGTTGCCTTAGCAGCCTTCTGTGCAATACCAACACACATCCTCTACCGGTTTCAGTGCATTTGCACACATGACTTGTACCTCCTTAATCCTAAACAAAAAAAGCAGATGGGTTGGTTTCAGATTTGATTTATCTCGAGATAATATCATTGGCATGCATGATGCTAAAGGAAGGGTGAGGTAACCTCCCTGCCAGCCAGCCAGCCAGAGCGCTAACATTGCTGAAAGGCAAAGAGAGGAGATTTACTAATCCCCACCTGCTTGTCAGGAGATTTTCAGTTACCTGCTAAAGCAGCCAGGCACTGGAAGGAATCTTGGAACTGAGTCAATATGATCGTGTGTGTGTGTGTGTGTGTATGTTTGCATGTGCACGAATAAGCTAGTGAGTAGAAAAAGAAACAACTGAGGGTGCGTGTGACACGGCGGGAATAAAAATGGCCTGCGTGCTTTGAGAGCAATGGTGTGTGTTTGTGAGCGTGCAAATGACTGCACCATGCAAAAAGAAAACAAACGAAAATATCTTAAGGAGAGACTTTTTGGGTGAAAAAGCTTTTTCATGCATGAGATCTGGTATTAGACAGAAACGGCCACACATAAAGCTCACAATACAGACATACTCTGAGCAACACTCATGCTGACTCACCTGTAGTTCTGCACTATACAATTACATCACTTCCTATATCCCTGTAATAAAAAAAAAATGTCAACACTGAGCAGGCTCCAAGAAAGCCGTTGAAGACAAACGCAAAACACGAGTGAGAGAAAGATTAATTTAACGAAAGAATCGTCAAGGTCCATTAGAAGTTGGAGTTGGCGTGAAGATCCTGTCTTTTTCGACATCCTGTATCCTTCTTTCTGCCGTTATAATGTTTACTGGGCAAACAGAAGGGTATAGACACAGGCGCACAGGTGGGAAGTGATGCTGAGAAGAAGAAGAAGAATAGCTGTTGCGTGCATCACTAAATAACGGCTTATTTACATGACTGTGTGCCTATATTTACCAGCTTCATTGTCCTAACTCGAAGGCACTCAATTAAGATTTTGTTGTAAATTGTGGTTGGAGAATTATTGCAAACAGCTCAGTGCCGCTGCCCTCCTCCCCTTTAATAAACCAGGTTAGTCTTCTCCTTGACTCAAGTTGTTTAATGACCATAGCTAATGCCGCTGTGCTCTCCCCTCTCTTTGTCTTGTCTGTGTAGCCAGCCTAATCGCTGCTGACAGTCAGCTTTGCTCTTTTATTAGCTCTGCGTCGCTTGCAATCAGTGACAGTGAAGTCAGGCAGCAGGAAGGGCTTGTGTGAACTCAACACCCACTCGGACTCGATGTTTAGATTTGCACATACACACACACACACACACACACACACACACAGACACAAATGTGTGTGTGCATTTTCACAAATAAACTTGCACTCCTCCTAAGCCATGTCAACAAACACCTGACCTCCTCAAGCGCGCGTATACATGCACGCACTTTGACTCACATGCATACATTCACACATAAATGCACATGCACGCGTTTATACGCACACGCACGTTTATACGCACACATCAAAAATAATGGAACAACCTCGACTAGGCAGCCACTGGCCTCACTGTATGTGGGTCAGGCCCATGCAAAGCTGTATTGATTTTGTGGGCCGTGTGTCTGACCGTGTGCCACCACGTTAAAAAAGGCTGGCTGCTTATACGACAGCTAGCGAGCATATCTAAAAACACACACACACTCACAGGCGAGAGGTTCCACAGTTTGCTAGCCTCTTCTTGTCAGTGCCCCGCGAATTGGCAGACAATGGACTTGTTTGATAAAGAGGAGGGCTGACATTCGAACGGGCAATTTGTGAGCGACGGGGCGGGAGAGAGGGATGGGGGCGGGAAGGGAGGGTCAGGAATTTGCCTCACTCCCTTTAAAGAATGTAGCGTCACCCATATGTCCGTCTGCCCCGGTGCATACTCGGTGGAGTGGAATGGCAGGGATGCGAGAGTGCTCGCTCCCTTTTTCTTTCTCTCTCTCTATTTCCAGTCTACTTTGCAGGGCTGACGAGCCTTTCTCCCCACTCTGGTGCAGAGCTAATGCTGTTTTGTCTATTGCATTAAACCATGCAGCGGCCATTTAGGACACTATGTAGGCCACGGCAGGGAGAGAGGGATGGCTTTAAAACCTGAGCCAGTTGAGGTCAGAGCAGCACATAACTCAGTCACAGTGAAATATTTCCCAACATTTTAAATGTCGCTCATCTTGAATGGCCAGCACCCATCCCTCCTTCCAGTAAACGCGCCGCACGCTCCATTTAAGTGCTTTTGAACGAGCCCTTATTAATCCCCCTAACTGCAGGTTTGCACCTCATATTTACCACAGCTGACCTTTTGACCTTAGCCACTGGCTAACATCTAATGTTGAAAATTGGCTAATTTGTGAAATGGCAGAATTTGGGGGTAAAGACCACTTAGAGCTAATGGCTGGCTCATCTGAATATAAGCGACATGCTTAGGGGAGGGCAAGCGCAGGGCAGCAGTGCTACCAGTGTTGGTGAGGTGTATTTGCGAGAATTGCCCATCCGAAGGAAGCCAGATATTTCTCCCCGGAACATCAATCTGAATAGCTAAGACTTTCACTGCCTCCATTATCTCACCATTCGTTATCCTTGTATGCTGTAGGCTTTTTCTCAATTACAGCCATTTATGGTTTCTGGAGTAATTACATCAAACTCAAGTCAGTTACCTGTAAGGTGTGTTCTACTGTAAATTAATTTGGAAGTTTCTGTCTTACTTCCTTTTCATTTTGGTAGTAATGGGCTGTACTTGTTCTTATGCAAGACAACCAGAGGGCTAAATGAATTCTGAGGCAGGAAACTGACCTCACGAGGGAGGGAGACAGAATTTCAAGAGTTCAGAGCTATTTCCATTAAAGCCGGGAGACAGAACATGATATGTGACAAACGATGCCAGACAAGCATATTGTGCCAAGCCGCTACATGCATGCAGAAAAGCTCACACGTAGATTATTGCTGTTTGACTCTCTGTCATGTACAAAAAAGTTCAAAACATCATTGATCATAATTTTGCTCTAAATGGTTGAATATTTGCTTTTATACGTTACATTATTTTATTTGAAGTATACTAGATTGTTTTTGTAACCCATACGTTAAACATACGGTACAGTTTCATGTCATGGATTCAATTTGTATTAAAGTCTGATCCTATTAAACTGTTTTGCCAAATAAAGACATTTTCATAAAGCAATTAGAAAATACATACGAAGAGTTACTTACATGTAAAATACATGTAAAACATGCATGTCAAATTAATGTTTTTGACGATTTAGCTTTTTTTAAAACTTCATCAGGCAATGATGTGTTTTCCTGCACGGTGGAAATAGTTATAAGCAAATAGCAAATTGTTTAAATTATTTTTTAATTGTTACAACATATTTTCTCTGAAATTACACAAGAAAGTGTGCATGATTCCAGCAATACCTGAGAAAACTAATTTGTTCCTCTACTCCCTGTAATTTGAGTATTGGATGTTTCGCAATCTCTTTTACCTTCAGCATATTTAGCCAGCCCTTCATTTGCACTCGTCGTTAAGGCTAACAGCTTATTCAGCCTGTTTATGGATGGCCCCTCAGAGCTAAATTAATAGAAGAGGCTTTGGGGACCAGAGAGGAAAGTCATAAGCAAGACTGTAATGCTCATTTGCAACGTAGAGGCTAATTACCAATTTGCCACTCTCCAATCTTGTTTCATAATACGTTCACGGCTCAACTTCTTCTGTGTTTCGGTGCCTGGGAGCAATGTATGACTTTTATACAACAGAGGATGCTTTGCTTCTGTCTTTATAACTTCATGTGCTGGAGATATGGAGCTCTTAGACTTGCCCCACGCAGGCCCACATCTAACACACGCTCATGTGAGAATGGTGCTGCGATTGCCTTCAGCTTTGACTGCGTTCTCTATTTTATTTTATTTTTTCTTCATGTCTCGCAGAGAAAGAGAGAGATAGAGAGGACAAAAACATTGACGAGAGAGCGCAATTGAACGCCAGTCATCACTCTAAGATACCCCCCCGATGATAAAGCTGCAAAAGGAGCTTTATTGAGATTCAGAAAAGAAATGAGAAAAAAACCTCTGAATTTTGTCAATTTTGTAAATCTAAAAAATACACTATGAAACCTTGACTATATTGTACAGCATACATAAAGAAAGGGCGCAAATATGATTATGTCATGTAATCTAAATCATTATTTACAAAAAGGAGTTATTATGTCTTCAGGAATAATAAGTACTAACAAGTTGAACTGAAAAAGCAGCAAAGGCCTGCAACTGCTTTGAATCAGTTACTTAACCTCGCCCTTTTTTTAATGCTCCTCTTGAGTGTTTCCTTGTTTGTATGAAAAACAGACAGAAACAAAATCGAATGCAACGTGCAGGATTTACACTATATCAACAAATCCATTGGGAAGTCTGATCTCTGAGAGATGTTGTACTAAAATGTGGAATAAGACGCAAGCAATTAAAGACTCATGCTGACATCATGCATCACCTGGATTGACTTTGCCTTTCATGTGTTTTTCACGTCTGGCTAAACAACTTCCTCAAAGTGACTGTTAATGCCGTTCATCTCACAGCAAACAGAGTCAGTGGATTATCTGGCTTTAAGAAGCGCATTCTTAAAAATCCAACAAGTATGAGTTTAGGGTGTGAGCTTTCAACACTTGCGCTCAGTTTTTATGTGTACTATAAAAGAGCGTAATAAATAATATGTGTGAATACTATACAATTATATTGTCAAACGGGGCCTTTTCACACCTTGTTTGGAACGGACTTTCTGACAGTTCAGTTTGATCAGTCTCTCTCTTTATCCCTGAAGTGAATAGAGATAATCTCATGAACCCTACAATGCCAAAACAAAGATTCATCGGTAAACTTGAAAAAAAGCATTTGTTGGTACTTGTCGGTAAGAACAACCACGCCAGTTAGACCTCCAAGAGGAGTTCACAGATAATTCGTTAATTCGAAACGGAGCCTAAATGTTGAAATATGAAATATCCAGTGGGTTGAATGAGGCAAACACAGAACTACAGTGTTACCTCAGTTAACTTCGACATCATAATGTGCCCTTCCTTTGCCTGTGCGTTAATATGTCAGTGCACACACAGTAGTAAACTTAGTGTTGAATCATTAACTGTAGGAAATAGATCATTAAAAGTTCAAAAGAGATCCAGGTTAAACTCACAGAGTGAACATTACACCCTTTAAAAAACTTAAAAGGAAGGAGGCAGAGGACACAGTCTATGAATAGTCCAATGAGCTCGCTACTGCCCTAAGGGTCAACGTTGCATGTCCATTGAAGGCCGGCTGAGTGGAGTTGGTCATTGAAGGCATTTACATTTCAAACATTCTCCGAGATATTAAGACAGATGTGTGGGTTAGCCAGTGAGCTGGGAGATCAGGGTTGATCTCATTTCAGGCTGTAGCAGGAATCCAACAAGGACAAACAGGCTCACAGTCTTGTGACTCATCAGTAAATTAGATTTTCTTTAGTAAACAAGCCCATAAAACGTCTCTTTAGTGTTTACTATATTTTAATGCTTAGTTTTAAACATCCTGAAATTAAGCACAACATATTGAAAGATTTTTTTCCCTCTGTTGTACATGAGCTGAAACTCTAAATCATTGTTGGATATACAGTAGTTGTTACTGATCACACTGATGCTGCAATGAATAACAGCTTTATCAAAAAGTAGCAGGGGAAAAAAAAGACTTGTTCTACGTAGCTGCTTCACAGTAAATGATGTCAAGGCATATGTTTTGCCTTTGGCAGTATCAAATGTTTTGCAGTCAGAAAATGAGAGTGCAGAGTGACGGGAAGTGTAAGGGCAAAAAGACAACAAGTGTAACCGGCAAAACACCACGAACCAAACTCCATATTGCCTACTAGGAATTAAATTTAACTGCAAACTATTTTTTTTATATTCATGGACTACTTTATTGCCTTTATGCAAGCCCTGTAAAGCAATAAGTCAAGTATTCAATGAATTATTAAGAAACATAGTTTGAATATCCTGGAAACAATTTGATTTGGCTGCAAAAATCCAATCTCAAATTTAGATTCGTCAGATTTTCGGTCTCAAAAGCATTTAAAAACCAAATTGGCCTAAAATAGTAGAAGTACAGAGTTAGTATGGTAACCTATACAGTTGAGTTGCATATTTGTCAGTGCTTTGGTGGCCCTTTTGTTAGTTATTTTTAGTTACTTATTAGATAATTTGAACATCTAAACATCAAGACAAGTCTATTTTTGCAAGGGGCCCTTTTAGTTGGGGGCTCCAGAGCAGTTGTCTACGTTGCAACATTGTCAAATCTGGCCCTGGTGTTTTTTCCCATGAACCGACCGCGAGTAGCCAGACTTCGGGGTGTTTTTTCCCGTGAACCAGACTGTAGAGATGCACTTTAAAAAAATTAAAAAAAGAAGTCTGACCCGCTGATTCAGATTTTTGCTGATTCTAATTTGTTTTTAGAAGAACTATCTAATTGACAGAATGGCTCCAAACTGACGTTACTCTATACTTTGTCATCGTCATCTAAAGTGGTTATTTGCGTAACACACACACATTCAAATGACTAGGAAATGAATGATTGTATTTTCCTTTAAATACTTGCTTTGATTAAAAAAATCTTGGCAGAAAAAAAAGCATTGGAATTTATTGTGGGTTTATTGAAAGAAATGTATTCATTTTGTGTCAGGTACCACTGTTGCTCTAACTTTGAATGGATGTCAGGAAAGTGTTTTTGTCTGTCCTTAGAGCTGTGCAATAACCCATGCCTGTTATGGATTGTTATGGACAACTGTATTTAATCAAGTTTCTATTCTAGCTTCTATTGAATGCAGCTTGAACACATAATCACGTAATCATGTCAATGCAACCTCACTTAATGTTGGCTGTTTTGCTCTGTTGTAAGCTGGACTGTGTGCTAGGGAGAGACCCTGTGCTGTCGGCAGACGAGCAGGTCACTGCGGTCTTACTCCGAGCAGCATGCATGGGAATGAATTACAATATATTAACCGTCTAAGTTCGTTTTTCTTCGTGTTTTTTTTCTTCCTCCTTCTCAGCTCATTTTGGCGCTGCTTTTGTAACAAATTGCAAGCTTTACGTCTTCTTCACTCGCGCAGAACAACTTCCACACCAATGACACGATGTGTGTGTGTGTGTCGCTGTGACGTTACTGTCTGGGCCGCTGTGTGCCAAGGTACAACTATTTTGTATCAGTGGTTCCTCAAGAAAGCTGCAAGCAGCAATGCACAGGCCAAAACTAGAAACCAGAGAACGTTTGAATTAACCTCTCACCCATGACTCACCTGCCTTGTGGCATAGAGTTTCTGAGGTAAAAGTCCCACTCGTTTTTTTCTGTACACAATGTTATGTCACTGACAGCTGGGGCACTTTTAATAAGACGATGGGTATGGAATTCCAGTTACACAAAAATCAACAACTGCTTTAGTGTATGCGTGGAAATGTAAAGATAAGATGTTGTATATGACTCCCAACGTGCATTTTGGTAAGAAACATCCAATCACGGAGCTTAATGGCAGACAGGGAAGCTACCGATTATGCTATTGAGAAATCTGCAGTTTAAATCCCGGATTCAGGGTTGATTTCGGATGACTATAGTTACTATGGCACCATTTGTTTGTGTCATTTTAAGTTACTAAGTAACAGTAAAATCCGAACCAGCGGCACTTCTTACTTCACAACTCTGTGGCGATGAATGGCAAAGTTTAGTTTGCAGATCAAGTTGTTCTTCATCAAATTTATTTAATTCAAGAAGATACACGGCCAGGTTTTTAGTAACTACAACTGCAACTACTGCCGCTATTACAGAAACAAAGTGAACATGTCATTACACCACCTCTAGGGAATTCAAACTGTTAAGTAGTTAGGGGCGCCTATAATCACCCTGCTTTTCAGCAAATGACAGCCATGAAACACAGGCTTCATTGTCAAGTCGAAGAAGACGAACAGAGCTGCAGACTAATTGAATTAAGTTGGCTGGAAAAACACTTACTTCAACTGTAAACTTCTATTTAAAGGAGAGAAATAGCAGATCAGATTTGCTCTTATATACAGCCTTTTTAAAAAAAAGTAGGAAAATGTCTCAAAGCCACTGGACACACATGTTTGAGGCTTTGGTGCTGTTTTAGCAGTCCAACTAAGAAAACTATTTATAGATATTGTAAGCATTACCAGAATATAAATCAATGTATGAGCTCAACAAAGCATGCCAGTCAATATCTTCCAGTTTTACACATTTCTTTTCATGTATCATGAGTCACCAAAGTGTGGTTCTTGCAATACATAGAGTCAAACTCATCCGTCCGCTCATGTAGTTTAATGCCTCAGACTGTACTTAATATCTTGTCCTATACGTTCCGACCCTTTGAGCCACTGTCGCTCCACCGCCTGTGGCCTCTTGATCTTTCAAAATGGATCACACGACCTTCACTGTGCGATGACATCACCGCGTCTCACAATGAATGACAAAAGAAAGACAAGAAAATGTATTTATAAGTGCAAAGTTTCATTCCGACAATTGTCTAATTACCTCAAGCGTTTGATGGGTGAACTCATCAAAGGGGCAGATTCACTGCCTGTCACGAGGCGCATGATAAATCCTAATCATAGAGGAGTCACTGGCATGCAAGCTGCCCCTTGTTGGTCAGCAGGATGTTTCTCAAACCCCCCCCCCCCCCCCCCTGCTCTCAATTTCTCTGAGATCATGCCCTAATGATGACCCTAGGCCCACTTTTAATCACTATTTGCGTTGCCCTTTTAACAAGGATTCCACTCCTCTGCACAATGTAACTCGAGAAACAAGAGATGGATTACTGTGATTGTTAAATGCCTAATAGACACAATCTTTAGGGGGAGGGGGGGGGCGCATCTGTTTTTTTCCCTCACCAGATATGATGCACTGAATGTAGAAATATTGGCTCCTATGAATTTTCCTCGACGTATTTCTGACGCTGTATCATGCAAGGCGAGCTGACTTGCACAGCACTTGCTCCCAAGTTTGATTGAAGCAAAGTTGAGGCTTCACATAGAAGCCTTTTTTTTTTCCTTCCTCTTCTTAAATGTCACTCACTCCCACTCTTACGAGGCTGCACGAACTCTGTGGTCAAAGAGAAAGCAAAGCAAGTGCGATAGAAATAACTTTAACCAAAAAGTCAAACTAAATGACACTGACTCCTGATTGGAAGACCAGAATCCATGCTTGAGGCAGTAGTTTTTTCCCACAGAACTACACTAATGTGTTAGTTACAGGAACACATCTGATGTTGTTATTAACAATTGTTTTAATGACGCGCCAATTGTACAATTGTATTCTTTAAAAGAACGGCAGATGTTGATCTAAATATGCAAATGAATACATGACTTTTGATTTGACCTTTGCCCTTTTGAAATACCATTTTAAGATTCAACATAGGTTCACTCTCTGAACTCAGAGACTTCTATGCTCAATATGTTTCTAGTGCTGCAGCACCACATTCATGTTTGAGTAATCCACATGTGAATAATAAAGTAGCCTTCAAGGTTTATGTATTTTCCCCGTCACAGGCGGTGTTATTAATAGCCTCATCTTTCTTGCCGCCTTAAATACAGGATGAAATATTTTGACATGTACATAGCAGAGGGAGGGAGGTCCAGGACAAATAAACATTTGTTTTAATTAATCACTAGATTGTGAATTAAAGGTAGCTTTTACAGCCTTTCTCTTTCAGTTCCCACATCACCTTGAGTCAGAAGTCTGCCCCCGTTAGTCACATCTGTATCTATTTAAGGAAAATCTTTACGGAGATAAATTATTATTTTTTTTGGAGCAGCGAAGGATGAATCTCCTGTGTTTTCTTTGACCTTGTGAACAAACTACAAAAAGTGGAGCAATCGATCGCTACCCTCTGAAGATGCCGCAATATTGTATTTTGGAATGAACAGTGAAAAAAAAGAAGAAGAAAGAAATAGAAGTCAAGCCAGATGAACAGCTGTATTGAGATAAACCGTCACCCCATATGCTGAGGGAAAACAATCTCTGCACATTATGGAGAGTGAAGATGAAAAAAAATAAAAAAATACACTTAATCAACTAACATTGATATTACTTCTGGCAATTAGGAGCATGCTGGTAATGATATGAGTTTTCAGCTGTAAATAATTATGCTGCCTGCGGGCCATACTTTAATTCTCGGCTGTATCTATAAACAATAATCAAACCAACAGCAGCGGGCTAAAAGTTTGAGATTTGCGGTTTGCCGAGCAGCGGCGGAGGAGCTTATTGGAGCCCTGTGGTGATGCCAGCAGTCAGGGTCACCTTCAGGTGCTCTCTCATCTGTACACCAGCGCGCTAATGCGCAGCTCTATTGATCAGCATGTATGCGTCAACACACACACACACACACAAAGCACACAGATATGAGCTCACATTCAGTAGCATGAACATAGGCAGAGGGTTACACGCATGATGCTTCATAAGCACTTACACACATGCTGTATAGATACACATCAGGGTACTGGGATGGTAGAGATATGCTTTGAGCAATGCATTCATGTATGAATGTATTTATTCATTTATTTTAGGGCTGTCCTGTTTTAGTTGATTAGTCGACTAATTTGTTGTTTTGGTCTTATGATTTCTTTAGTCGATTAATCGTTTAATGCTTCTTTTTTTTAATGCTGAATGACTTTCCAAGTCATGAATTTCCAAGAAACTTATATGCGCACAATTTTTTGGTAAACACAATATTTAGAGGGGAACTTTTGCATGTTTCTTTGTGGAGGAATTCAGTTCCACAGATCTGTCAATTAAATCAACGAATCGATTAGTTGACACAATCCTATGAGTGTTAATTGACGAACTTCTTAAGTTGAGGATAGCCCTAATAAACATCAATATATGCGCTGTTGGTTTGCGTAGTTGCATTTTGTGAATTACCAAAAAATAACACTGCTATACAATTGCTAAACTTTCAAGAAAATAACTTTAACTTTGCTTCCTCATAGCTGTGAGGCAATGTGAATCGCATGTGACTAAGTTAAAGCTAAACATGCCTGTTTACTGTGCGGCTGCTGCTAGTATGTGACAGTTTAAAAAGAGTAAAGACAGAAAATAAACTTATAATACAAGAGTGAGACTTGACAGCAAACTACTCACTGTCAAACGGGAAGCGACAGCCCGCTGATGTACAAGGACTAAGATGAAGTGCATAATTAAGGAAACGTATGAAAGCCGGCACTGGGCCTGAGATTAATTAGGAGCGTGTCGATAGCCTCATCAATATCCGATTAACTAATGACACATGGCCCAACGAGGGCTATCGATCCGCTCCGAGTCTGCTGTGTTAATAGGTTGAAGCCGACATTCAATGGGAGAGCTGACAGGAAACTGCGAGGAGAGTTTCGCAGCGTGCGCGACTCGGGGCCCGGAAACGGTCCCCTCAGTCATGAGTAGTCGAGTCACATCCGAGTAACGCGTTCTCACGGGATTCCAGCGATTGCTGTGACCACAACTCAACTTAAATCGGCTTTGCCAGAATTCCCATCCTTTTTAGTGATAATTAAAAATGACCCCAAAGGATCCCCCTACCCCAAAAAAAAAAGATTAATGGTGATAGAATGGCCAACATCATAAGTTAGCCCCTTTATGATAATGATAATAATGAACACTTGGATGAAGGATGAACAATCCCCTGTCCTGGAGTTGAATCCCTATACAGGTTAATTAGGTAAGATAACATCATTAGCCACTCTCATGCCTGCACGGAGAATTAATTGGATAAAATGGAGATTTAGGTCTACATTTAATCGCATAAACGATCAACGACAGCTTAGCCATGTAACGGGAGGTCCAAATCGGTGGGCATCTTATTTAGATCACATTTTAGCAGCTTAATGAGCAAAAAAAAAAATAAAGATCCCAGTGGTTTGTAACATAGATGCGGTAAAGATCCCCTTCGCATGCACCGTATTGATTAAAATGTGCATTAATGATGTATTATTGTGCCTTGTTAACTCCTGATTGTTTTCAGCATTGCGGGATAATCAAGGAGACATTGTAACATGGGTCACTTGAACAGAACAGAATTCACAGCACCAATCATGAACTTGACATAAAACAATAACTTCATCTTTCAAAACGAGGACTATTCATTCCCATTACGCACGAGCAATCTCTCTCCCTCAGTCGAAAAGGCCACCAATGGCCTGATGGCTTTGCTGTCATAAATAAAGCCCGGTCTGGCTTGTTTGTTCGGAGGGATGGATTAGGTTTAGTCCATGATCTGTTCTAAGGGGGACATTAGTGTTAATATGCCGGATGCCGAACGTGAGCGGGCCAATCCGCCGGGCGTTCTGCACCTATTCTTCACAGCCGCTGCAAAGCTTGCTGGGTTGTCTTTGGCTGGGCACATTCGTTTGTTCACTCTAAATAATGCATTCGGGGGGGGCTTTAGTGTGAATTGTCATATCCTGCATAATGGATGTTTACAAAGCAGTGTGAGTTTACCTTCAGTTTGGGGGAGTTCATCGTAATAGGCGTAATATGTCTGGCTCTGGTGAAACAATGAGTGAGCGTCTCTTTGAAGGGAAGCTATCCCACACTCCTCATTAATAATGAAGGCGCATTTAAAACACAAAAGCAGTGATGCCTTCTGGGAGAAGAGATTGACACGGATGAAACTTTATCTTGGCACAACTCAACGGTTATAGTTTTGGTCAGATATCTCTCCTTCCCCGGATTTAAATACACACACTTCCTGCTTCTATCAATAAAGTACCATTTTCCTTTTGCTCAAGTTAATTTATAACATACTCGGGTAGAAACCTGAGATCTAAATGACGTATTGTATGCATTTGTGAGGTGTATAATCTAATTCAGACTGTCTCTTGTGCTTTCTGTTTCAGTGAGTGAAAGTGAATATGAGGCGGTTACCTGAGACGACGTGTACATGTGTGTGTGTGTGTGCGTGTGTGTGTGTTGTTAGGGACCGCGTCGTCATCACCTTGACGACTGAGGTGTAGCTGACCATGAAGAGGAAGAATCCGGGCCTCACAAGGTAAAACACCATTTGATTCTTAACAAAAACAACATGCATGTGTACGGTTACTAATATAATGTGCCAGTTATTGGAAATAAATGTGGCTTCTAACCCAGTAGGACGCAGTTACATTCTGAAGTGTACTTAGAAAGGCGTTACCTGAGCAATGTACCCTTTATTCCCATAAATACAATGTAGAAGACTTGCATGAATTCACTCCTAAATACTCCACTGTTGTTCCCTTCACAGTGCACTGCTGATATAAAAGCATTTGTTGAGGACATTTAGAGCAAATACGCATGCAAAACGTCTCCACTGCCCAGCGAAGTAGAAAGAGTCTGCCCTTTTTCTACCCTTATCGTCAGCTGTGTGAACTCTGTGTCTTCAGGGAGACTGGCTGTTGTCAAACATTAAGAAAAGGCCTCTGTCCACAAGCAAATGAAATAGTCTTTGGTGCGCGGTAGCCCTGTCCCTCTGTGACTATTGAATTACATCCCTTATCCATGTTGGTGGGGAAGAAAAAGAATGTCAAGCAAAGATTTCAGGTCGCACTATGTCATAGAAAAGGGGAAGTGCCTCGTCTGGTGCAACACAGACCCCACTGTCATTCTGGATTAAGGGTCGATTGAGTTTAGCTGACTAGATGACAGAGGGGATGGTCATTCTCAGGGCAGGAGAGGGAGATGGGGTTAAAAAAAATCTATTCGCAGGTCAAATATAGTGGCATGTCATTTTGGGGGACCAATGTACACACTTGCTTTCTTCATAACTATTGTTATTTGGAAAGTAGGTCCGTTTTTTGGTTCCTACTGTCATTATTTGTAGACTTTGTAGGGATTTTAAATAACTTCATCATTCATTGTACTCGTTTAAAAAAAGGGGATTGGGGGGTTTCACAGAAGGCCAAACAGCAATGGATTAATTTAAGGCGATTTTTGCATACTTATGAAAACCCTAAAACTGGTTTGTGCGGAAAGTAGTTCTACAAAAAGTCATGTACAGGCATATTGCTGAGATAACAGCAATCAATTGACGGCGGTTTTGTCTTTCTGCGGTTAAACTCCAACCACAGACGCTTATTCCCGGCATGTTGCTCAGATCAAACGAGGAAACAGTGCTGTGGCGTATATACGGGTCAGAAACAAATACATTTGCAAGGAAAACCCTGTATTTTGCTGCATGCCGGCTGTGGTTGGCAGTGCGTATACTTGCATGGGTGTATTGTTTAGTACGTCTGTGAGAGAGTTTTACACAGCAGTGATCTCAAACATGGCTCTCTTTGGATCGGTAATAACTGAAGTCCAGCAAAGTCCATCATACCGTGTAGGACTTTAGGGGTTTGTTGCACGTACTGTAAAAATCTGCATACGACTTTTTGACAGAAGGCTTGAACCTCGAGCTGAAAAGTGAGTCAGACATTTATGTGGTTAACAATGATGTTGGCAATCTCATTGGTTAGGGAGCCAGTATTTGGCAGGAGTGCAGTTTTAACAACTTATGTACTTATGTTTCTCACAGCATCACGCTTTTACAGCCTGTATAAAACATTCACACACACACACACACACACACATTCTCACACATCCCTATTAATAACGAATTAAAAACAGGAATTTAAAGCCGTCTTTAATTCAATAAAATACACATGTACAGGAAATGCTGCAAAGTACCTCTTTATCTAAAAGTATTGTCCTTCTTTTGTGTCGCTGGTGATAAGCGCCATTGGACACAAATAGACACAGCTGGAAATGCAGCTAAGGCGTTTTTAGTCTCCACAGTTGTTTACACAATCAAGTTTCTCCGTGGGCCGCGATAAGGTGCATGGATATCCTGTGGTCTTTGCCTAGTTAATGTGTACGGACCGCACACTGGCTCTGCTTTCACTGAGTTATTACGCCGAGTGTAATTTGAAACAATTACAAAAACACTGGCCCACTTGTTACAACACTCATTTTCCCCTCACATATACAAACCACAGATTCAATAGCTTTACATGTTTTTCAATCACACCCAGTGGAGTAGTGTTCAGTGTGAAAAAGTATAGCGTTTCATCGTAGCTCGCATGGTATGGGATAATCTTTCACATTTTGCCTGGGGTTTGTTTTGCTATTTCAGCAGAAACTTGTGCGAGCCATGTGAATTACCATAGGAAAAAGACCATCAAAATACCAAATGATATTGTATGGGATGTAAATGAATACACTATTTGAATAATCAGGGCAAATAATTTGTTATCTGTGATAATAAATGGTGTTTGTTGTCCTTTTTTATTCTCCGAGATGCATTGCAGAGATAACAGGTTTAAACACACAAGCAGGGGAGCGATAGTGTAACGCGGCATGGAAGGAAGGATTTAGTGCTGCACAGTAAGCTATTGAAAGAGCTCTAATGACATGAACACACTTTGAATTGTAAGGCAAATTTAAAGTTTGGGTTGTATGTCAATAACATATTCTCCTCACGTGCCGTTCAGATTATTGGAGGCCATACAACATCGTATTTATCTTAAATGTTTTCTCACACGTTCTGTTTTGCAGGCCTTGCCATTGTTCAGCGATCCGGGTCAGCCAGTGGTGATCTTTTGCAGTGTGTGGAGATGGACACCTTCAGCAGCGTGAGTACAGTTTTCACTTCTGGCCCCCCCCCCCCCCCCCCCCCCTCATAGCAGAGCGTAGCTGAACGCAGGGAGGTCAGGCCTTGTACCTCCGTCTCTCTCACTGAAGGTGCTGGTGCAGTCTGACCATTGACATTTAGCATTCCTCTGCGCTGCCTCTGGGTTCTCAATGGGGGATTGTAGGGTGCAGAGGCCAGAGCCTGGTTCTCAAGGGTAAAAACAAAAAGGCTCTTGAAAATCCCAAGGAGTTCCCATGATCCCAGGAAAGACCTTGATCCGACCTGTGTTAGATTTCCATTCCAAGGATTAGGGCACACAAAACGGTACATATTTGGCTGATATATTTTATCTTCTGCTCTGGATTTCGGACAATGAACTGCAACGTTTTTCCTCGACTGGCACTGGCATTTTTTCCATAATGAGAATCTGTACAAGTTTCACAGTTAAGTTCAGCTTTATTTTTCATAATCATTCCGCATAATCATTCCGTTCATGGTCTTCACTGACATTTTTAAGTCGGTGCAGAAGCCTGTAGTGACATTTTATGGTGGAAAGTTTTCAAAGTTCATTTTTCCAAGGTTCTTTTCCAGTAACATACATAATCTGTTAGCATCAAAGGAGCACACATGCATAAATAATTGACTAATTCACTTAAAGGGGGCCAGCGTAGATTAATTAAGCTTGAATACTAATTATGTTTTCTGTCTACACCAACTGACGCGGTTGTTGTTTAATAAGAAACAGTTTGGTGGGTCACAATTACCGTGCACATATAAGGCCTTTCCATAAATTAAGAGGGCTTCACATTTTAAGGGTAGAACTGGCTTTGTGTGCCTTTGAAACAAAACGCTGACCTTATCTGCAGTGATTTAAATAAGGACGCTTTGTAGATGTTTTCATTATTCCTGTGACATTTTATTGATATGGTCATTGCTATTATGTTGATAGATAAAACAAGACTTTATAAACATGAAAACAAAATCCACTTTTATGTCTATTGATTTAGCAAGGCAGTCAGTCTCATCTTTATTACGTCATTTATCCTTTTATTACCACCCCATTATGACATTTAGTCACACATATATTTATATTAGGCCAACATGACTCTATTCACTTGCACACTCATTTACATTCAAATTCTGATCAATGCCACTCTGCTGGCAGAATAGCCTGAGAACAAACACAAACCTAATGTTATAGATTTTTTTTTTTTTTTTTTTGAAGGGAGAGACAAAATATGTGCAGGGGTCTCTATGTAAAGCTCTTAAAACTCTTGTCATTTCCAGAAACACTCATGCCCTTGACTCCTATGCCTAGCGCACAGGGTGCTTGTCCAGAAAGGGAAGCTGCAAGTCGCTCTGTGAAGACGAGGCAAGCAGCGCGCGCAGGGACGGAGGAAGACGGCTCAAAGCTGGGGCCTTGTTTACAGCTGCGTGGGGAAAGAAAACAGGCAGACGTAAATGAGGGCTGACGGTTTCATGAAGCACAATTGGTTGACGGCAGATTCAATGTGACTGGGCTGAACTGGGCGATGATCCGTACAGTATGCAAAATTCACTTTCTAGCTGGTCTGTGCCCACCAGCCCCTAGCAGCGAGCGGTCTTCCCCAAGCCCTTCTAGCTATGCCTTTGAATGCAACAAGAACTGAACAAGGCATTGTTGTGCTCAATTCCTTTTGACAACAATCACATTTAAAAAAAAAAAAAAAGAGAGAAAGAGAAAAAAAAGTCATGATTTTTATTTATTTTTTGACACCAGTTATAAATGATTTTTTTTCTCATGTTGACGGCAAAATAAGCAGTTTGTGTGCCGCACAGTGAAATGAAGAAAGTGTGATGGCTTAAGGGGGCACGCATGGATGCTGTCAGATGACACCACAATGAACTCAGGGGCTATTGCGTTACTCTATATGTATGTTGTAATGTACCCAAATTTCTTGGCACTGGATTTTGGCGCAGCACCGTGAATTTAACATTAATGTGCAAAGTCGACAGGGAATCTTAAAAGTGTTAGCATTGCACTGGGCCCGTTTACACTGCTGCTATCACAGTGGCATTGAACTGCCATTCCTACCTCTGGAAATCCAGTTTCTACGATCCTATTCTTTCCCCAGGATTGAATTGCAGCATCTGCATGTTCCATCCGGTTATGGCACATTAAACAACAGTCCGTGTATTACAAGGAGCATGCTGTCAATGTCAGTGGGGTCTAGGGAACGAGATGAGAACCAGGCATTTTTCTTAGCTCTCCAGACAGAGAGGCTCACATGGCGCTGTGTGGATTCGATTTTTAGTGACAATGACCCAAAGCTTTAGGCCTGGGGTGTATGTACTGTACTCCTTCTGTGTACTTTCCCTTGTGTGTTTACTTGTGTGTGTGTGTTTTCCCCCCCACTGTAACTGAACTTAAAGCAAGAATACATTCATAGTAATCAGAGGACCTATTGGCATTTGCAGGACATGGAGCTAATTTACTTTGCATAGTGAGAAACATGGGCACTGTTAGAAATGAGACCAAAACAAAAACTGCGCCTCGAGGAGAACTCGTGTGAACTGATATGAACATTACATAAGCGAAAGAATAAAAGGACTATAACAACTTTTAAAGAGAAACATCTTAAGTAATATTCTTGAACATTTCTATGTGAAATTGGAGGTTGAACTATACATATGTACAGGCAGCTATTCAAAGCATTTGTTAAGGGGAAGATGATATTCGAGATTATTATGTTCACTAATTGAGGTAGTAAACAAAATACATTTGAATAGCCTGAAGATAAAAATGTGATTTCTCCTTTGATCTCTCCAAAGTGCCTTTAGTCCTCAGGGCAAGAGCAATAATTTACCAAATAAGGAGTGTTATCCTCCTTCATTGTTCTAATTTGATGATTAATTACTTGTGGCAAAATAATGCACCGACTCCAACTATAACCTCCACAGTATGTGCAGTAAACATAGAATTTATTAAGGAGGAACATTATTTTAAAAGCATTCTTTATGGTTTTTCACTAACAGTCAAACTTTAAATAACATTTAATGAATGCAAATGTCATGTCGCTTATTTAAATAACAGCTTCAGTTTACAACACAATAACGTTAAACTGGCCTGGTATCACACAGAGCAAATGGTGATTGTTTGCAATTTTTTTCTTTTTTAATTAGTAAAATTACCTGATTCATTTTCCCATAATTGTTTCAGGGAGTTTCTCAATTTGCATATGCACCCAAACAATATTTGTCTTGCAGAAAAGGTGTGTCTGATGAAATGGAAATAAGAAAGTGGAGGAAAACACAGGGACACAATCATCACTGATGTCGAATTTGCCAGTCTCACACTCCGCATGTGAAACTCAGAAAAACTGATTGGTACCCAGTCGAAATGAAAATGGTTTTTAAATAAGTTACAATTAGATAAGCATTAATCTCAGTGGTATAAATGAATGTCTTGCTGTAGGGCTTGTTGAATGTAAAAACAGATTTACAAAAACTCCTCTTACCAGATTGGTCTGCAAGTAGTCCTTCTCCATTTTAATTGCTCTGTCATTTACAGTTGAAATAAGCCCCCCCCCCCCCCCCCCCCCCCCCACCACCCATTCTGCCCCTTGATTTTGCCTTTGAAATTAAATATTGTATACAAATACATGCTGTTCATGGGCATGAGCACAGTTCATCATTGAAATCTGCATAAAACGATGCTTAAAAAAGCTCCATACGCTTTGAGCAACAGAGCTCTTTCATATGGCGCATCCTTATGTAAACATATCCATAACAAAAACAACTACTTATGCCTTTTTACCTCAGCTTTCTTATTGTTCGGCTTGTCCGCAGAAATGAGAGAAATGTGGGACTGCAGAGATTGTTTCCACATACTCTTGATTTTCAAAGGAACCCATACTTGCTTACATACATTCCTCCTTTTTCTTTCCATTCATGCCAATTTAGACCACCTACAAGTCAAAATAGTGTTGACTTTGCATATATGTGTATATGTATTTGTGTGTATATGTATATATATATATATATGTGTGTGTGTATATGTATATAGATAGATGAATCACCTTTACGTTGCATTTGTTGTAATCATGCTTTACACATGAATTCTAAATTGAAATTACTATATTCAAAATCCTCCAAGCTGTACAGCACACAAGGAGGCCTGACATGGTGTTATTTAAAGACTATTTTTGTCTCTCCTTTGAGATTTTTTAGGTTGAGTGCATGTGAATGGAAGTAATGAGAAGTGTGCCTGGATTTCCATACTCATTTGCACACCAAGACTGTGTACTCTCATGCAGCCTGTGCAAAAAAATGCATAATTCTCCAGGAGAGAGTGTTGTTGCCCATTCATTTTAGAAACAGGGAGGAAGTATTTTAATGTGACCTTCATTACACATTCATGTCAACTTTTCTTATCTATTTATGATTAAATTCTTTTCCACTCCTGTTGTTCAATTAGTGCTTGACCCCTTTAGCGGCGATGTAAATTAAATGACATTTTAGTGTCGTCCCATATTTAAAATACTGCGTTAGTTGCGGATCATAAATGATGATCTTCATTCTGCAGCTAATTTATTCATTTAACAATTTCCCTCCAGAAGTTACAGCAGAAGGCTCTGCAGCAACCTAAGCAGAAGAAATCCAAGTCGGCTGAATTTCTGATGGGTGAGTCCTGCTTGATGAGTTATTGCTCATAATTTGTGTAAGGATTAATTAACTAATTACAGACAAATGGCTTTGGGCTAAATTTTGCTCTTGCTTGTCAGGGCGCAATTTGTAATTATTTTAATCATTTCTTCTTCTTCTCTTTTTTTTTTTCCTCCTCCTTTGCAGGATTCTGATTTAATTTTAACCTAATTGTGTTTTAGTGTCATTCTACCAGGATGCGCTTGAACATTTTGGGACAGACAAATCACCAATAGAAACATTTTGCTGCCAATAAATGTGCTTTGTTATTTTACGAGTCACTTTGACCTAACGGTTGTATTGCCCCTTCGTGTCAGTGTTTGTATTTGTATTTATGTTCTTACTTATTTTGTCAGGGAGAGAGGAGAGAGCAGCTCTGGTGGGCATAGACAACCCAGCCTTCGATGGAGGAGGAAGCACCGAGCTCTCTGTTCCTCCTGTTTGGCTGGGGAGAGAAATTCGAGGTGACAGGCCAGATAGCACCCTTGCAGCTCACCCAAAAAAAATGGAGCTGCAAGCCCCTGCCAAAGAAAGAGGTGAAGCTTCATTTTTCATTAGCCTCAAATTTGTTGACAGTAGTTGTGTTCCTGATCTAACCTTTCTCTCACTCCCTCTTTCTTCTCCTCTTTCTCTCTCTACCTCTCTCCATTCGTGGGGCCCTTGGTCCCTGCATTCCAAAGCAAGCGTGTCCTAACAAGCAACCCTCGTATAACTTCTTCCTCCGCTGGAGAACGCTACAGTAGTGGGTGTTCTATCTCTATCTAGAAGTACCCTCGACACAATCAGCCTTGACTCCCACTCTCGGCTACATGCCTTGTGGTGGGCTGGAGTCATAGGAGAGTGCATTTACATACGCTACTACGCTACCAAGCCGATCCGCTGTCTGTGTGGTGTACTCACAACGCCCCCGAAACACGGCTTAAGGCCAATCAGGCATACGAATATGCCCCCTTATAATTCAGTATGTCAGGGAGAACTCTTGAGGAATGGGATGGTAAATTAGGATGCGTTCAAGGTTGCGAGCGTGCCAGTTTTCTCAGAGATGAGTCACATGTAAGATTCTTGATTTTAATGTGATTTATTTTGCTTTTGCTGTGCATGGCGAGCAATTATTATCAATTATTGTTACGACGTTTTTAATGCACAAGAGGTAGGATTGCACTTCACCGTGGTGCGTGGAACTGGCCGTCATGGGAGCAAAACATATTTTCCATCAGGTCCAGAAAGTCAGACCATAAATATATGATATAGGAGACTAATGTTAAATCTAAACAAGTAATTAAAACGTCTTCTTCATTGGCTGAAGATACTGGCTTGAGCAAAGCGATCAAACATTCCAGTCATCATCTTTGTTTCTGTTTTGTTTATATATGTGTGTGTTTTTTCAAGTGGCGGATGTATGAGATACTTTTCCATCGTCTGTGTATTATCTACAGTCAAGCGTGCTTCCCTTTCATATTTTTGTTGGAAAACCGCACTGAAATTGAAACTTTACTGTATTGTTTAAGTCTTGTGGCTTTGAAGAGAACACAGATTCACTTTGAGATCAGTTTCCCGTCGGAAAGGGCTGTCTGACGGCGAGATTAAGTGGTGAAAATACTAATAATATAGCATACTATTAAACAGGTATTGTTTTTTTCTTCAGTTTACAATGATTTTGGATAAGTACCTCATACAACCCCACTTCAAGAGAGTAAAACTATCCCTTTAATGAAGGAATACGGTTCATCAAATCAAGAAAACACAACTAAGCCTAATTCTGAAGAGTCAGTATTATTGGGGAAACAGGATCCACTGTCTCTCTGTGCACCGACACAGACTCTTTCCAAACAGATATTGACATGCTGACGCTGATGAGGGAAGTTACTGATTTTCCTCTCTTCTTCTTTGTTCAATTAATTGGAAATGCTAATTAGGCCACTCACCATACCCTTAAAGCATACAAAATGAACTTAACCATATGGTAGTTTAATGATATTAGAACTCAGGAAAATATGAAATATTTCACATCAGCACAGTCACTATATGAATATGTTTTTGTTATTAACAGGGCTCTGTCAAGTCCACGTACACCCTCTTATTACACGCATGTCTCAAAGGGCATTTTATATATATATATATATCACACGCTGTGTGTTTATAACTTAATATCTTTGTGGTAATTACACTGAATATATGATTTACACAAACAAACTATAAATCTCTAGCACAAAATGAGCAACAGTTCAGTGACTCGTGTGCCTTTTATTGGAAGATCACAAAGGCAGATTGTTCCATGTTTGTGACACTTCTATTTGGCCTTAACCAAAATCCGACATCATCTCTCATTCCCCGTTAGCAGTAACTCTGGCTGCCAAGAGCTTCTAGTTACTGATAATGTGCATATGAGAACAGAGAATTGAAATTTTCATTAGAGAGACGGACTGGAGGACAGCCAGACTATTTAGGTAAATCACAGATATGATTCAAAAGGCGATCCACGAAGCCACCGCCATTATGCAAATTTGTGTTTGAAAAAAGGGTTTCATAACCTCAGAGCTATTTGCAGAGAAATTGTTCAAACTCTTTGTTAACGATGTAGAGGGATTTAACATGTGAATTTCACAGTCAATTTATGGCGCCGTCGAGGTGTCATGCGGCTCCTCCTTTTTTAATAATTTTCTCACTCTTGACTCTTTAACTTAGAGTAAAGACAGTGTGTGGAAACCTCCTGCAAGATATTTAATATGACCACCAAATAATCCCAGTGAGCTTTATTTTCGGGTAGCGGCCAAGTGAGCCAGTGGTGCTGCTGTGCAAACACGCTTACTCACATTTTTATGCAAGCAAGCGCCGATACCCACAGACTTCTATAAAGGCGACCCTTGTGTGGAATATATGACATGATTTAATGCACCGTGCATTTTATTATTTTTTTGCCCCACAACCTGAGAAATACAAGTAAAGCAATTTAGATTGGAGTGAAATATTCAAGGCCTGTAATGAGAATGATTTGGGGTTAAGAAAGCTGCTTGGTGGGGTGTACCCTTAATAGAAAGAGCCCTGGAGCCATTGGATTCCCATAAACTCTGCGGAGCAGACTTGATACCCATAGGTCAATGGTTGCTAATAAGAAGTCAATGAGACATGGGCTCAGGTTATTTTCCTTTGGATCTGCTCCTCCAAACTTGCCCGGTCCTCTGGGCCGCTGACCTCGGAGTATTTAGAAGGTATTGTCTTTGAAATTCCAGGTACTTTTGCGCTTGTAGACTTTCTCATTAGTTCCTTTTGAACACGGCAAACATATGGCAGTTGTATTTAAGAGATTGCCTGCCGTGACCTTTTGCGGCATGCTAATTAGGCCCCAGAGCACCGCAGGCCGCGCAGAGTCGCACCGAGGAACCCAGCAGTCTCTTTCCCAGTTCTCTCCTTCTGCCTCTGTACTCCCTGTCTCATCACGGCTCTGCCTTATCTGGTAGCAGCCGCTGCCCCTGCCCTTCGACAGTGTGGGTTTCAAAATTAACATTTCGCTTCATGTGCTTCTAATAACCACTAACCTGAACCTGTACAACTCCCCTCTCCCCGCCCCCGCGCTTGCCAACTCCCAACCCCTCTTTCTCTCCCCTCTCGCACTTTCCACAGGAAATCAACGTGCCCGAAATTACTTTGACCCGTCGTCGGCTGAGCAGACGGACCCAAGGCATTGCAGGATGGCTGGGGTCAGCGCTGAAGATGAGCTGGAATTAAGTATGTCATTCACCGTCATAATGGTTCTCCTCGGTTCATTAAAGCGAGGTGAGAGAGATCACTGGTAGCAGGCCGCCATTTGTGACGGCAGGACAGTCTATGTAAATACACCGAGTGATGGCATCGCCAGATTGGCTGCCCGACTCACTGTCATTGACGAAGGTCACGTATCGTTGGTCAGCTTTCATTTCACCGTGTATTTTTTTTCTTTCTTTCCCCTGTCAAATGACACACGCAGAGCACACATCAATAGTTTGCAGCCCACTCCTAAAGTAGGCCTATTAAAAGCGAGCTCTTGGGAGCCAAGTAATATGCATGTTATAATGAAACATGGCTATTAATGGAGAAGCCATTTCACCTGTATCTTTTGGATATCACTGCCGTGTAATATCAAAGGATTTGCCAAACCAAATCTCATCACATGATGACAGGCCGGCTAACAGGCATGTTAATGCTCCTATTTCATTACCCCTCTGCATACACTTGAGTTTCACCCCTCTCCAGCCACGGCTAATGTCTCTGGTTTGCATGTTAAGATGTGGTTTAGATTGACTTGTCTGATAAATGGAAAGTAATTTTGAAGCACACAAATGCATGTAATTGTCCCGGCACCTTTGAGGGTGTACTCATTTTATAATTGTTTTGACTTGTAGCAGTATTGAATGCGGATGAAAACAGACTGTATCAAAGAATGTCTGCATTGCTGGATGAGGAGGATACCTTCATAAATATCCCTGGTATGTATCCCCATATAACTGTACTCCTGTATCTTGGTAATTAGGACACAGTTGCCAAAAATACCAATTTTTACAACTTTAACTCAGAACAATTACTTTACCTTTACATTGCGTTAATTTAGAACAATTGCTTTACTTTTGCATTACTTAAATGAAGATTTTTCTTTTACATTTTGGGTCCTATAATGTTCATTAAATTCCTTGTGAGCACTGTTTACTTGACATGTCCTGATTTAGAAAAATGTATCTGATTTCAACATATATCCATATCTGGTCACATGTGTAACTGCTGGTTAATGCTGTTAATTTCCAAACTTTAAAACCAGATGTATATTTTAATTTGCATGGTGATGTATTGATACAACTTCACGTTTTAACATCATGAAACAAAATTGCAAAAGTCCCCATTTGAAACAATGACAGTCCCAGTGAGACAGAAGTTAGAGCAGCTTCATCTCCTGTACTGTGATGTATTTCACAGCGAAACAAAATATTTTAGCGGTGTACATTTACAAAAGGGATTTAAATCAAATCCTTTGCATTATATTTGGCAACTAAAAATGGGCGTGCTTTAGCGTGATACTGAGCGACAGAGGACTGTTGGTTTGCCACACACACACACACACACACATACACACACACACCTCACTCAACTGTTGTTAGATGCAGGAGGAGGACGAGGGAGAGATGAAAGGTGCACATAAGGTGAAGTTTGTTTTTTTATGACCATGGCCAGCCAGTCGCCCAAAGTCTCATTTGATTGGATTATTTTTTTGTAAACGCCCCTGAGTGCAGGACGAGTCATCACACATTTGACACCTTAACAGAAACCAAAGACGCTCTAACTTCCATTTAAGTGGAGCTTTAAAGGTACAGTATCTTTAGGTTAAGACATAAACAAGTGAAATCATAAACAACCCAGACAAAAATGTGATGCTACCAACACTAAAAGCAGCACTAACGTGGAACAAAGAATAAGACTAGAAATGGACCGTCACTTGGAGTCAGCTTTCCAAGCACAGCCATTGTCTCACAGTAGGCGTGCCTTTTCTCATTAGCTCAGTTTTATTTAAATATGTAGCCAACCTGGCAACATTGAGGTGGTTTAAGCTCAGCATTGTTCTGGCTGAAGACAGTCGCACCAGATCCTGTTGACATGACGCACATCTCCCTTGTAATTCCAGCGCACAAGTGATGGGTTTAGGCCCGCTTCAACACGGTAGAATTTACCCGGCTTGTATTATTTGCCATTGTCTTGGATTTAGCTGTACCACCGAGATTAGCAGCCCCGTCCATTGTCTTGGAATGTTCATGAAATCCCGCCGAAAAAGTAAAGAGGATCTTGGATTAACAGTTCCTCCATGCAATAGGCTGAGAGACTGGGAAGAGAAGAGAGAGAGAGGAAGAGAGAGAGAGAGCTCCTACTTCTGTACCGTTGGAGTCCGACTGCGGTGACTGCCAGTAAGCACTTCACCAAGCTACAATAGGCTTCGTGACAATCACCTTATGCTGTTGTATGGATGCCTCCCACCGGTGTAGGCCCCATGTCTTCTTTGCAGCCGCACAGCCAGCGCAGCAGTGTATGTCAGTACTGATCCTGACATTTCGTGACTGCTTCTCAGGCTTTTGTCTTCGCTTCTATAGCCTGACATAAAGCACCATGCACATTTCACAAGAAAGAGCATGAATACGACAAAGTATTAATGAAATGGACAGTGGCCAGTGCTGTAGACATTTTCTCAAAAAAAGAAATTCCAAGAGAAATCCCTTCTGTCTGTCTGAGATCTTCAGTTCTTCCTTTTTTTATCGTGATACATTTTATTGCCTTGGCTTGGAGATGAAAGAACACAGAATGGTATTCTATTCATTCTAGTTCCCGGTAAGACGTTGGGCATTGATATCAGCTTCTATGTGGAAAGCGTTAGTCAGTGGTAACAGCTTTGGCTGTTGTGCATATTGGACTGCACACGTTGAATACGCAGATGCTCAAAAGAATACCTCTTTGCTTTCTACCGAAGCGGTGCGGCAAAACTGAAAAGACACAAAGCAAGCAGGTTAGCTGCTGTAAATTATGCTTCCCTGCTTTCAGTGATGAATTCTAGGTTGCTAACTAAAAACTAGTTCACATATGGTGCAGAAGACAAACTTTCTTTCAATGTACAGGCCCGTTGTTCACAATTTAACTAGCTTTACAGCCATGAGCAACAAAAACACCACATCTTCCTTTTCATTCCTTGCAGAGTAAAGCCTCAGTTCAGCCTCATGTATCCTATTCTACATCTGCTCTTAAGATTAACAAACCTTCCTTGTATTTGGTCAAATCTTTTTTTTGAGTTTGAATAAATGTTATGAGATATCTTTATCTAAAAACCACAGACTTTGCTTGAATAAACAACCGCGATCATATTAGCAAAAGAATAGCCAAGCAGGCTACTGTGGTTCTTGTGCAGAACTAAGGTCTTGTCTCCAATATGAATATGTCAAGATGAGGATTTAAGGCCTGAATATGATACTTTAGTTTTGTGAATGTTCATATTGTATTCATGTGAGTTGCTGTTTCAGAGTACACCACTGTCCAACCTGCATAAATGTCTGTATATACATGTGTGCCTGTTTCTGGATGTGGTAAGTATGCACATCCATCAGTATGTGTATGCGTGTGTGTGTGTGTGTGTGTGTGTGTGTGTGCATGCCCACTGATGCGTATCTCTCCAGGTACGCTGCCAGCCTCCAGGGATGAGGAGGTGTTGGAGGTGAAGGCGGGTGATCCGGTGCTTCAGCGGCGACTGCTGCTCCACGGTGGTGGTGAAGCCTCGGGCTCCAGGCCCTCCCAGGCCCATACCATTGCCAAAACCCAGGCTGGGGCTAGTAGTGCTGGGCTGGGAGGAGAGGCTGGACTCAAAGCAGGGAGGATGGTAATGGGCAGAGGAAGCACTGTAAAAAGTAATGCTATGCTTTTATTTATGTTTTATATATTGTTTTTTATTATCTTAATATCACACTATTAAGTTTAGTATGATAATAACATGTATTTCCTTTGAACATTCATAAAGCTAGCAGGGAATCATTCCAGGAAGTTGTGTACATTTTCATGCAATTCTTTGTCTCTGGACACTATTTTATTCCCTCCGATTTTATTGGTGGACATGATAAGACACATAACATTATATTCAAAGACTTCCGCATAATGCTGCAGTCGCATTATATATTTTTTGATACATATTATAAGGTTTGTGATGCCACTGTATTATTTCTTGCAGCGAGCACAGCTGAGGAGGTGATCCCCCACTACGCCCAGCAGCTGAGGGAGCGTGTGCGGCCTGACATGATCACGCTTGGCAGCCTTTCACTGCAGCAGGTCAGGGCTACAAAGAGGAATATCTGTGTCATCATCCCATATTCACCAGCACATCAGCCATGTCCATTATGCTGTGTATCAGTGGCTTTGGCTAATGGCCATTGTGTGTGTGCGTGTGTGTGTGCGTGTACATTTATCCATGTTGTCTGTTCACATGCCTATGTGTATAGGGATATGTGGGTGTGTTACGTACTCGGCTTACTAATTTTCTTTCTTTTTTCTTTCCATATTTGGTCCTCTTTTTGTCCCCAACCTTTTTGTTCCCCCCCACTACCGCTACCTTTATAAAAGTTCTGCATTTCATTTTCAGTGCACATGGTCCCAATCTCAGCTGAATGCACTCATTTGAAATTGCCTTTTGTAGAACACGCATTCATTCAAGGTTAGATAACTCATTCATCGTCAGCTCAGAACGTGTGCATGGATTTCAACTGTATAATCGATGCTACATAGGATATCCTCACACAATTAACTTATTTGTGGAGACAGTTTTGTTCTGCCTTTGAACTTTGTTGTGCATTATTATGCATATTTGTCTCTGACAGTAGCTGATTTCCTTCTTTATTTACCCGCCTTACAGTCTTTTCAGGAAAAATAGAGCGTGACTACTTTATATTTTCCAACTGGGGAGTAGGGATATAGTGAACCAGCGTTAAGATCTGAAGCTCCTTTCAGAACAAGTGTTTGTATTCCGTCAGTCAGAAAGGAAATGGGAGAGGACAACAAGAACATGGGCTTTCCATTGTGTTGGCAAATCTAGATTGCGAGGAAACCCGACAAATTAACGCATACGTTCAAAGAATGCAGAACTTCGATCCGCAGTATTTTTAGTTATAATCTCACTTGAAAAGAGAGTAGGAGTATCAAATTATATGAATAGAAAGTAAACATAATTGGGGGGAAAAAATGGTTCAACAATGTCTCACCATCACTTGGAAGCCACAGCAACAGTTGACTCATCCTCCCTGACTGGATAATAGTAGCGTCTACTGTGTACTGTATCAGTATTGGGATCAGTGTTATCTTATTCTGCCATAATGTGTATGCGCTCTCCTACTGTTTCCACACCCACCTCCCATTGAAAGCACATTATCCACCAGAGATTTCACATCTATTTTAAAAATAATAGTGTTTTTCTTCTTTCTCTATTCTGTCGTACAAAGCCTCTACAGGGCGAGACGCTGTCACTTAGCAGTGTCAATGCGTCTGAATGGGGAGTGCGAATGTGCTGACTGAATGTAAAACCGGCAGAAATACTCATCAAACGCTACATGTCTTTAGGGCCTGGCTCAGTATCGATTGCCTGCAGATTGCATTACAGTTGCTCCTTGTGCTTAATTCTGCCATTATGGTGCACTGCACTGTTTCATAAAGCGGCATCCAAAGAAAGTGTGCATGTGTGTTTACACGGATTTTCAGCGAGCGGCTCAGAGGGGACCACTGAAGAGGAGGGAGTGGGCAAAGAGAAAGGAGAGACTAATGGCCTTCTTCGCTGGGAATGTTGAGGTAAAGGCCTGTGTACTGTTTATATGCTGTGTGAAGGAGTCGTTGCTTTTTTTAGTTAAAAGGCATAATAGCCCACAGGACATTAACTTCGGGACTGTGTGCTGTTCAGAGATAATTTCACAAGCTCAACATAGTCCTCCAATCATTTTCTTTCTTGTTACATTTCTCCATAACATTAGCCCGCCACACATTCTTATTCCTGAGTGCTCATCTTTTAACAATATTTCATTACAATTAGCCACAAAAATGAATATCTTACATTGTAATTTAGAGTGATGTGGTGTTTACACGAAATTGTCAATTAGCTGATGATGTTAATGACGGTTACCACATTAACCGTGTTTGTTAACATATCCACTTTAATATTTAAAGGCGCCTCATTCACAAAGAGAGTGTGACGAGGCAGTGAGAGAAGCGCCACAGCCCCGGCTGAGCACGCTGCTTCGGTGGTAAAGTCCAGCCCATTTTCACATTCCTCTCCATATGTACAATTGATGTCACATGACTGTAATCTTTAAATTGTGTGAAAAGCATTTGCGATTCCACTGACATTCGAGAAAGGAATGTAAGTCGTATGTCCTCTGCATGTCTTCTCCTGTTGACGGGCATTGCATTGTGGGTAGCGTGTCTCGAGGTGACAGAAATCTGTCCATGTCATTGGGCCTGGAGGCGCATCAATTCTCGGTCCCTCCACTTTCGTCGGAGATCACACATCAAATCTCGTAGCGAGAGCGCCTCGGGCGATCGGCTTAGCATGTTTAAGTTTTTAGCAATTACGGACTACCATGCTGACATGATAAAATCAAGGAACTACTGTACACATCAGTATCTTCTCTTGTGTTTGGTTGTTTTATGGGTGGGTGGTAGTCGGACACCAGCCCTGTCAGATTAATGTGGTTCGGAGTTTAGCGCGATGACCTCCTCTCGACAGCCTTGAACCCTGTAAATTCCTTCTGATATCAATGGTGGGTGGCTATTAGACATGGGAGACTTTCTATGCATCACCTAGGGCTACATCTGCCTGCAATTTAATGAGAAATGATTTCACTTTTTCTCTCTCCCTACGCCTATGAAAGGGAAGAAAAAAAAAATAAAGAGGAGAGACGGGGAGCTGACTTGTGGTTTTTGTAACAAATGTGTAATTCATTTGTTTCCACTGTTTCTGATTTAATGGAGGTCGAGTAATTGCATTAGGAAGCACATTGTGCCTTGTTGTGAACTGATGAAAGCACATGTAATACTTTTGATAGGCGAACAGTAAGGAGGGAGAGAGGGAGAGAAAGGAAAGAAAGACCCAGTGCCTGCCTTTGATGCCGAGCATTTATTTGCTGAATTATCCTTCGTTTTTACAAGCATCTTATCCCCAGTCACAGGCAGGCCAGGGCCCCTGTGATATTGCTTTATTTTGAGGAATTAAGAGAGGTGGCGAGGAGACAGAGCGAAGCAACCGCTTATTACATTACCACTGATAAGATTGAAAGGCCGAGAAAGGCAGAGAGAGAGAAAGAGAGAGAGGGACCCAGTGGAAAGTGTTTTGTTATGTTGTTATTAGATTGAGCCTCTGTTGGCTACAGAGTGGAACAACAGAGAGTCCAAAATGCAGGTGGCTGTTAACAGGGTTAGCTTCTTGTATTCTTGTGCGTTGTATACGCGTGTTTGTGTGTGTGTGTGTGTGTTTGTGCATGTAGCAGCAGAACCACTGAAAACCTGTCACTCAGAGTGCTGGGGGAAGGCCAAGAGGAAGCGATGGCCAAATACGGGCAGATGACAGAGCTCCCACAATCCTCTTCTTCAGCATCACGGCCCCCGTGGCAGGTAAGCTCCACTAGCCACTCAAGACTGTGGACTGAGTAGCAAACGTTGGAAAGAGAAAGCACACAAACAGGAAGTGACATACCTTTTAAATCTCTAAGCGGTTTGTTGCACAGGAGGAGACACAAGAGGAACGTATTGATCCCAAAAGTGTTTACAAAATCTTAAAATAAATGCAGGGTTGTTTGTTCAAAAACAGTCCAATGATGTAATTATGTGAAATCATGTGATGAATGGGGAAATAATACCCCATATTGTATATTCCTGCATGCTATTCATTACACTAATGGGTAGTGTATGTGCACATACCCACACAAAGGCACATTCACATGCAGGCACCATACAGATGCTAACTATTCAGCCACACAAAGATTTTTGTTTTTTTCCTGCCTGCTTTGTGTGGATGTTGTCTGTGGTTTTAGGAATCTAAGTAGGAGGAAAAAGGAGTCTTTGGAGATGAAAAAGGGGAACAGAGGGAGAGGACAGAACAGAGAACCAAGTGGGAAAAGAGAGAAGGAAGCTGCAGCTTTAGCGGTAGCATCACCAGCTGTGGGAGGAGTGTGCTGTTGTGTTGCATCTGGGGATGAGGCTGCCATGCCACCGTGCTGGCTTAAAGATGTAATGAATCTTCAGTCGGGGGCTTTCCTTCCAGGGTGACAACTGGCTTTGAGGAAGGTTGTAAATGCAGGGGAGATTGTGGTATAATTCCTCAGACTGGCGTTTGTGCCCCCCAGTCACCATTCGATTATCTCCCAAATTGCTGTGTTTCACTGAGATAAAGATTTTTTATGGCTTGCTGACTTGAAACAACCGGCACAGGCAGAATAGGGGGCAAAGAGGGAGAGGGGAAGAGAGAAAGCGAGAGAGCGAGAGAGAGAGAAAGCAATGGCCAAACCTGCCACGCATAGTAATTTCCTTTGGTAAATGACAAAATCTTTGTTTATATGACATTTCCCTAAAATTACTGCAGCGAGATGAATCTGAAATATAAAATGTCACATTTGGCATGCAAAACTATGAAAATATATTTCTGTGCAAAATTCATGGAGGCATTTAATTTAGAACGTGTTTAATAACTAAGGCAGCCTGCATCAGTAATCCTGCCCGGAGGTCCCAAAAAGATTGTCATATTTATTCTCTCCTTTCTTCACCCCCCTCCTTCATTCCGAAGCCAAAAAATTTTAAGGGTAAATGTTCATTGTTAATTAAGATTTACTAATTAAAATGAAAATAATTAACGAGAAAGCTTAATCTCTGAATATTAGCCCATACTTAGAAAGAAAGGAAGTTTTTGTATGTGGCATTTCCTGTCTCTATAAAGAGTGCATTTTGTGTGATCAGTCAATGTGTGGAAAGCCCTGAAAAGATGTTTCAGCGAAAGGACGGCTGCTTGCCAGCAAAACCACGGAGGATCCCTCGCTAGAGCCTTTGATCTCATCTGTAGGAGTGCTGTAATGTTATGGCACTTTAGGCACAACTCAGGCTTGGGGCAAACAAACCACCTCTGATATGGAAAATTGGCTCACTTCACCTTTTACCTTCGCCTTGCTGTCTTGACTGTATCTTATGTCGCCTGTGCGAGCATGTGGGCCGGATATAACAATACCTCATGAAAAACATACATAGTGGAAATCTGACACCGGTTTGATGTTATTGTTTTTTTGTTTTTTTTTGCTTATTTTTGTCCTTTCTCATCTTCCTCCTCTTCCCTTTCCAGTCCTCATGCATACATCTCTTTCCAGTGTGGGGACTTGGAGGCCTCCATCACCTCCCCCCCAAATGTGAGATGTGTGGGCTAAACCGCTTTGCCACCAATTATACTAATTTCACTTCTGCCTAAATTGTTTTTGTTGTTTTGGTATGCAAAGATGCGCACAGTGGGGAGATTGAGGGGCATTACTGGAGGGCTCAGCACACACCTTCCCCCCCCTCCTTCACAGACTAGCAGAGCAATGGGCACCGCCAGCCGGTGTTAGGTTATTATGTGAAGTGTGCGGAGAAGGATAGGGATAGTCTCAGTTGTTTGGTGACAGCACTGCACACAGTATACTGTAAAACATGTATGAATATGAGTGTGTGTGCACATGTAGCCCTGAGTGCTACTATGTCATTGATTAGAATTGAGGGCTTTAATTGCCAGACACTCAGAACTAGCCCTAGGGAGATGGTCAACGCGGTGTAAATTTGAGTACATAAAATGAATGCGCATTAAGTTGAAAATGAATGGGAATTAAGAGAAGCAACTTAGATGATTAGAGAAGAAGAAATACCGGCATTTAAGAAAGGAAGGGATAGGGCAGGATAGCATAGGATGGAATAGAATAACATCAGATATAATGGGATAGGATTGGAAAGGACAGGATGGGATGGAATGGATAGGATATGGTGGGAAAAGATGCGATAGGGTGGGATGGCATGGGATTGACAATATAGGATGGGAAAAGAAAGGACAGGATAAAATAGGATAGGGATTGGGCAGTATAGAATAGGATGGGATAGGATACAATAGGAGAGGGTGGGACAGGATAGGATAAGCTCGGATTGAATGGGATAGGAGAAGAAAGGGAAGGATTGGAAAGGTTTGGTCAGGATAAAGATCTGATATGATTTTGTAATTTGCTGTACACAAGTGGAAGTTTTGGGTTAGATGAAAGCGGTGGAATCGAGGTGAAGCATTCATCAAAATCAATCACATTCTTGGGAACATTAATGTCCATATAGACAATAGCACGGCAATCTGCCCGGTAGTCTTTGGTGAACAAATGGATGGACAAAACAACCAGCATCGCTTTTGAAGTTTAAAAAGATCTAAATGGTAATGAAGACCAAGTGGCTCTGTTTAAGCCAGATTGACTTTTCATTCAGTGCTGTTCAACAGATGCCATAGGGGACAAAAGACTGAATTTGTATTTCTATTGTTCTCCGATTATGTTTCATCAAAAAAAGAAATATATAACTTAACTGTCTCACCAGCTTACCCTATTACTCATCCTAAGCCCTAGAAAAGAGGCACATGTCACCAAAACAAACAAGCAAATAAACAACAAGTGGGCTGATGTAGCCTGAAGGTTAGTGGGATGAGCGTGCTACCAGAAGGTTGGCGTTTTGAAACCATCCTCTGAATGGGCAGCGTGGCCAGGGGAAAATAAATGCCACTCTCAACTTTCGATATCAAGGAATGCTGATGTGCCCTTGAAGCAAGGCACTTAGCCCCTAAATGGTTGAATGGAGATCACCAGATGGAAGCCTGCAGCTGTACTGGCCATGTCTTACATATATGACTGCTTGACTGCAATTGGACGAAAACACTTCAGTTGTTCAGCAAAAAACAAAAACAAAAAAAGATGACTCCCCCAAAAAATGGGGGAATTAAATCATCACATGTAGATTTTGTGCTACAACAAGAGCCAAGCCTTCCTTTACTGTGGCCATGCTGTCTTATATCCAGATGTGCATCCTGATTTTCTATTTATTGTTTTGTGTCGTGGCCTGCACACAGCAAGGTCATGATATTTCTCTCACTTCACTCCGTTACCAAATTACATGCAATGTGTGTCAATAGAGTAGTGCAGGAATGAGTCCTAAAACCTTGAAATGAGTTGTCATGTTTGCACCTCCAGGACTTTGGAATAGTATTTTTGTTAGATCCCCGAAATAAGATCTGTGGTTAATGCAAGCTAAAGAGATTTTAACAATTTGTTCTCGGGCATAAGATACGTTAGTAAATCCCCCACCTCGGAATTTTTAAGTTTTAAAAAAGGTTAACAAGTGGTGAAATAAGACAACTGAACGCCATCACGCTGAGCAGTAGTCAGCATAGCGGTGGTGACGTGAAGTCATGCGATCGTGGTGTTGCTCTTTCAAAGCCTAATTTTAGCTTTTTACTTCCCATTGGCTCTTTGTCGAGGGAACCAGTGCGATGCTAACATCTGGGTAGGCCCACAACAATATGTCATGCCTGCAGCACTCTATTCCTTACAAATATACACTCAGTGGCAACGTTATTAGGTGTTACCTGTACTACCTGTATTAGGTACACCTGGACAAGGTAGTACAATCCAATATAAGTGTTCTGCCATAAAGTTGTTGATGCCTATAATGTTTATTTTGGCACTGTCACGGAGATGTTAAAACGAACACGAGTTTCCATTAACCTGTAAGGACAATGAAATGTGAGAGATTTCTATTTTAAATAACAGCTAAGTATCATTGAGGAGGTGTTGTGGAAAAACAGTGCAATTGAGTATCAAAGTAAACGTTATTTACATAGCACTCCAAACAGTAGTTACACATGTAGATTAGATAACATATTTGCTGATAGCATTTACAACGTTGGCCAATATGGTAGCGTCACACTGTCAACAAATTGTTTTAGAGGCAGGTTGACTAATTACCGCTAGTTGATGGTTTAGTGGTAAATTCCGAAAGCAAACAGACAAACTGTCTTTTAGCTTGACACAGTTGATTATCAATTGCACCCTGGTTACCAACAAACACTTGACTGTATGGTCTTACTGTAATTATAAGTGTAAAGCTCTAATATTGGGTATAGTTGTAGAGTTGACAATGCAACATCTCTATTTTGTTCTGTGAGGTATGAAAGTTTTACAAAATAAAAGAGTTAATACATATAATTGAGTTCAATATTGGTTTGTTTCTTTAAAGTGTAATATGTACAGTACATTTACAGTTCTACTATGTGTCTGTCATAGTTTGTAATTGATAAGATACTGTAGTAAAATCGTATGTTCTGCACTTTGTGTCTTATAGGTGACCCAGAGCACAACCCCGCAGCCTGTGGAGGTGTGTGTGTGCTGCCTAAGAGCCACCAGAGACAAGCTACCAAGGGGCCTCTACGCGGTCAGTGTGGCCCTTCACAGTTGTCTAGGGGGCCCAGCTCTGGCCCGGTGCAGTCAGAAAGAGCAGCAACAGTGGGCGGTGTCCACCGAGCCGATCGAGCATCGGGGGCGCTTCTGGGACACCGACCTGCACCTCAACCAGAGCCTATTCATGGTGAGGAGATGTGGGACAGAAGCACAACATGAATGGTGATGATACTGCAACAATTCAGAAATCTGAAAAAGTCCACAAGGCATCCAAAATAGTAGTAAATACATTTATATGGATTTATTGAACATTTAAGATAAATGTGTCAAGAGTCATAACTTCAGTTTGTGTTTAGCTTTGTTTAAATTTTGGATTGTGGCAAAACATAAATGGCGTAATTCTAAAAAAAAAATACATTTACTATGAACTCCAAATGTTTTGTTTGCAGTCAGCATTGACATTCACAGTCAAGGTTGCAGATTTGAAAGAGAACATGCAAGAGACGCTCTATTGACACTAATGTGTTTTTATTCAACGAGGACAGAATCCGGCTGTGATTTGTGACTGTGCATTTCATTTAATAAGAATCCCTTAATTCATGATGCGTGGGGAAGCTGCTTTGAATATTTCTTTTATTTCCAGCGAAATATTAGAATAAATATAAAACATCTCTTATCTGAAAGCAATTTTGACATTAAGGGAACCTGAATTAAATCACGCTAAATTCCAATGACATGGACGAAGCCTTTGATGTGAAATTCAATGGAAGATTTTTTTGTAAAACGCAATCTTAAAAACCAACAGTCCCCTCAGATAAAAGCAAAGAATAGAACATGCTTTGCTAATATGACAGAACTCGCCACAATGTGTTTTTAGTTTTTGTATTTACCAAAGTAATTCCAAATTCCTCTTTCGGTTTCGCTTGGTTTCATCAGTTGCAGTGGAGATTGAAAGGGTTATGAGAAGTTATATTGCTGTAAAAGACGCCATATGAAAATATGCCTCACACAGCCTCTGGGTTTTTCTCCGGGGATCTCCATATGAATAAAACAACAACTTTTCAAACATGACATTTAATCCATGCATGTAAATCAAACCCAAGATCAATTATTCATTTATTTAAGGAAGTAATGTTTTATTGGAATGAAAATGTACAAATGCAGTGAAAAATTTAGTTTATTTTCTGCATGTATTTGAGCGTCTGTAACATGGTTGAGCCGGATACAAGAAGAAATGGAAAAGTTAGGCAGTATTGACTAAAATTAGTATTAGAAATCTCAACTTCCATTTCCAATGTATGGTCACAGACGAAACGTGTTTTCACATTTGCTTCTTCTGATGAAACAACACAGCAGATTACATTCGATGAAATCAATGCAAATTTCACAACCACTTTCTTAAACCTCTTGATATGAGGGAAAACATCCTCTATAGAGGCTGTACTAATCTTAAAAACCTACATACTCCTTTTGGATGGTTGATATTGACCAGTGGATTAGAGATCCCTGTTTATGTGTATTCACTGATGATGTGTGCACAGTGCGTAAGATTCACAAGAGAAACCTTAAAACAGAAGCCACTAAATCCAGTGTCCCCCCCCCCCCCCCCCCCCATATAGTTTTGTACAGGCTGAGAAAGGGCTTCTTCAGTGTTCTGATGGCAACTCTAAAGGCCTTAGCCGGAGCATTTAGCACATGTGGACACTGCCAATGTGCTAGTGGGCGTATTCACTGAGCGAGAGCATCCTGATAATATTGTCTGCAGCTCCCATCAAACATAAAGGACGGGGTAAAAACTGGCATGAACTGAATGCGGACCTGGGATCTGATTCAGAGGTAAAAAAGGTTTAAGTACGGCATGGTAAATGCCTCGTGTCACTCTTCCTTACCTCCTCTCCTCCCCAAACCCTCGGCTGTGCTTTATAGACAAACCTGTTGTTGTTGTCCCCATTGATAGTCTCAGACAAATCTGATCAGCGTTTCCACCACTATCAGGATTGGCTTGGATGTTTTCTCTCTCTCTCTCTCTCTCTCCCTCCCTCCCTCTTGCCCACACTGTAGCGTGCGATTTTAGGAGTGCTTGCAGTGCCTTCGAAGAGGAAATGAGGAATTAGTGATGGTAAGAGGAAGCCAGGAGCTTATTTTCCTTTCCTCTCTCTCTCTCCTTCTTTTTTTTTTCAATCACCCTTTGCTTTGTGCGTCTGGGTTTGGATTTAGACAGAAACAGTGCAGTTCAGTTGGAGATGTCTTGGATTTGCTGGCAAGTGGGAGCACACAAGAGGAGTCGGGCCCACGGTCTTTGTGCACCGAATGGGAATAGGCATAAGATTCCACATTTTATTATTAAAGGGGGAAGAAGAAGGACTCAGGAAGAAAATTGAAAAAAAGATAAAAGGTCAGAGGAAGTGATTTTGGAGATCTTTGATATATATATATTTTATTTTTTTATTTTTATTTTTATTTTTTATTTTTTTTAAATTAAAATATTTTGTCCTATGTTGTGATCATTGAGGAAGGAGGTTTAGTCATTTGACAAAGAACTATAATAATAATATGTCGTCCCTTCTTTTGTGGACACATGTACTCTCTTTTTACAACTGAGAAGACATCAGTCTGTTGGTTTAAGCAGCTCCCCTAGCTAACACAGGAAGTGAGAAGACCTCTGAAGCACATCATCCAGCCTCACAAACCTCACAGCATACACATATATGCAAACAAGCGCACGTCTCCCTCACACATATGCACTCGCACACAAATGACTATTTATGCAGGTCATATTTCTTACAGCAAATTAATAATATGAAATATCCTCAATATCCATAATCCGTGATATTATGCCATAAATTTGTGTCCTGAGTCAGACACTACTACCCATCATTTCACAGGTGCATACCAAAAGCAGATTATCAGGGATGGGTGGGAGGGATACACATGATTTATGTGTTAAAACAAGTCCCCTGCGTTTCCCATTACAACTAATAAAGGGATAAAATATTTCCACCCAGTGATGGATGAAGTGGCACACACCTCACTGTCAGTTCATTTTTTAAGCAAACCCACCGTTCTCTGGGTAAATAAGAATGTTTGCCATCGACTGCTAACCGCTAACACTTCTTGCCTCATGCGAGATACCCTTAATATCATCAGTTTTGATTGATGGCGGCCTCACTGCATCGGATATGCAGCAACCGTCAGCTCAGAGACTACAGCGGCAATCTCAAGTTCTCCTCCACCCTGCATTTGATGCCGACAGCCTTTATCATTCCAACATCTCCTGTTAGGCAATGTGCCGAGTCGGACGAGAAAGAATGGCAGTTAAGAAGGTTCCTGAAAAGAAACTGGAAAAAAAGTTAAAAGAGGATTCAAGTCTAGGATGTAGATTAAGTGCCTCCCTCAGGGCTCCTGTCCTGTTTGTTACTCTGCGTGTGTTTGTTTGCCATTGGCCTCCTGGTTGTGAGCAAGTCCATGCCTGCTTAGTACTGTAGTATTGTCTGTGCCAATGTGTCGATGTGTCTGCATATGTGTGTATATGTTAATGTGTGCGCCTGTAGGCATGTGTGTTCCGGTGAGTGGAATTGTGAATTGTTGCGCCTTCCTGTGTCTGCAGATCCTACCTGCAGCCCGTGAGGTCGTCCCCTCCATGGTCCTGGTCTTCCAACTGATCGCGCTACCGGGACACAGCAGCCACATCAGCTCTGTGCTGGCTTGGGGGGCATTTCCTGTTTGCGGACCGAGCCTCGGCCTTGTCCAGGGCAGGTGCGTCAGATCAAAGTTAGCTGATGGACCTCAAGGAGTTTGTGTATATGTACATAAGTATTATAGGTTGCTAAACTACAATGCCTCTCAGCAAAACATCACATGGAGTGACACGAAATTATAGTGACCACAACCGGTTATGTGTCATTGACCCAGGTTCAAAACCCCTCTGCTCAGGGGGGAGCCCAACACACAACTGGACCAGTTCAAAAAGATTGAAGCCGTCATCTCCTCTGATCTAGACCACTGGCTGTGCAACCTGTACTTTCAGGTGTGTGTGTGTGTGCAATGACGGAAACATGTGCATGCGCGTATCTGTTGTTTTTGTTCATGTTATATTCATAATTGTGTGCAGGTATGGGTACATCATATGCTTGCGTGTGTTTTCCCCCACTCTGACCGTCCCCTATTATTTGGGAGGCAGGTTGGTGGATCTGGGTAGACGGGGTTGGATTTTGGGGGTTTTCTATGATAAAAGCAATTGGAAATTGGCCCCAGAGAGCAAACAAGAACCACATCTTTACCCAACAATTCCGGATGCATTTGAGCTGATGCATTGATTAGATTAGTAAACATCTTAATTAAATTAAAAGCCAGAACAAAGCTCTCTGGCTTGGGTTGGTCTCTTTATTTGTCCCTTCGACTGTGACATGTTGTTTACATTACTGCATTATCATCACTGCTTTCATTTCCGAGGGATGAAAATAAAGGTATTTTTGTACATCTTTGCAATAGGATGTGCAGTATTTGTACTAGGCACATTTGTGGTCTTAATTAAATTATTTTATGCCATTATGGCCCACTATGACAAACGCTAATAGTTAGCTACGTCTGCAGTTTGATCACGAACACCTGTAGTGTAATTACACATACGTGCTGTTTTCCCCAAAAACAATGGTGATGCAATGGAATGATATGAACATTACATGCTGATTACATTAACTCGAGGTTATATTAATGTTCACTGATCACTGAGACCTCAAACACACAGACAGACCCTCCCTCTTGTTTGTGGTGTTTCAGGTAAAGAGGCTCCCTTCCGGAACGTCTGGGGGACCAGAGCGCTGCATCACCCTATCAATACCCCCACCTAACCCCCGTGCCGTGTCCCAACCTGAGGTGCATCATGACCAACCGCAAGGCCAACTGCCACTCCAGCCCCAGCTCACTACCCGGCCCATTCATCCCCAGTCCCAGTTATACCCTCAACAGCAGCCGCATGCGGGCCCCAGCAGCAGAGCAGGCGAGCCCGCTGTGGTGCATTCTCACCGGGGGTCTCCTCTCCACCTGTCAGCTGATTCCGCTTGCTCTTCCTCATCTCTGCCAGGTAGGGGTCCAATGTTAAAACCCCCGACTATGCCACAGTGGGGAGAAAATGTCACCCTAATGTCACAAGCACTGGGATGAGAAGAATGGCAGGCCTCACTTACAGCAGTCCTCCACTGAGGTGAATGTGCTCCAGGGTAGGGTTGGGTGTAGAGACTTGGGCCAAGTTTGACAGACAGAAGTCAAATCAAACAAAGGTTGTTTTTTTATTAAATGCAAAAATCCAACAGACACACTGTAGCCTTAAGTGCGAGTTAAGGCAAATGTTTAAGCAGCAAGCTCAACACCGATCTTCTAACGCATTCCGATAAAGCATTTTGATAATACTTAAAAAAGTAAACAAACCCTCCTTGGCAGGATGACATGGGAAGCATTATATAAACTAATAAAAGGACAGTATCAGAACATTTTGATTTGAAGTTTCTTGTGTTTCTTTTGTTGTTAAAAAGAAACGATGAATGAATATCCGGTGCAACACATAACACTCACATGCTTATAGTACTATACCGAGCAATTCAAAAAATGAGTTTTGTAAATGAGCGGTGGGTACTTGTACTACTTTTGAACTTTTCTTAGCAGTTAGATGTTAGAATAGTAAATTATAGGAATATTAGCAGTCACTTCGTCTTACATTTACACAGTACGGCATTATTTGTATCCGTTTATTGTCTAACTAAGCTAAACTAAACAAAGCATTTTGACCTGGCAGACACATGTTGTTTTATTTCTTTATCATTACATATACGTAGATGTTCTGGCTTTAACAGACTACTTTTTGAATATGATAATGCAAACAGAAGACATTCTGATGTCTAAGTCCCATTATCCATCATGAAATGATTTTAGATAGCAGCGACTGCTTCTTGGCTCGGTGGTTAGTGTCGCTTCTCAACCAGAATGCTCTTTCTGTGTGAAGCTTGCATGTTCCTTCCTCACTTGTGCTACTTTCCTCCGGGTGCTGTCGTTCCTTCCTGCAGTCCGAAGATATGCAGGTCAGGTTTATTTGAGACTTTCCCAGGTGTGAATATGATGATGTTTCCATGTTTTATGTCTGTGATGGACTGGCGCTGCTTTGCTTTTCTTTCCATACGCCTGATATGATCCTGAATGTGTCCATCAGATGCACCGATGAACTGTTCTGATGTGGTTTCTGGTGTTCCAGGCAATTGTGGTCATACCACAATTGTAACCACATCTAGAGGTGACTAATGACCTCCTGTTAATAGCAATGAGAGTCCACTTCCTGATATTCAAAAAACAAACTATTCTTGTTTCCCACCTCAGTAATCCAACATCCTGGCCTTTGCCAGGAATCAAATCCAGGCTCATTTGGTATTGATCTACTACAAAGGCAACTGGCTAGCTTCTTTGTTATTAATACACCCCCCCCCCCCCCCCCCCCTTTTTTTTTTTCTTTCTTTTTTTTTGCACGCACAGCTCATCTTTATTTAACAGTCCTCAAAAGTTTCTGGGGTGCTCTGCTTTAAACATCACACAGGCTTTTTAATTACAAATGAGTTGTGACAGGTCTGCTGGGTAGCACCCTGGCCCATTTTAAACGTGATGCCGGCTGACAGCTTGGCAGTGTTCTCCCAGCACTGAAACATGTGGAAGAAATTGGTCTTTTACATTTCACAGCTTGTCGCTTCCTCCGCCTACTGACCTGTGACCCCCCACAGAGATCCTAACGCCCACAAGGGAAGTGTCCCCAACGCACTGACTGCCTTTCCAGAGAGAGAAAGAGAACGAGAGGGAGAGGGAGGCACTCACTATGGGAGATTTATGTTCTGCCACACAAGGCAAAAGGTACCAGGTCTCTTCAACAAACACGGCTGTGTACCTTGGCTCACACACAGACATGGACTTCAGCACACACACACACACACACACACACACACACACATTCTCGCAGCTAGCTGAGAAGGTTGCTTGGGAAGTGAACCCGATCCGTAAGTGAAATAACGGATCAAAAGGTGTCCTGCACAACACCTCATCCACGCCGATCCCTAAGCCGACCTGACGTTTGCGCCTCATTTGCATACAGATCTGTTCATTTTGCATTACCTCTGGAGCGAATTATGGCCTTCAGATGAGGAGATTACGTCAAGTTTGAAGGGGACGATCGGACGGAGAACTTTTAACCCAGCCAAAAAAATGGAAATCCAATTCAGCGAGGAGAAGAACAAATTATCCCCTTCCTCAGTCCTCTGTCAAGTCTGGGAGTTTCAGACATTTCCTTCCCATTTCATGCCTCTCTGTGTCTGATGTGTGCTGTGTGGAGATCACTTTCTCCGCGCGTGGTGTGACGCCTGGATTTTCCTCATTACCCGTTTGTCTCAGAATCGGGACAAGTATTTGGAGACCTCTTGTCACTGCGATAACGTACACACACAGCAGAGCTTGACAGTGAGACTGGAAGTTTATATTCCTGAGGCCTTAAGTTAATTAATCCCCATTGAAAAATGAGTTTGTGGTGAGGTGTCTATTACAGAACCAAACCTGACATCACAATCCAAGATAAAAAAAAAAAAAAAAAAGACAAGTTTTGATCAAGAAATCTGAAGGTTAATTTATTGCTTTAGTGCTGTTGTGTTTGCGTTGCCATTGTTGTCTTTGTGAATAATGTTTGATTGGATGATAATTATCCTGATTTACCTCAGTAGAGTGTATTTAGTAACGTAGAGATAAGCTAAAGGCACACAGGGTTAACTGACCTTTCACATTAACTGAATGATCCAGTTACATTGGGTTTGTTTGAACCCAAATGACTAATTAGATTAGCTTATTGTTTCATGATCGCTTTTAGTGGATCACTATGAGCATGCCGAGGAGTCTGCCATAACTGCATGGCTGCTTCAGTTCCCTGCCTTTTTTCCAGGACTCCTCATCGAATGTCCTCTTTGGAGCGCTGGCCTGCACATTCAGGATGCACTCCCCTCCAGGCCGGTCCCAGTCATCAGAGTTTCAAACCGCAACGTTACATCATACCGTCCCAATCAGTCGCACTCCGCATCCCGCCGATTAATTCAACAATGTCCGGATTCCAAATGGATGGATTCAACCTTTTGAATCTCGTTTGCAGAGATACTCATGTAAACCCTCACAGTGGTTGCAGTAAACAAGCCTAAAGGATTGCATGTGGGGAGCAAATACAGAGCATGTGGGACAAACAGACCCAAAGGTGACAGTGTCTTGCCTCCAAAGCACACTGAAAGTTCCCATTTCCCAGAAAAAGACAAAGACAGCCTTTGGAACATGGTCAAGACTGATTTAACTTTCAAGAGCAGCAGAACTTCACCAGGGAGAGTGAACGCGTCTTAAAAATGGCATATTGGAAAATACCAGTATGCATTGAGCGTCTGTTATTGCCATTACAATGCTGTGGATTACAAGAAAATCAACTCTTGTGTGAAGCGACACCGAGTCCTCGCCGTATCCTAGCAACCTTAACACGAGATCCGGACATGGACTCGAGGGTAATCCGTGAGTCAATGACCTCCGATCCCTCTGTAACTTCGGACCAGTCGACAGGCAATTAGGGGCCTAGGTGAGCAAGAACCGCCATCCCAGCCTGGTTGCATCTCACCGGTAACACAGCGGTGGGGTCTCGACAGTGTTGCGGCCCTCAGGCTTTTCTCTTTCCTCTGCCTTTTTTTTATTGTGTGCGAGCAGGAGAGAAAAGAGGTGTGTTGAGTTATGCAGTTGCGAGGTGCACTCATTTGTATTTCTACCCTGGAAAATGTTTGTGCATGTATGCAAGTGTCTACATATTAATATCTTTGTTTGTACGCCTTCCTGTGTGTGGGTGCGTCAATGCAGTGCGCTGGATGCATGTGTGTGTGTGTGTGTGTGTGTGTGTGTGTCTGCTGGTCTTAACACAGCTCAGAGCACGGGGGGGGATAACAAGGAGTTTGTTGTTGGCCTTGAGTGCCCGGAGAGGCTGGAGTTGTGGCAGCTCCAGCGCTCTGAGTTCACAGACGTAGCCCTTAGCTGTCGAAGCTGTCGATGCTGCCTCCGCGTTCATTCTGGTTCCACGGCGTCTGCGCATTAGCAAGTGGGGCCTTGTGTAATGAGTGTGTGTGTGTGTGTGTGGCTGTGCAGTCAAAGAAAGCATCTTTATCCACCTTAGTTCAGTTCTGTGAGTCCACGGCTGCTGTTGTTGTTGCTAATAGAGATTGTGATGTGTGTGTGTGTGTGTGTGTGTGTGTGTGTGTGTGTGTGTGTGTGTGTGTGTGTGTAAAAGCAGCTGGCTTTGCTCGGTCTCATACTGATTAAACAGCAACACACACATACTTTGCTGAAATGTGCTCAAGTGCACATATTAGCGATAAAACAATGCACTACAACTTAAATGAACAATAGCTGATTTGGATGTTTTTAAAAGTTAGATATGCCAAATGTACTGTATTTTTATTTCTGCTTGGAAACTGTGATAAACGCAAAACTGACAAAGTTCCAACATGTCGTATATTTGATACAAAGGGTCTCTGACATTCCCATCTTTGACATTTCTTCATTGGCAGTCATTTTTCAATGCACTTTCAGAGTGTGTACAAAATATTGTGTCTCGGCATTAAGATATGATTACACCGTGTTAAAAAAAATATTTGACTGATGGGAGATTATTGGTATCTTGGCACAACAGTGATTTTACAGTTATGTAATGTCATGGAAATGTAGAAATATAAATTATTTCATCCCTTGACGAGAACAAATATAACCTTATTACCTTGTAACTGTAGGCACTCCACCTGTTTACCAGCAAAGCGCTGGTAATTAAAATCTACATCTGTGTTAGGATGAAATCTGATTTCAGACTCGCTTAAAAATAGCAGTGAGCAGACTCTTCCTGCCATTTAAGCTGTCAGAAGGATTCCTGATGTGTCGCCTATATTTAAGTTATTATCACTGATATATTTAATCCCGCAGCGAGAAAAAAAATTATCATCGCAGAGGTTTCCATATGCATCATATAGATGTGACTGGTTCGACGGGGGGAAAAAAGTTTCACATAGTGAGATTTTTACATGTATCAAGCTAAGGTTTACTTAATTACATCCTCCAGGCAATGCAGGAACCCTTTTTTAAATTCTGTGAATGTTAATATGCTAAATAATGCAGATCTCCAACTCTTCAAGCATGAGACACACATCTGGCGGCTTACCATTTAAATTACAGCAAAAAAAAAAGAGTGAGACAGATAGAGAGAGAGGAGAAAAAAGAGGGTAAGGATGAAAAAATACTTTAAAAGTAATTTTATAAAGAAGAGAAGAATGGCTGAAAATGTATTACAACCAAACTTAATTTCTTTTTCGATTTTTCATCATTTCTAATTGCATACATTAGAGCGTTGAGGCTGGGAAGGTTCAGCTCTGAGATTGTGTGAGACAGAGATGATGTGCAGTGGGAGCCCTATAAGTCAACACTCCTACTCTCTTTAAAGAGTCAAATCAGAGTCACCAGAATACCAAAACACCTTGTACCTCAGACTGCCTCACAGTAGAACAATAAGACAACGCCAGCAACACTTCCAGTGTGTTCACAAAGACCGTTTTATTTCTTGGTACAGGTATTCTTCTTTTTTTAAGTCTGATTACAAACCTGGAATTTTTGGCATTTTAGACTTTTTTTTTTGTAATGAAACCGTACTTTTTGACTTATATTGTATAATATTGTATTTTGGTGTATTCAATTATTTATAGGATTCAGAGTGCTTTTTTTTGTCAATTATATATTTTTTAAATATTTCATCAGCAGTTGAAGTGTATACTCGTAATCATTTGGATTCCGTAATATAAATACCACTCAACCACCCTTGATCCTCACTATGATTGCCAGATGTGGTTTGCAAAGGAAAACAAACATGAACCTTTCTTTCTTTTTCACACTCAATGCATATTATTTCTTTTTTTTTTGGGGGGGATGCAGGGAAGAATTCCTCCTCGGGAGCCATTTCTGGAAACACGGGAGAGAAGAGTGATCCATGCAGGGAGAAAGCCGAGGGTGGGACTCACTACAAGGTAACGTTGGGATTCAAGGGAAAGTGTTCCCTCCCTTGCAATGATCACCCTCTCCGCTTTCCCCTTCCTTTCCCTTTTCCTCTCTGCACCCCTACACACACCTCCCTGGCTTATTATCTGAGATTTGTCAAAATACATTTCACACTAACAGGTATTTTTCAGCCTTCAAAGCCAGTTTTGATCTGCTTGACAAGCCAAAGCAGCTCAAATTCTGTGAAATCAGCAACGCCAGCCAGGGCCTCTCTTTTTTTTTTTCTTCTTCCCCAAGCTGCTCTAAACACGCCTCTTCCTGTGCTACAGAGGACTTAAGCTAAATTAATCAAAGCCTGCATGTTACCTGCCATTCTTTGAAGTGGTAATTGCAAAATGACTTTGTGTGCTGATCTGGCATTGCTGCCTCCCGGTCCGCCCCGCCATTGTGCCTCGGCTGCGGCCTTTTGTTGTCGTAATGTTATTGTTGAGGTAGTGAGAAGCCTATGAACGACATCAAGCCTCCGTCTGTCACACACACACATATATATATATATATATATATATATACATCCTCCACTCCCGCCTGAGCCTCGATCCCTTCAAGTCTTTATTCTTACTAACTTCCCTCCACTGATGTACAAGAGGCTCTCCAGACCACCATTAATCAGTGATGACCTGTTAAATAAATGAGTTTGTTGATATGAGGTTTTATTTCTCCGCAGCCTCTGTAGACTGTGTTTTTTTTCCCCTTCTCCTCTTGGCCTTTAAAACCTTGCTAACTCTGTCAAATGTCGTGGTGTGGAACCCAGTTGTCTAATGATTAAGTGGAGTGATCTCCAACCTGCACCAGCCTGGGAGCGCAGGGGATCAGATTTCAACCCTTCAACCTGCAGTGCAAGCCTAATTAAAATGAATTTTCTCCAGGCGACCACTTTGCCCACAGGGCAGGAATCCAGCTATATACGGAATCTGCTCTTAAGGTATTGCATTAAATTTATCGTAGGGAGACACCGGAGAACATTGTGGTTTATATATCTCCTGCATTTCTTTTCCTCTGTGCTTTCTTTCCCGCTCCTTTCCACCTTTTTTATTGTGATCATCACTCTGGAATCCAAGCTTGCTTTGGCAAAGATTGCCCTATGAAAACGGATGGAGCTTTTATGGGGCCCTGCCCATTTACTACTTCCTGGGCCCAGTTCATCTCGGAGGGAGAGAGAGAGAGAGAGAGAGAAAGAAAGAGAAAGACAGAGATGGAGGAGAGGAAAAGATGAAAAAAATGAAGGGAGGCAGAGTGAGACAGGGGCGGAAGAAAGCGAGAGGTTGCTTATTCCAACTGTGGATCTCATTAACATACATCAGCGAGTATTTCACAACTTCAAGCAGAAAGGCACTAAGCCCACCCAAGGGCAACACAGGCAGGGCTGACAGGGCCAGGGAAAGCAAGCCGTTAACATGTTGGCGGCTTAACAAATAATATCTGCTCCCAAGTACCTTGGTGAAATATTTAAAACCCCACTTCCTAACTCCATTTGACTGTGTTTATGACGATGAAGGTAAACGACTTGTGTGGAAAAAAAACAGTGCCAGCTGCTCAAATATCACATATTTAACGCCGCCGTCACTGTGCGCGCGTTTCCCCAAATGAACTCGACTTGAATGATGGCCTGCCGCGTGCGATTTTGCCGTCATTCACGTCTCATGTCAATTGAGGCGCGGTTGAGATATAGGAGAGGCTCCTAAAGTGCCGCGCACACTGTCACTGTCACTGTCACCGTGTGCATCCCCCAAGATAAATTCAGAGGCCTGTTTCCTGCTTTGATTACAAATGACATCCGCATGTGTTCTCCCCGATTCCTGCTCCTCACAGAAGAAGCCAATCAAGAAGACAAATAGCTGCGGCCCCAGCATGAGCGGCGGCAGCGCACCGCCTCGGCAGGCAGACAAACAGAAGATGCAGCCTTCAACGGAGAACCTCTCCACGGAGGAGATGGAGGAGTATACATTCTCCCTACAGTGAGTCTCACCACTCATTATCCTGCCTCAGTCTTGCGAAATTCGAAACGTTGGAAAGAAAGAAATAAAAAGAGAGAAGAAAAACGCGAGTGACAACGGGTTCCTGTGCCTCACAGACACAGTGATGTGCACGGCATCAAGCAGACAGACGCTGACAACAGAATGTGCCGACTGCAACACCTCCTGTATGGATGTAGTTACAGTAGCCAAGTGTCATCCAGAGTTTGCATCTGCTAGTGCTTTAATCTTGCATAGGTCATCTTTAATTATAGTTAACATAAATAAGTCACAGGCAAAGTCAATTATGTGAAAGCAGGGAATTTCTAACATCAATAAGAGCTTACATTGATGCATCATATCTCCAAACTCAAATACAGAAAAATATCTTTTTATGTTATCAAATTTTCATTTTGTCATTTGCAAAAAAAATAAAATCTGTCTTATTCACACTAATTTGGTTTGTAACAATATTACATTTAGCCTGTTACGTCACTATGAGTTTGTATTTGTTTCCTCTGCGCAACAAAATGCAACAAAGGAAGTTTGGGAAAATTTGTTTTCCCTCTCTGCCGTGGCTTACAGCATTTGATTTTAATGAGAAAAACTGGGGATGTATTAAATACAAACAAAGCAGGAGGAAAAGCATTTCAAACACCTTGGCCAAACGCGTTAAACGCAACAAGGTGCACCGCTGCGTATGCCCACGAAGCATCAAAATAGGCTAAAAGCGAAATTGCTTATTTCAACAAAAAAAGTCACAGGTATTTGTTTTTATTTGAACGTCAAATAAATTAAGGGGAGGGGATTACCACACACACACTACTACACTAGGGGGGAGAGAGAGAGAGAGAGGCAGAGAGAGGGAGCGTGTGTGTGTGTGTGTGTGTGTGTGTGTGTGTGTGTGAGGGAGACAGAAAGAGAGCTCTCCCTGGAGATTTAAAAGTACCCATGTTTCCTCATTTCTGGGAGTTGGTAATTTATAGCTGCTGGTCACATATTAAACAAGATCAGAGACTACTCCCTGACATCTTCTGAACATACTGGGGGAATTCAAATGATTACCAGCGTATCCTGCCAACAAATGACGACACTGGGACTATCTTGAGGGAGAGTGAATACAAAACGAACACAGAAACCCAGGCAGGCTGCACACAAAGGGACACAATTAAATGGTTTTCACGATTATTCATAGTGCCGCTTTTTACCTCTGAGCAGTCGCCGGGCTCCGTGAGATGAGACATTTCCGTCAGTTATAGGTACGGATTGTATTGAGTCGGAGCCCTGCCGGTTCCCTGGTGCCCTGTGAAGGTGCTGCTGCTATTGATTTTATCTTTACAAGCACACACATTACAGTATCTCTGAGCTGAGGGCTGCTTTTTTTGCCATCGCCTAATCAGAACATTAGAAAGATACGGTGCCAGTTATGGCTTTCACAGGGAAGTTAAAGCCACTGCGGTCTCAAAGCCAGACCCTCACCCGTCTCTCCCACTGTGCTGTTTGACTTGTTCTGGGATTCTCTACATTACCTGAGGACTGACAGAGACGCAGACGAAAGGAATTGCTTACGGATTTTTTTATTTTACTTGCCGTAATGATGTCATCTCCATCTCCTCTGGCACTGCTCTGTTTGTATCTTTGTGTGTGTGTGTTTATATGCATTTGTGCACGTGTGTGGGAGTGTGTTCGTGTCTGTGTGTACATCATCTCTTGACTGTGTCTGTGCACAGTGTGTGTGAGCGCAAGGAATGCCTGCGTATACATGCATTTCATGTGGGATCAGGATTCATTCTGCAGTGATTGAGGGATATTACTGCCATCTATTGAGCCACAAGAGATTGAGCTCATTGCAATTTTCATAGGGCGTCACAGTACAAATGGGCAAATCGGATGCTCATGCATTATTAAGCAAACACTTAGTAACAGTAAGATTCGGATAGTCTCGGAATCACACAAAATATTTAACACAATGCATCCAGAACGTCACAGTCAGGAGCACTTTATTCACTAAGTAGAATGAATGTAATGAAATGTATTGGAATGAAGCAGGCCGGTACAGGACCCATAGTTACTGCATAACAGCATTACATCTCATGTATGTAGCTGCAGGTGTGACCTCAAAGTTTAACTTTATGCTAAGAATGTAACCAAACCTTCTGAAAATATAAAAATGAAATATTGTTATTGTTAACTAACTGTTTATTTGCATCAAATGACATTAGTCATTAGCCAGTCACATAAAAGTTGGCACAATTCATAATAATGTTATTGTATCACTGACGCCTTTTTTCTGGCTTCAGAAAAAAGAAGAAGTACATCTTTTAAGGCTGTTTAGGTTTCTCCATTATAAGTATTTTTTACTTGTATTTAATTTCAAGTTTTTGTTTCAGTGGGGCCAGGATCAACTTCATATTTGGAGTTCGAGTATTGATTATGTTCTTTTTCAAATTATTTTAACTAAAGCTCCTGGTTGAACCTCAAAAGCTCAACTATCCCCCTAAAAGGAACTGCATGATATATGGAATCATAACAACCGTAAACCATAAATTACAATTTCAAAGACAACACAGCACACTTTTTTACTGCAGGTATTGACAATGCAAGTCAATTCCGGGCAAATAAAAATAAAAAATGGAAAAAAGCCAGGAATGATTCTTTTGAGTTGATATGCTATCTGCTATCTGTTTGAACATGCATAAAAGGCTCCCGCCGACCTTCCGTCTTATTTGATGTCTACAAATGTAATCTTAACCACCTTTTTTTCTCACAGAGTAGCGCTGAGCAAAATCAAAGCACCTGATTCAATACAGCTGTTGTAATTCGATAGGGCCAATTTAATGCTTTTGGATTGTGCGGCAACAACTTCTCGAAAAGGTAAACACACCCCGACTAAATTGATTTCACAGCTTAGAGGGTAGTACTTTAGCAGTACTTTACACTAAGTATACTCAGCACAGTGATGGGTTACTGTTGCTAGCTTGCATTTAAGCTTTACAAACATTTTGCATTTTTAAAAATAATTACTTACAACCTAACAATCACTTATCAGTTGTTGTTTTTTAGGAAAACATGTCGCTTCTATTGGTTGTTACTTATACAAAGTTTGATTTTCATGCATCCATGATTATTGCCAATTAGCTTTGTGTCTCACCAATGTCACCCAACTATTTTCTTTTTTCTTTCTCTGGTTTTGAGGAGAGAAACCTGTTTTAATCAAAGTCATTCTCACATAGCAATTAGATCTAATTAGTCCAATTATCAAGATTCTAATTACATTGAAATATACCCCCTAAATCTCATATCAATTATAGTATGTCTGACTTGTCCTGATCAGGAGACATGAAGAGAGAAAGTGACAGAGTAAAGACAAGGCTGTATGGGAGGTAGAATAAAAAAAGAGCAATCCACATCCTCCGGAGGCCAAATGACTGCAGAACTAAATCCATCTGTCCCAAAAGCTTTTATTTCAAAAGACTCTGTGGCCTTTTGGGGATAAATGTCACTTAACCTTTATTCATTTTTTTCCCCTTCATATTCAGAACTATTTTGTTACCGGCAATGATGTTATGATTAGTTACATCCTAGTGATGAGTCAAAATAAATACAGTTTTAGCATTTAGCTTTAGAGCCAAATATCAAACACTATTGTTAAATCCGTAGATGATTATAAGGTGGAAATAATTATCACCTGTGGTTGCACAGTTCCTCATATGCCAATGTGTGGCAGGCAGCAGTACACAATGACACAAACACGCACAGACCTGCACAGTATGTTATAGCGGTGCAGTATGGCGCTGTAGGTGCACCGGCAAAACACGCGTGCACACGCACACGTGCACAGCCTGTTCTTGTTGTGGAGTCAGGGAACACACTGACCTAATTTCCCCCAGTTAGCTCGCCTCGTTGGGGACCAACAATCCTCTCCGCCCGTTTCCCCCAACCGAGCCTATCAGAGCACTCACTCACTGAGTGTCTCTGTCGCTATCTTCCTGTGCCCTCCATCTGTTTTGAGTCTGCACGCTGTACATGCTCAAGTGTAAGGTTAGCAGTAAAGTCTGCCGTTACATTGTTCACGGCTACTCAGGTATCATGTGCGGGAGACGATGATAACATGCACCCTGCAGTGTCACTCCTCTTCTGAAGAAGAGCCATTTGCTATCATTGAGGGGGAGAGAGATCGGCCTCCAGTAACGGACAGAGAAAGAGAGAATAAAACACCTGAAATAACAGCTAGTTCCAGGCTGTCAATCCCCCTGCATACTGCTCCGAATCACTACTCAGTGCAAGGGTCAATCAATTCTGATGTAATGCTGGTGGGAGAGGTGGGTGGAGATGGCAGCGCGGTTCACCCCTGGGTCTCCAGTGCTTTCCTGTGCTGAAGGGGGCAGGAATGCGTGTGTGTGTGCGTGCATGCGTGCATGTGTGAAAGAGAGGGCCCCTGGCTACCGTGGCCCGAGTGCACATGTTAGGGTTTTTATGCAGCCAGACGCGCCCTGGGTCACTTCGGATCTCACAGACACACACACACACACCCATACACAACCTACGTGCTGCTTCCTTTATGGAAATCGGAGCTGTCAGCTCTGTGACAGGCTAATGTTGCAATATGATTGGTTAATCTGCAGTGATGTGGCTGTCAGTCAGAGCTGACTGTAGTCCCATTGGTGGTCTGGGTCAAATGTATGCCTTTCCCACAGACACGGAAGAGAAAGTAAGTGTGTGTGTGTGGGGGGGGGGGGGGGGCATTTGAGTGATTGCTTGCGATTTGTGCATGATTGTGTGTCTGTGTGTGTGTGTGAGACAGAGAGGTAGACCAGAGGTGACACTTCCCTCACGCTCTTCTTTTTTCATCTGTAATCACTGGTACCCCAGTCTGACATAAACATCTAAAAAAGATCAACAAACAACTCCCCAAGATCTTCAAAGTGGATTTGGGCACGCAGATACATGTAAGCTAATGCACTGTAGCGCAAACATGCACTAATGCACTCTGCCCTGTGCAAATAAATATGAACTTTTAGATACACACCGCTGACTGGCAGCTCTAACAATATAACTGACAAGCCGTAGATGTCGATGCAATCACAATCTTATTCTCACATTTGTGTGTGTATGCATGATGTCATCAGAACCTACTTTAACCAATGCCACTTCAGAACCGGAGCACGCTTGATTGAAAATTGCACTGACGCCAGTCACACATATGACATAAGAGTGACTCTGTTAAAAAACACACTGCCCAGCACAAACATGTGGCCCCTTTACGCTGTTTTCCCAGCCTCATCAGAAGTCAACAGGTTTAACACAACTGATGCCTAATCTGCTCTGTGACGCTTGGTGGCATTTCAAGTCATGTCTTTGCACAGAACAACTTTCTTCTCTGTCCATCAGCCACTTAATTGCTCTCTCCGTGCACTCATATAACACATGGTTCGTCTCGCTGGCTCGTAATTATTTCCTCTCTCCCGATGGTTCTTTCTCTACCTCGCTTTCTCTGCCTCTAATTTACTCCGTGCCGTCCTCTCCTCATTCTCTCTCCGTCTCTATCTCTCTGGTGACAGTGTCCTGCAGTTATGAGGCAAGGTCAGAGAAGTGAAATCCATTTAAATACTGATGCAACTCTCCGGAGGCCCATACTCAAGCCTCCGCAGCACTCTTCTCTGTACGCCTCACCCAAGTTGATGAATGGATGTATTACACATCTACTGGCACCATGTTTTGAGTATTTTTCTCACTGCCCACCCAAAATAAAAGTTTATAGAGAGAAAAACAACCTGTTCGTCATTGTTGAGGACTGTGGTGGTAGCTGTAGTAGCCATGTGTGTGTGTGTGTGTGTGTGTGTGTAACGGATGCCTGGGAAGTCCCTGTGTGTTTGTTGATCCCGGGTGCATCTGCATTGGAAATGTTTCCATCCTCGTTTATGGCGCACCAAGGGACCTGCCATTTCCATGTTTTAATCCCCTCTCGTGCTAAGTCAGGCGCTCCATAAAAACGCCACATGTTGCATGACGGTGAAACAGCTACCCCCATGTACACTGAAACTATTCCAAGTTGTGTGAGGAGGCCAAAACACATTCTTGCACATTCAGCAGGGATTTGTTTGGCCGGTGCAGGAGTCGCACAACTGGATTACCGCTCATCAAATTTGTGTTCTTGAATTGTGCTTTGGCTAGCTGCTTTTAAAAAACAAACAAATGTGATAACTTTTCTCTACATTTCAAATATAATTCTGTCCACGCTACCTTTTGTTTTACATAATATCTCAATCAATGCTGGAACGCAAAGACAACTCGAAAGGGTTACCGATAGGTGGCGATAAAGGCTTCCTCCAATACCAGAGAAGAAGATTCTGAGCATGCTCAGTGAGTTTCTTTTCCTTTGGCGGCGTTAACAAATAGTAAACAATATTAAAGCAATAGCTAAATATTTCTTTATGTATTTATACATTTTGATATTTGGTGCGTGGCAAAAACAAAATTTGAGTCAAAATCGACACCTTTGAACGGTGTTTTCAAAAATATCCGTTTCAGTGATTTAAAACTCTACTTGCGTTTGGATGAGAGAGGCCATAGAGGAAAACATCTGTTTTAAAGAAGACCTGTACATGTGTAGACAGGGCCTAAAAGGTTTGCCTTTAAACAATGCATATCAGTGTAGACTGGTGACAGCTAGCCTGGCTCTGTCCAACAGTAGCGAAATCCTCATATCCTCACCTCTAAGCTATTGTATTAACACATTTGTTGAAGCCATTTAAATAAAGTATAAATGAGGGGGTCATATGCTGGACTATTTCTTGATTCAGTACTTCCTGTCTTATCTTTGCCAACCAACTAGACTCCAGGAAGTTACTGCTAAGCGAATGGTTGCAACAATCACATGCCAAATTATTGATCATAAGCAAAAGAGTAGCAATTAGTATTTTTATCTGAGTCGATTACATATAGTGGATCATTTTGATGGTCATTACTTTACCATGTCATCCTCCAGAATGCACAACCCCAAGTTTTGGTTGCCCACATAAAATGCCCCACATGCAGCCCTCAATCACCACCATGGCACTGATGTGAACGTTTCTTTCCAGTCCACTTAGATCCTCCATCGCATTGTAAAAATGAGCTGCCAACTATTAGTCAAACATGGATTTCTAATTTAGTGGAACATTTCTTTTTTTCCCCTGCTTCTGAACATGCTCTCCTCCACTCCCTGTCAGCTGCAAATAATTTGGAGAATTTGGTGGTGCATCCTTTTTTTTAATTTTTTATGACATAATGACTGACTCCAGTTCTGCAGCTGAGTCACTACTCCATAATTCTCTTTTGACTACACCCTGAATACCTGCCATTGTGGTCCCATTTTGTCAATGAAAGTCATTTATATGTATTTTTGCTTTGCCAGAGTCTCTGTAAAGAGCTGTGTTATAAAGGTAATTGTCCTTGGAACAAATAAAATTAAAAGAGAGAGAGACAGAGCATGCACAAAGTTAAATCTGAGGCATTTTTTTCTGTCTTTTTGTCTATTTTTTTTTCAGTATAAATAAAACTTTTCACAAGATGATATAAAAAAGGACTCAATTATCTAAAAGCCTTGCAGGCATATACTGCTGCTTTGTTCAACTTGTTTTTATGCACACACACACATTCAAGGTGCTTTGGAAAACGATACCAGCTTAGCAACCAATGATTATCATTTAATACATCTTGTGGGAGCGGGTTTCTTTGTGATTTCCACTTTGTGAGGTTTCATAGCTTCCTGTATTATATTTGCCCCACCTGTGCAAAGCCCCGCTAACATGCCAATCATTACGTAAGCATATGTGCTTCTGCGTCAATGCAATAAATAGGCAGTTAAAGTTTCTACTGTGGGAATTACTGTAGCATCTGTACATGATTTATAAACTTGGATTGGCATTCATAGTGTGCATTTGTTCATGTTTATGCAACACAGAGTTGACTAGAAAGGTGCAATCAGTAGAGTGCAGTTCTCCGCCAGGTGCGTCTCCAGCGACCACTGCTGTAGTGTTTGACGTTGGGCTGTCACTGAAAGTTCTTTTCTGTTGATTAATCTATTAACTATTTTACAGATGATTCCAAACGATTCATTTTCCTTTAAATATTTACATTTTATTTCAGTTTATTTTATTTTCACAAACAATATGTCATTGAATAATGTAGCACAAGAAACTGAGATTTATATATTAAAGTGCAAAACTGTAGGTTGATGTCGATGTGCGACTGTACGTGCAAAAAAAATATGCTCCCCATATTCGTACAGTTTGGAGTGTGGGGAAGCCTGATATAATAAAATGATTCTCTCATGGGTGAAGTATTTTATATGAGATTTTCAAAATATGGTTTCATGAGTATTTAGCAGCTACAAGAACAAAAGATTATAGAAAACAAGGGTTGGTTTAGAATATTGATAGCGACGCAAGAGTCAAGAGTAGTGAGTGAGGAGTCAGCAGTCAATCAATGTGCATATCAAACAGGCAATAAAAGGCATTTTGAGAAAGTTTGAGTCACTACGACCACGAGAGGTCCTTGAGCATGCAGCCATGAATGACAAAATAGTATGCAGTTTGGTGCAGCAGTCTGTTAGTCTGTTGTTTGTACATTTGTTTACAAGTTGCAAATGAAGTTTCACGTGATTTATCTTTTTTTTTTTCTCAACAACAAAAGTCCTTATAGCGCCTCAGAAAGGAGCTAGCTGTGTAACACACCGAGGACAGATGACTGATACTCCCACAATCCAAAACAAACGCATTATTAGTATTCTTCAAAAATGAAATGTAAACAAAGATGTGGTATCTTCAGTTCTATCTCTTGACACCTAAGATAATTCCGTAATCACCAAAACACTCATGCATCTGGGCCACTGAGGAAACAATCACGTTATCCGTCAATCTTTTAAGTCTATTTTCACACTATTCTTCTTTTTTTTTTCTCTGTTTCCCCAACAGCAAACCATTCTTAGACTATGTGGGAAAAGATTTGGCGTTTTAGTGCATTTATAAACAATGCCGTTGGCCCAAATAAGAAAGTGACAGAAAATAACGTAATCCTCAAAATAAAGGGATAAGTCCAATACTTAAAGTGGCCTTAGACTGGAGGGTTTAAGCCATCAGGGCAATGCAAAGGGGTTCTGAGGGTTACCTTCGCTCTCCTCAGCCCTGGAGCCTCCTCAGCATAAATCTGCTCTTTAAAATGTAACACCCCACTGTACTCTCCTCTCATCAACCCCTCCATCTCTCATTACTCATAGCGTCTTAGAGCTTTAATACGTGTCTGTACTTGCTATTCACGTTGCGCTATTTTTAAAAGCACACTTCCCTTTGTTGTCATGCCGCACAACACTAAGGGACACAGCCTGGGAAAACCAGTCCAGGAGATGATTCTTTCTCCAGTGGTTGACAGATATATGCTAGTTAAATGTGATTTACAGGCTTTGGCACTCTGTGGCAAGGTTTAAGGAGAACGATGAGTCCTTTTGCGACGTGCTTTGATGACATGGGAATGAACAACAGACATATCAAGACTGAGATAATGAGGAAACATCTTCTGGCCCAGATTTCCCCGAATCATATACTACAATTAAAATACAGTATTATGTGCCAATGCATGCCTGTTGAAATGGTTAGTATCATCTCTGGGCCGCTACGCCACATGCTATCACTCGTTCAGGGGACAAGCTGTGAAACATCCTTCCTTCCTGCAAGATTAAAAAAAAAAAGCCCACACCTCCACCCCCTTCCTTGCATTTCCCTCTTTTTCTGTATTGTACTTTTGTAATTGGAGGTGCCGTAATGAAATCAATTCAGTGGTGATAACAGATTTCACATCACGTTACCGGTTTCCTTTTGGAAGAGAAGCCGCTACATGAAGACGGCTAAACATATTCCTCTTTCATGCATCATCAATATCTTCATTATATGAAAGATGGGCGTCAGGTTGTGTTTGCTGTTTTCGTTTAATGCCACTTGACAGGGTAGCATCTTGCCTGTGTCTGTGAAAACACTGCTTTTTTTTTTTGTCTACTCTGTTATTCCACTTTCGCAGAAAGCAGTTTCGTACCACCACACAGTGAAGCACGTCGTGAGAAAAGCTTGGAACAGAATGGAGGAGCCTTTGTCAAAATCATAATGGAGAGGCAGAGACGCGCATTTGCTCGAACATTATCATCCTTCGGTTTGCGTCACACTTCAAAATCTTCTATAAACACACACTTGACGCCAGAATACAGTCAAAGCAAAACTTATTTTTGTTGCAGTGACCTCAAAGCCGACAAAATGATGTTTGCAATATCTTCTGTTATTCAAAAAGTGTCATGTGTGGCTTATTTATCTGAATCTTAAAGTTGTCTTTATTGCCAGTGTCATTCATCAATGTGAAGGATGCAGCATCACATTATAAAGAGCTGACACTTTGTTCCTTTACCACAGACTGCTGCTCTCATCTAACATTAATAGTAGAGTAAAGAAAAAAAGAAAGAAACAACAGTAAACAAGGCCATCAGATGATTTAATTTGCATGTAATGAAAAAGCAATAGATGCCACGAATTCTTCCCACATCCCTGCTGCATATATGATCTCGAATGAACAGCATCTCACTGACCTCACACAGGAAATTGACAGTGTACATCCAGTGGGACACTTGGAACGCATGCTGTACTTTACAATCTCAACCTGTAACTGACTTCTATGCCAGATGTTTATCCTCTCTGCTGGAGTTTACTTCAGCCTGAGCTATGAATATTTAGCAGCGCAAACTGTTGACTGAGCGTTTTCTGAATGAATCTCGAGTTCTCCCACGTGTACCGTGCGCTTCACCACCACCGCTCTCGTGTGCATCCACTGAGGAACTCGGTAACTTCAAATAATTTAACACTTCAGAGAGTGGACCCACCTCACAGGAACAGGAAAGATGATCTATTTTGTTTTAAATGCAGCTGTGTGATGCTTCTTATTTCAGCAGCAACACAAGCAAAAGACAGCACAGCGCTTCACTTTGATGTAAGTCTAGCCTAATTATTTGGTAAGGGGAGGGGGGAGGGGGGGGGGGGGGTGTAATACAATTGATTCTGTTTTTTTTCTCATTTTTGGTCTTTAGGCAGTGTACCATTTTCCCTAGATACACACTACAAAGTGAATTCCAACTGTGCTCTGGGACACGGTGGTGAGACACAGGGATGTCCACAGGCAAAGGCCTAAAGTCACACTCTGTGATGCTAACCATAGCTACCTACTTTAGCCTGCGTCTAATTACTGCCAGCCAGACGATTGGGGTCATCAATGTCTGCTTGTGTTGACATGTTCAAACTGTAATAAATAGATTTCTATGCACTTTTTAACTGTACACACTCATTTACTGTACACACAGACACACGCCGTACAGTGTTGCACATGCTGTGTATGGAGTGTGTTATGCTAGGCTGTTACCAGCCCATTGTAACATATTTTGAATATTTCTCTCCTCTCCACTGTTCCATCTGTGCCCTCTATTTGAAAGGGAATAGTTGAGCAGGCCTGACAAAGGGCGGCACAAAGGAGGCAGAGGTGCTGAGGGAAGCCGAGCACTGCTGGAAGGGATTTATATTTGTGTTTGTGTGTGCATGTGTGAATGCGTGTCAATTTGAATACTACTATTACCCTACCTATTTCTTATTGCATGCATCGGATGATCGCAGACAAATGCTTTTGAATACTACACGTAATGCACCGAAAGGTACGTCTTTGCACTGTGAATTGCAGCATATGTTTGTAAACATAACATCTCGTGTGGAAGCTCACCTTTATATTTGTAACTGCTGAGGTCTACAGGCTGCGAAGCTGGAAATGTGATGCAAAAGATCAAGAATGAAAGGAGAGGAAAAACGTATTAGTACTAAGACTTTGTACAGTTAGAGGATAACACTGATACACAATATTGCATTTATACAGCTATTTAAATATATGTTATCATATTATATTTGTCAGAAGAAAAGAAAAATACAAAATAAAATGTGTCCTGTATTGTGCATCTGATTCTCCTCTGTCTAAAAACAGATCAGCGCCGACTGGATCCGGCTCCTGCCCGTCACGCCTGTCCGAGCGAGCCCGTCTGGCCCTCCGCATGCTGCCGTCCGAGCTGGGCCTGCCGTTGCCGCGGCAACGACAGTCGCATAGTAGCTGGCGTTGCTCCGTTCGGCAGCTCGGCCTCATTATGCTGCTGCTGGCTTTGATGTGGTTTGTGAGGCTCTACCTGCATTACTGCAGCCAGTGGCTCTACCTCCAGGCCATAGCAGTTCCTGTCAACAAGTGAGTTTGCTTGCTTTGATATCACCCTGCACGCACGCACACACTAACACACACATTTGTGCGTGAGGGGGGGGGGGGGGGGGGGGATTGGATATACTCGCATAGAGCAGGACTACATTAGCGCATGCATCGCTGCTGACATAAATCCTTTTACATGGAGGCCAGGTACATACATAGATAACTGAAGCAAATTGCTGAGGCACACACGTGCACTCACCCACGACACATGCATGCAAACTCAGAAGCACACACACACATGCAAAGTACGTTTGTGAAATGGGATTTGGAGGGGTTAAGGAGCAGAGGAGAGAATGAGGATGTGCAGTGTGTGTGTGTGTTTTGGCAAACACACACACACACACTGGATACGCCCAAATCATCTGTTTGGAATCCCCCCATTAACATTTTAACAAGACTCTCTCAATATTAACAGACCATTTGCTGGGGGAGTTTGTTGATTTCACCGCACGGTTTTAAGTCCCAAAAGGCTACATTATTTGGAAGGAATTTATTGTTATTATTTGGTACACAGCATTGATAATAAACAGCAATAAGATACCACAGGACTGTTAAATCACATCTCAATGGCATATGGTGCTGATTTAATTCATCACAATAAAACAAGCTGGCAAACATGCATACAACCCGGTTTTTATTACAATAACATGGGGGTGCAAACATCACGCATTAAATCATGGAAAGTGATAGAGAGAGGGCTGAGGGATAAAAACAAGGGATGGACTGAGGGGGTGGATTGGAGGTGAAAAAACAAAAATGCGAAAACAGAGGGGGTCAACGTCGGATGACAACTTCCACATGTCCAAATCTGCTGCTCTTCCTCCGAGCACTTCTCTCTCCATGCAATGGCCAGAGCTGGTGGTGCCCAGAGAGAGAGTGAGAGAGAGAGAGAGAGAGAGAGAGAGAGAGAGAGAGAGAGAGAGAGAGAGAGAGAGAGAGAGAGAGGCCAAGTGACAGTCAGAGTGGCTAGTGTGATGACAGGCCTCCCTCCCTTCTTGTTTTTATCTCACTCTGTTTTTTCCTCCTCTCTCACTCTTTCTCTCTGTCTCTCTTTGCCTTCTTCTTCCTCACCCTCGGACATCAGTGGACAGCAAAGTGTGCCCAGGGGCCAAAATGTTGCTTCAGTCACCTATGAGCTCTCCTTTCCTCCTTTCTTTTTTGTTTTTTTATATACTGACATAAGTAATACAACGGTGTATAACTGCTCTTGTACAAGTCCTGTGTTCGAAAGTTGGCTTAAACTAAAGTAAATGCAAAACGACTCATCATACACCCAGGCATATGCCCCTGTCAGTGATGAATATTAGATATTACATAATTGGCATTTTATTGCTTATGCATCAATATCTAAGCAGCATTTTAGCTGCTGGGTCAGGTAGGGCCAACATTCTTTTTTTGTCCCGTTGGGTAGTTCAGTGTACTTCATTACAATGTAAAATACAATGTATTACATGTTCATTATAGGTTTTTAAGATTTCTTTTGTAGTGAAGTGGAAGTAGCATGAAATAAAAATGCTCAGAACTAGTAACCTGTTGTCCTCGAGTAAATGTTAGTAGTCTTAGTTTCCACAGCCGATCAACATCCACATTGCCTGACAATAGCACTGTGCATGCTTACACCATTACATAAGTACCTGTACATGCAGGTTTGAAATTTCAAATATCACATCTGAAGAGACACCGAATTTGATTTAATATGGAATGATGCTGCCAATGTCAAAACGCTGTTAGAATTTATTGGACTGGAAAGTTTTATTGTGTTATATCAAGATTCCCTATAAATGAAATATTCCCCTGTCATTCTTTGAATGAGATTTATCAGTGCAATTTATCTGGGATATATAACTACAGTGTTAAAAATAACAGTGAACTCTTCTGTCTGTACCGGTCATTCAGTGAGGTAACCTCAACAAGGTGCTTTTGGAGGATTGAATCTGTGTGTTAGGCGTTTTTTTCGCAGATAAAACACCAGTGGACCTCCACTGTCAGATTAATGGACAGTATCTGAGAGAAGCTTGACTCTTGGAGCAAATCAGATGGAAATTAATGAGCAAAGACTGGACCTCTCCCCTCCCAACACTGGCTCTACCTCCTCCTGACTGATGGGTAGATTAAGAAACTCATGAGGCTTGCAGTAAATGGGGAGTCTAACTTACAACAGGGGGCTGAGAAAAGCTCTCTCAAGTAACAGCACAGGTGTCAATACTGTTACTTGTAGCTTCAGTCAATTTTTGATATATGTCATTTTTTTGTTTTTTTTCTTTAATTTATGTATAGATATATACAGATTATCTTATATTAGTTTTCTTACATTTTACACGTGACCAGTAAGGCAGCACATGCTAGTAAAACAGCAAATTCCAATGTTAATTGACATCAGACTAATTAACTATGATTGAATCAACCACAAACAATACAACATAGTGTGTGAATTGCTGGAACCAGTTGCCCTTAAGCTGCAAAGCGTCACCAACGCAAATATACACAAGATGCATATTGACACATACACATATTTCACACTCACACACCCACATCACAGCACATCACCCACCTCCGTTTCCCCCCCCCCCACCAGATTCCAGTTCCACGCACACACGGTGGACCTCGTTTACCAGAGTTCTCTGCTCCACACCCGGGAGGAGCTGGCGATGGTGGTGGTGGGTCCCCTGACCTTGAACGCAGTAACGTTCCTGCTGGTTCTGATCAGATGGGGCTGTCAACAAATATTTGGCTCACTCCCTTCCTTCACGTCAAAGTTTATCATGGCTCAGGGAGTGTGGACAGTCCTGGACCCCCTGGCAGTCTTTGCAGTGGACGCCGTCCTCGGGGTAAGTCACTTAAAAATAACTTGGACACTTGTGCACTTTAAATAGGAGTTCACTTTATCTTGGCAAAGTGACTTTAGATTACAAAAAAAAGGGGGGGGGGGGGGGGGGGGGGGGGGGGGGGGGAGAGGGTGAGAAAGAAAATGTGCAAGGTTAGATGGGTGTCTTTTTTGTTAGTGGCTTGGATTTTGTCAGTGAGGAAGACTGAAATGATTTGGACGGTTCACAGTCGACCAGAGGTGATATCTAAATCAAATCCTAGCTAAATGGCATTGTTACGGTGTCTGACTGAAATAACTCTTTATATGCTGTGCTGTTACTAACAAATGAATCCAAACCTTTGTCAAATTTCAGATTTTAAAAAGTCAGCCATTTAAGTGAAACGTATGTGAAACCATGTGAAACTTAGTCCTTGAGCTGTCATGAGATCTTCCTTTGATCAATTTCTGTCCTGGGCAAGAGCTTCCCAATAGTGTAAATGTCCAGCCTTTTTAACAGCTATATATGTTTGTTTGTTTTTCTTTCATTCTCTGTCTCCTCAGCGTCTCGCCTACAGCCCAGACACACCGGTGGGTGACGCGGCCAAGCTTTACTGGCACTTCTATCGGGTTGACCAATCAGGTGCAGCAGGAGTGATCATCACTCTCTTCCTCTACGCAGTCCTCTTCCTGCTCTCCATAACCATCCTCTCCATTAACATCCTCAGGTGAGACACGCAGCAAGACGATGACCTGATCCAGTTCCTGTCTTTTGGCAAACTGTGAATATATTTGCTGACCATGATGAATGACCAACTTGCATCGGTCGGGCACCGCCTTTGAGAAACCTTTCTCAATGGCAGAAATTTTCACCAAATCGAATATCAAATATATTCAACCATTAGAAGAGAAGTAAAAGAGCATTATTTTCAGACCCAAAAGGGATTAGGTTGCTGTCTTTGTTCACTCTATATGACAGCAAAGCTACCTGCTATGAGCCAATCTTCTGGAAGAAATTAAATGCACCAAATTTGGCTTTTGCTGGAAGAGCAACCAACATAATGTCAATGCATGTCAGTACTTGGGTTTACATTGAGGCAAAACAGAGCGGTGAGCATGTTAAATACAATCCATTCTGGTTCCAGTGGATCCGGTTTCTTCTTTAAATATATTGCTCATTCAACCCTAACTTAAAGCTCTGTGTCTAACCTTCCTGATGTCCAAAAATCAGCTCTAGCTGGGAATTATCATTTGGGTATTTTTGAATTGACGCAGCCCGTAGGGACGGTAAAACCAATAAAAGGGGAAAACCCCTGCTGAAAACAACTCCAGCCCTTACCAGCCTACTACTCCCAAGCACCGGTTCATAAATGACTCTAAACCTCTCACCCCCGCAGCCTCGTGCCATGTTCCACCCGATCTACCAAGTCCTCCCCTCCTCTGTCCACAGAAAAGCACATAAAAAAAAAAAACATAAAATGAAAACAAATGTTGATCTAATCCATTTTGATTTTATAGTCGCATGGAATTACTTATGCGACTATGCATCAACCTCACACATCTACACACACACACACACACACACACACAGAGTTACCAGACACAAACGCAGAAATACACGCACCACACAGTTGCCTTTTTTGAGCACACCATACTCTGCAAGTGGTTGGAAAACCGCAAGCGTTTGTAATTCAAAAGTTAGATGTGTTTTAATATAGTGTGAATATATAACCCCCTTACATTATCCGATTAGGCTGAATGTTTTGCATGGTTGATATCATTGCAGGTTTCATACATATTGAAATGGACTGCATCTACATGGTGGTGCACACACATACTCTATTTTACTGCACTGGGTGTTCCACTCATGTCTTGCAGATTGAGGTCACACATTTTGGTTTGTGTTATGTTTTAGCACCTCAGACTGTTTTAACACATTATTTCTACTAAGCTCTTGTGTCCTTTTTATAGAGCTGTTAGACGATTCCAAACAACTGTGGTCACTAACTGTTGAGTCACATATTGCTTTTTTTCCCTCCGTTTTAGAAAATGACAGGAGATTGGCACTGCATTGCAATGGGAGGGCGGACTTAAACATGCACAGCAGAACCCCCGATTCTAAATTCACAGCTTTAAGGATGACTATTGCACTTTTTAAATAATAGAAGGACATCATTTTTTTCCAGGATGGAAGGAAGAAAAAGCAAAAGGCTGGATGATAAATTACTGAATAATGTAACTCAGTGTTCGTCCAAGGTGTGTTCTCCCACCCTCATATGAGACCAAATCCCATTAACGGCTCAAAATGTAAGAAAACCCTTATTGAATTAATCAGTTTGAGATTGGCGGCCGAGGAGAGGGTGCCATCTAATTTCAGTAAGCGGGACGCTTATCGGGCTCCAGCTAAATGGACAATATTAAAACAGCAGCCGGGAATAATGACTTCTGCCACTCAACCGCCACACGGGTTTGTATTGAATGTAGGCCACGAGGCTGAAGCAAGGCTGATAATTTTATGGGTTACAGTTTCCTATTGGCTGCAAGGAAGGGGCTCTGACACAGAGCGTGACCTATTTCTAAAAAAATCCCCCAGGCTATATGTATAGATAGAATGGACTGTTATCCTTTTATAATTACATTTTAGGCAGCCTTTATTCACTGGCTGCAAATATACACATCATTGATGTGTTTTGCACCTCTATCGTCTTTGAAACTTCATAAACACAAAGTGAGTGATGTTACATTGATATTGGTATCGTTACATTCCAACGATTACAAGGATCAAAACCAAAAGAAAAAAATACTCGATTTGCATTCCCTTACAGTCTGTGTTTCCCGAGTTTGCATGTTTATAAATGTAAAGCACACAGTTTTAGCATGGACTCGGAGGTAAGGGGGTGGTAAGACCCCATAGCTATACAGTAGCCAAATCACTCAATGATCATCATCAAAAATGCACTGATTGGCTATAATATCTTGTAAAATTCATGTGTATTGGCATGCAATTGGGAGGTTGGCCACTCTTTTACTTGTTTGCAATAAAAGAGTAATAATAGATAGCTTATTCATTGATTTGATTTAGTCAAAGACAGAAAACACTGCATACATCTAGAAATTCATTTAATGTACGTACGCTTCCCATGCAAAAATATCCTTCCCTTTTTTTATCCGCCATGGTCATGTCATGATGAATATTCCGTTAGAATATATTCCGTGAGTTTAACACGTGTCCTTAAAGTGACCCCTTCACCAAAGAAGAGCTGATGATAGCCTTACCATCCAGGTCGAACCTCAGATGTAAGTAACACATATTTACATTCAGGGCACTTCCAACACCAAGGAAATGAGCCTGTTTTGAAGCACCGAGATGCAAAGATGGAGAATTCCTCCCAGAGAGAGACCGCATAAATGAATGAGAAGCAAGATTCAAGTGTAGGATGAAAATGAATACATGCTATTCCTGTGTCTGAGGTCAAGATTCTACAAACGGCCCTCTCCCAAGAGCGATGGGGAATGATGCTGAGTTCAAAGCTCCGTACCAGCTTCTTGTATAAATCCCCGTCTCCTTGATGTTGGTTTTATTTGAGAGTTGATTACCCTCTGACAGACTAGAATCTCTATGGAAGGGCACAAGGTCTGCCGGTTTTGATGGTCAGCCAAGGCATTTGTTTACAGACATGGTGATTCTTTTTAGGCCTTGGCTGCATGCACCCTTCTGTGCAAAGGAAAACTAACACTTTGGTGATGTGCGCTCATCTGGAGGTATGAATCGATATGCCTTCTGCTGTGCCGAACGTTTTCTTGTGACTCAAGCCGGTCTCTCCAGACACATCTGCAACCAGCACGTCCATTGCATCTGCCATCTTTGAAGCTCGGCATTAACACTGAAGAATATCCCAGGATCTGACTCCCACACAGTAACAGATGCACACAACCAAGCAGACCCACAGCCAAACACAGACATCGCTGCAGCTTGTGTTAACAAAGTGCTTCCCACTCACAGGCCAATTTGTTTGATTCCTTTTGCTCTTTCATTGTGTTTGTATTGATGTATTAGACTTTTGTAGAGCGTCACACTGCAAACATGCTTTGTGAAATCAATCGAAGATTCATATTTTGTACCAGTTGGGACCGTTGGGATTTGACCAGTTACATAAAAGCCGGCCATTGTGAAAAAAGACGACATGTTTAGCATGGAGGTTTTCTTGCTTTGCCATTTGACCCCATGCAACCTTTACAGGGCAAAGACAGTGATTCAGGATGGCGTCACCCCTGCTACCACTTCCCCCCCCCCCCCCCCCCCCCCCCTCCTCACTTCTTCTCTCACACCACACCTTCCAGATTCCACAACGATGGTCGCATGCTGGACGTCTATCAGCGGCTCACAGCCAGGGACGGGACGTACTTCCTGCCTCAAGACATGGAGCTGTCCAATCAGGAGCTGAGCTACGTTGTGAAGAAGGCAGAGCAGTGGAGAGGCTTTAATGGGGAGAGGCGCAAGGTAAGCATCTCACCACACTGCAGCCTCTCCTGTCTCTCTAGAAAATGGTCTTCCCCTCAAACTCCTGCCGTTTAATTGGGCTAATTGATGTTTACCCGACAAGAGAATGAGCCAAAAGGTCACTGATACTTGTCCGTTAGATTGGACTGTGTATAGCCGAGGAATTACAGTTAGGTTTCTGCCATGTTGCGGCGCTGAAGGAAAGACTGGCCGTGGCGTCATGAGTGCGATACTAAACGGAACATTTAACGGCAGCCATGATGGCATCACGCGGTTCATCAACACCACGTCCAGTCTGGTCACTTAAACAAAGATATTACGTCCGAGAGGATGTATAGGATAGGCTCATTTTATATCATTACATTTTCTTTAGTTACATTTCAGAAAGCTGAGAATTCATCTCAGAGGTCTTTAGCTTCATTCTAATTAGTACAAGATAATTACCAAAACAGAAACTCGTCTAGCGGGCTGCCTGATTAGTCGGTGGAAACCAATTTCCGAAGATATTTCATTAAAGAAAGACTGCTCAATCAACACACACAGGCTAGGGCGCATGAGCATATGCTATGCCGGGCATTCTCTTAACGTGGACAACTTGGTGTCATGGGGAATGCAGGCCCCTAGTTTGCATAAATCCCATGTCCCCATGAAATGACTATTGCTTGGGAGAGGCAGTCGCATGTTTGACAGCCCAGCGTAGGTCGACGGTGATGACACAGGGAAGGGCAGTGTATTAGCACCGAGCCTACACCCGATGTGAAATCTTTGCATAGTGATTGAAAATGTGACTTGTTGAGATAAGGGAAATGGAACACAGCGATCAAACTGCAGCCCCCTTTAATTTATTCCGCAGGATTTGTTAGTGGCACGCATCGCTCGGTGTTCGCAAGGGTGTTCATTAACACCCTTGCTCTTTGCTTGCACAAGTTTATGTGGCTGTAAAGTGGTAAAATGGAACCAGTAACTACAGTCGATTCTCGGTTTCTGGTGGAAGAACTTATCAATCATTTTGTCATACTGGGGGGGGGGGTAAAAACTGTCCTGACTAATCCAAAACATGTTTTGTGAGAGTTAAGATAGTTAATGTTTGTATGATTGTGAAAATCGAATCATCAGAACACACACTTCCTCTGTGGAACCCCGCATCGACAAAGTAGTCCAGACTTTGAAGGTCTACTCCCCACAGTGTGAACGGCAGCAATCTGCATCTCAGCAAACACAATTAGAAGCAGACACTTCACAGAAAACCCCCCTGGTAGCGGTCGACATTTTTCAATACCTGATTACCATTAATAAATAGTGTATCTCTTGGAATTTGTCACACAAATGGAAATAATGATTGCAGTTCATCAGTCAGTGTCTATACAACGAGCTAGTTTTGAACAGTGTTGATCTGACGCTTTATTGAGCACTGTGCGGGCAGATCGTAGACATCTTCAAAAGGCTGGAATAGCAACCATCATTTTGCCTAAACATAGTATCAGTAGTTGACCTCCTGAAATAGACAGAAGATGAATAGTGTTGGTGCTGGAAAAGGGCACATCCATCTTACTGTCTTGCAATTTAATATTACACTCATAAGATAAGATTTGTGTTCTCTGTAACTCACTACATACATAAAGTGTTCAACTGCTGTTTGTCCTTTTTTTTGAACACCTGTCTTGTAAGCCTTAACATACTGCAGCCCTGGCTGCCAGAGGTGACTACACTACTGCTAATGGGATGGTGATGGACCTGTTTATTGGGAGAAAATTGAACCTCCCAATGTTTGGAGACTTTGAAGGGAATTACACCCCCAAAGTTTGTGATTAAGAAAATGCTTCATTTAGCCGCTGATGGCCTCTTGCTGTGGTGGCACTGCTAAATCATCCTCGCATTACTGCAAATCTCCCTCCAAAGCAACAATTACAGCATACTTCATATTGTCCCTAATTTGCCGTTATTAAACTGCTAAAATGCTAACACGTTAACACATTCTCCAGCATGATGAAAATTTAGGGTTATTGCATTTTATGATTTTTACATTACTCAAGCTGGCCATTTTTCATCAAAATAAGATGGGCCGTGCCATTATTTCATAATTATTGTAACACTTTCTCCTGTGAAAAGGGTCACTTTCCTAACTCAGCAAAGACATATCCCTATTAGACTAATTTGCCTACATGCAAATTTTTGTCATTTTCCCCTCATTAACTATTTATCATAGACAGGAAAAAAATATATTCATGAAGGCGAGCAAAGGAGCAGCCCGACAGAGCTGAAGCTAATATTTTGCAACTCTAATGATTTTTTGCATCCTTAATTAGATAGAATAAGGTTGATATGATTAGGTCAGGATGTAGTGTTTTTCATTAAAAATACATTTCAGAAACTGTATTCCAAATGTGCCCTTGCAATTAAATAATGAATCCGACGCATTCCTTATTACGGACCCAATTAATATCAGAGGCAAGGGTGTAATTTTAATAACAGTGGGCCACGAGGCCTTCATTAGCTGAGTGAGAGAAAGGAGGAATGAGGAGAAGCAAAACACGGTACTCTCAGGAGCAGCAGCAGCAGGCTGATATTGAGCCAATTTTAGAAAGTTATTGAACAGTGTGCTCTTGAAAGGAAAAAGAATGACATTTTCAACAAATCAGATCTGGGGCAAGCAGGAACTGCAAATGCTTCTTGTTTGTTTTAGACTAATTTGATGCCGGTTGTATGTCAGGGTGCCAGACAGGGCAACTGCAAAATGGAAAATGATTTTGAGAGAATCACGAGTGAAAAGTATTTGAAGGTTAATTTAGCAGTTGAGGGTAGGTTCTAACACGCTGCAGTCATTTTAGAACCTCTTCTCTTGCACCCTTTAGAGGCATTTCAGCTGTACTGGATCACAGTTAGTAATTTGTTGCTTGGCTGTGCTTCAGTCAGGAAACCTTTAATGGAAACAAGTTAGAAATCTGTCAGCCAGTTAGCACTTTGCTTGACCGGCCAACCCTCTTTTTACCTGAAATATCAGGGACGCATGTACCTTAACTGTCACCACTGGTCACATCACGTGTAGACTCAACTACACGTGATGTGACTAAAATCACAGGCTATTTATGGTAACAGGCTATGAAATGTGGCTTTAATGAAGGAAATGCATTTGCAGTGTGCAGGACATCAGAGGTTTCCCAATGTCATGTGCGATTTCATGACTTACCCACTGTTTGTACAAGTCAGGAACACAAAACAGAGTAAGGTTGAAAGCAAGTAAAACAAAATGAAAGATGATTAGAATCAATTAAGTAAAAAATAGTTTTCCGGATGTGCTGTGCTGCAACTCAGAAGTCAGCAAAAAGAGTCTGTATCTCCCTCCAGCACTGAAACAATAAAAAAAAAAGAATCCACGTTCAATAACCAACTTGCAAATGGCCTATTATTATCAAACTTGTAATTTTCACAAGGAAGTAATAAAACATAATCTAATTTTACTTTCTCACCAATTACCTTTATAGTATAGATCCATCCATGCCATATGATCATTTGAGTTGCTTCAAGGTTTAAATATGACTCTCGGGTGAATGAGTCAAGGATCTATCTACCTGTGTGTTCTTTAATTTGATCCCAGGAAGGAAGGGAAAAGAACGAGTTTCCGTCAAAGCTCATTAGCCTCAAGTGTTGTGGATAACAGCTGAGAGAGGAGGCATTAGCTCACACACCAATTATGGCATTTTTCATAATTGAAATTCTTTAAGAGTTGCCTCACACTTTGATTCCCCACTGCTATTCACATATGTAGCAGAAGTCACACCTTTTTACATACTTTATGTGTAGTTGTTCCATTGTTACTTTACTTTTTTTATTTTATTATTCATGTAATGTTTAGGGTTCTACCAAATAATGTTAACATTTCAATTCTAAATCAACATTTCAATTCTGCACAGCTTATTTTAATGTTTTTGCTTGTCTATTCGTTCTTTTTAAATCCGGTCTTTCTGCACAGTTGCAGATGAAGGACACATATGCTACATGCACTAATATTATTGGCTATTCTATTTGTATACTTAGATTCCAGAAGTGATGCATGTTGGGCGGGTTCGGGCTGGCGGTTGACTGACTAAAAGACACCTTTTCGTACAACAGTCCCCCTTCCACCTTCTCTTCCCCTCTCTCTGTTACTCGCTCTCTCTCAAACACACACACACACACACACACACACACACACACACACACATACAGCGAGCTCCGCAGCGCTCAGTCTGCACCTACATATATCTATGTGACGAAACTGACAAGTCTTAAAAAAACAACTACTAACTCATTTATTCCGATGAATATCTTCAAATTTAGATAGGATGATTTAAGGATGATGACGTCATACAACATGATGACACACATTAAAAGCCTCATCCCAATCCCTCAATCAAAGCTTTGAATTAAAAAAGAAGTGTTATATATGTATAATATATGTCCTTATGTCTTCCTTTATAGTGAAGTGTGGTTGAGTGGGTTGTCACTTCGCAGCTGTTCTATAATACAATCAAAAGTAAAGTAAACGTCTTGGCATTCACTTTCACCCAGTACTGTTTCTTTTCTGCTGCTCTGGTTTAGCATGGAGGCCAACAGAACCTTCGGAATAAGCCAATAAGAAGTCGTCATGTTTTGTTAGGCAACTGCAATCGGCACTGCAGATTAGTCAACCAGAGGGCAGTTTGTACAAAATGAAACAAACAAACAGAAGCCTTCACTTTCCTACTGCTTTTGATGCTATCGTGCTCTGAGCTAGTGAGTGTGCTAGCATGCTCCACATCATACTAGTGCTGCAGTAATGAGCCCCATTAATTATGTAAAGGCAGTGATGCAGATGGACCTAATTAATTGTCTCCCGTCACCCAGTTGATTACTGTACCTGGAAGGGAGGAGTTAATTTCTGTAATACTTAAGCAGGTACGCAAACTGTTTTGTCAGAGCCACAGCTATGACAATGACAGAGTGGAGCGCCGGCTCACCCGCTGCAAAGCTCTTTCCCTGTTATATCACCAAAAGGAAAGTTTCCCGGTGGTGGTGACATTGTGATAATTGAAGGAGAGAGGGAGAGATTAAAAGAAGTGGGGAAGGAGGGAGGGAGCGGAGAGGGGGGGGGTTGTGCGGTGGCCCTGGAGATGTTTTCGCAACCTGATTGCATCAACATTTGCGTACCGTCGCGCCGTTTGTCTCCGTATGTCTAGGTAATGGGTTACCGGCGGGCGAGTTTGGGAACACCCAAGGTGCTTTGCAACAGCAGCGTGGTTGGTGGGGAGTAAACCTGTTGAGAGTCAAGCAGCACAGATTGGAGTGGTAATGATAACCCGAGTCTGGGAGGCTGGCTGTTAATCATGTCAGATGTGTTCTCCATTTTAATGTATGCAGCAGCGTCACGATGGTGCCATCTAACCAGAGAGATACCAGGGTCATCCTTTTTCCTACCAATTACCATGTGACAGAAAATAACGTGTGTTGCTTTAATCTTATTGCAAAAGTTAATTCAGAAATATTCTATATTGCCTTGCCTTTCAAAATAGTATGATGTATAGCTATATAGCATGGACTTGCAAAACACTAAATAGACCTTATTTACCATAATTTCATTGCTATCATAGTCAGCATGGCCTCTTAACTTTCTGCAGTAATTCAGTTGAAACTCTATTTACAAGACAACAATGCCATGTAGCACTTCACCTGCTTTATTCATCAGTCTTGCTGTGCCAATGGTACAGTAAAGTGCGGATGAGAGTCACCCGAGATGCAAATCTAAACTCAAGCAAAGGAAGAGGAGGCTTTGGAGAGGAAGGCGGACAGAGGGAGCAGTAGGCCGTGACATGGTACACAGGAACCGCTGTCACACAACAATAGAGCCCTCAGCTCCTCAACAGGAACCCATAACAGCAACACAGGAACACCGGGAGAGGAAAGGAGGAGCTGAGTGCTTCAGGAGGGGTCGACTAGAGTCAGAGGGCAACTATTGGTCTATGGTGTGTGTGTGTGTGTGTGTGTGTGTGTGTGTGCGTGTGTGTGTATAAACATGGGATCACCGGAGTCCTACCAACCCCCCAATAACCTCTACCAAAGAGCAATGTGGTCAGTGTGTGCGTGCATGTGTGTGCATTCGTGTGCTTAGCTGCCTGTGCACGGTGTGCATTTACACGGTATGTCTGTGCATGTGTGTCTACCATCATGCACATTTTGGAAGTGTGAGCATGCAAACCTTTCTGCGAGCCCGCATGTGCGTGTCACATTAGAGTGGCTTCTTCAATTACAGCGGATGGGTTTTTTTTCTTTTTTTTCTTTCAGTGGACAGCACTGAGGGCCCCGATGGCCCCAGGCGATAGCAAAGCAGGCAGGCAAGGACAGGAGCGACGTAGCAGCAAGCACAGCATCCACAGTCTGAGCATTAGGGAGCTCAATATGAGATATGACTGCAAAGGCTACATGCCTGTGTTCATGAAAAGGTCACGGACTTTGCTGGGCAGTAATGTGTGAAGGCGGTACATAGCGGTTAAAAAAAGAAGGGAGGGAAAGACAGATAAAGATCAGACACGTGTACCCTCTCACCTCCTTCCCAGTTCACACATATAATATTTTATGGTTACAAACTACTTAAAGAACAACTTTTCACACAACAGTTCTTTTAAGGGCTCTTTGTGCACATTTAACATGAACCCACCTCTTCCTTAAATGAGCTACGGGCGCTGCGCTTTCCTCCATTGGTCTGTCCTTGTGCACTTTGCACAATGTCTGCACCTTCGTTTTCTATAAAGTTAGTCTTTCTTTTTATCAGCGTCAGATTTATCAAATGTGAGTATTTATTATATATGAGTCGTTTTATTACCAGCCGCGACAGTGTGTGTACTTTGCCAGGTGTTTATACGTCTGCCTGTATGTCTGTAGACAGATTTTGCCACCGCGAAAGCGTCTCAATTGTGCAAGATGCTGTCATTTAAACTTTACAGGTGTGCAGGTGAGATCAAAATGAAGGCTGCTTTTAGAGATGGGTGCGGTCTCAGCAAGAGCACTGGAAGTAGGGAGGTAGGAAGTGTGGAAGGAGTCATTGGCCCTCCCACTTTACAACCGTGGCCTGATTTGGCATTACGGCTGTAGTTTGAGGTGTTTCTTAAAAAATGAATTTGTTGTTTGTGGTTTGTAAATAGAGATGCAACGATCCATTTTTTTTCTTACTTCTGAACTTATTCCAACACCTGCATTAGGATATCTGCTGATACCCATATAATGCATTGCAATTTTGCATTTAATTTCAATGTATTCCAAAGCGATTTATTGGAACTATAGATTAAATAGGCATCACATAGACACAGGTGTGGGAGTGCAAATTGCTATGGCAAATCCTCTCATGTTTTTACCAGCGATGATCAACTACGGGTCGATTTCTATTCATGAGTTCAAAAGTAAGAGGAATTTCAAAGAGAAGTAAAATGGAAAATTGATAAACTCCTTCATAAGGTTTTCAAAGTGAATATTTGAAATAAAAGTGCAAGAACTGTGGAGAGAAATAAATATCTAACTATCAAAAAAACCTATTAAATAAGTTAAAAACCAGAATGTGCGTGAGTGCTTCTTAGCAGTGCTTTGTTACAAAATAGTGTGTCGTGTAACCAGATGTTTTAATGCAGACAAAATCATTTTTGATCAAGTAATAAAAGGCGAGGCCAGAGGTCTGTTCGTGTCGGATGTTGAATTGAGGAAGTGGTGTTGTTGATATGGTGATATTTTAACCATGCAGAGTGAGAACTCAGCTGGAATAGTGATACATATACGACAGACTGCTAGAAGTAGCCTCAATGTTGAATGGTTTATTGATAGCACCGCCAGTGACTCTCAACGTTCCTTTCAAGAGCCGAGAGACTGTCACTGACTGTGACAAAACAAACAGCAGGCCCTGTCAGTTTATACTCACGCACTAGTTAAACCTCTGAATGATTCTGTATTGAGAGTCCTGCGAGTGACTCTCACCACCTGTTACAACGAGACGAAAAATCATCACTATGATAAAACAAACGCCATTCTGCCTTTAAATCCCAAAAACAAGGGTGAGGTCATCCTGTAATCAGGGTTCATTATTCTGGTCAATATGGTTGTTCTAGTTCTGTGAACACAGGCAGAGCCCTCGCATCTCACAAGGTGATGCACTCACTTTCCTCACAATCACACCACTATAATGTCTCCTCCCATTTCTAAACAGGCCAACAGTTCCAGCAGCACAGAGAGAGAGAGAGAGAGAGAGAGAGAGAGAGAGAGAGAGAGAGAGAGAGAGAGAGAGAGAGGAAGTGTTCCAGTGTGAACTCGTCGGTGTGAACAGTTTAATTACAGGGAGTGTCAGCCCCATTGCTTAATGTGTCCCTCACAATTAATCCAAGGAGAGGATGTCATTATCTACCAAAGCCTGGGCCTGGGCAGGCTTTTCTGTCAGAAGGGAAAGAGGGAGGGAGTGAGGGAGTGAAAAAGAAAAAGGAAGAGCCTTTGGTTAGCAGCCTATATGGTCAACCCCTGTGTCACACAAAGGGATCAAGCTAAGATTCTTGGAGGCTGTATTTCAAAACATTGTGTTCTTCGTATGTTTCGGACACTCGCCTCTTGTGACTCCGATAGCGAGGAAGAGATTTTTTTCCCTTCAATGTCTTCATAATACGGACTTCGCCCGTCAGCTGTCAAAACATTTCCAGCTGGAGGAGGTTAAATCGATGGCAGGTTTTCACCACTTTTGAGATGCTTCTCCGTCTTTCCTTTCTTCCTCTCATCCTCTACCTCCCCTCCTTCCTCCTCTGTCCTACAGAGTCCCGGCCTGTTCCCTTGCCAGCCCGTGATGTGAAACAGAAGGCAACAAATTGGACCGTTGGAGAGTGAGAAAAGAGTGTTACATTAGTACATTAGTACATTAGTGTTACATGTGCTGACCAATAGGATGTAAGTATTATTGTGGAAGAGAATTATGTCAGCTGGAGAAATGTTACAAGGGATGCATCACATGAAATCCTACTTTGCGTGCACACATCGGCAATTTTGCACGTAACGCTCGCTCAAACACACATACGAAGATGCATTTTCAGCCTCTGACTCCACAGAGGTTTTACAGCTTGAACTTGACAGATCTGATTCTTTGTGACTGTCCGTCGTCAGTCACTTCTTTCCCCCTTTCTCCCTTCCTCTCCTTTAAAGAGTTTGACCTTGGCCGCTTCCTGCGGCCCGCAGGGGATGAGGAAGGTCTGGTGATTGTGACAGGTGTCGCATCTTAACAGACCCACATGACATCCCGAGGAGAAATAGACATTTGGAGATTTTTATTTTTTTTTTCATAAGGGTTTCACTCATAACCTTAAAGAGACAGTGTGTGCGTGCACGTGCACATGTGTGTGTGTGTGTGTGTGTGTGTGTGTGTGTGTGTGTGTGTGTGGCGAACCACTGATTCTCCAGCTCTCATTTCGGTTATTGGCTTGGATACTTATCACCTCCAGCCTCCGAGGCCTGATTAGGTTGAAGCTACTCCAAAGTCAAATTTTGGATATCAAAGGCAATGCTCAACTTTGACATCTGTCTGCAGCATCTTAATATGAAGCCTGGGCTCCTGAAATGTTGAGAATTGAGCTCAACGTCTGAAAGTACATGTACCAGTGAGAAAAAGAAGAAAAAAACGTGTTTTCAAGGATTTACCAGAAGGGGGCTTGTCTACAAACACTGTATTTGTTTCGTTTAAGGTATCAAAAAATACTAAAACGTAGGACCTGTATGGTTTGTGTGATTGGTTTCTGGTTGGAGGCTACTATTGAACTACAGTATTTGCAAATATAAGTTTCAATAGAGGCATTTGCTTTAATGTGCATGGCGGCTGCATATGCTTTATTTATTCTTAAATGAATCCTTTATTCCATCTTCTTGCTAATATCTTAACTTGCACACAAGTGTTGTTACTTCATTTTGTTTGCATCTGGCTAATGTGTGCTCGTGTGGCAGGGTTGAGGTTATTACATATGTGGAGGTTGAGTCATTGGTTTAATCATGTTTTAATCATCCTTGTATATTATCCCTGAGAACACATCATTCCCTTTGTTAAATTAAAGTTGCAGGTAAACTTTAACGTGCTCCAGAACAAACCTGGAAAAGTGATCTCCTTCGGGCCCAGGGTGAGTCAGACATGGTGTGGAAGTAGAATGGGTGACTATCGGAGTTGTTTACTGTAGGCTGGGAGAAGGCTTTATTTTTCTGCAAAGAGATTAGTAACAGTGAATTATGCATATCTTATTTTCTGGATTATCTCAGGCAGTCAGAGATATTATCTCACCGGATAATCTCCTTTAAAGTTGTTCAGTTCTGACTGTAAATATAGTCGTTGTTGCTTGTTTATCTTTTCTGGAAGTCCAATTTGGTCTCTGCCACTTTTGGATGGAGTGTGTTGTTGCACACAACCGTGATTACTCAAGTTGAAATATTTATAGCCAATGATCTTTGCTTTAATACGCACGGTAATGAGAGGAGGGTGGATGAAAGCTACTGTAGCGTACTAGCCATTTCATCACTCTGTGTGTGTGTGTGTGTGTGCGTGTACATCTGCGTGTGTACATCTGCGTGTGTCCCTGCATGCAAATGTGAATGGGTGGCCTGTCTTGTCCAGTGGTGCGGTTAACCAGACGCAGACCTTTGCTTCAGCCAAATCAGGCCCAACGCAGACAGTGTGCATCCATGCCATTTTCAAGCTGCTCCAATTATATCTGCCGACTGTCCGCATATTGGCCAAATTTACAATAATAGCATATCTATTTCCATTCTAATGGCTGACATTGCTTGGCCTATCCATGCATGTATGTCGTGGTCTTTTATGCTTTGTGGTTCGGTCTGTTCCCAGCCATGTGCAATGTGCTGTAGCCTGTCCTGACCTTGTATGTGTTGCATGAAGCCAGCGCGTGTGCATCTGTGTGCGTATATGTGTGCGCACATTAATATCTCTGTGAATGAGCATGTGCATTTGCACAGTGTGACCCCTGACGTACGAAGCCTGTGCATCTGTACTACAGTACATGTGCCTATTATTTCAAAATTGGCGTGTGAACCCAGTGCATGTGTGCGTGTGACCATGAGCTCGGAGTGGCACTTGTGTTTTATGTGTGCGTGTGTGTGTGCGTGTGCCTACATGCAGTCTTTGTCTGTGGTGTGAACCCAGTGCTCAGCAAACAGGCCTTGAGCCCAAGCCAGCTCTGACAGACAGGGTGGTGGTAGTGGGGGTGGAGTGGAGGGATTGTACCTCTATAGCTTAGAGAGCCTCTGCACAGTACACACTCCTCACCCCCATTTCCCCTCCCTCCCTCCCTTCCTCCCTCCCCCCACTCCCTGCTGCCTAGCCCCAAGCGCCCGCAGGCACTGGAGATGCACGCATGCGTTGCCTCGCACTGTGTGAGGCTTTTGTCTGCTTGTGAGCGTGGATGTGTGTGTGCGTGTGTGCGTGTTAACATGTAGAGGAGCGTGTGTGTGTGTGTGTGTGCGTGTGGATGAGGATCTGTGGACAAAAGAAGCAACCATGTCTACCTCTTCTCTCACTTGGCAATAATCATTGATGCTCCTCTCTTCTCTATCTGTTCTAGTGTGCCCACTTTATGTTCATGTTATGACTGCTTTTTGTTTTGGATTGCACAGAAAAATCGGTGTCAAATGGAAAATGCCTAAATATGTTACAATGACAAAATATATACCACAGATGGAAAAAGATAGGCCACAGAAATCGACGGTCCGGTTTAGTATAGCTGCCATGCAGTGGTTGATGGAGTTGTTATGAGCATATATGCCATTTCTATCAGGCATACAACTCAGAATGCTGATCTATTATCACAAAAGAATATTTGGTTCAACAATCCAGCATCCCTAAACAGTTTCCATTGTCCTGAGATTATTTTTAATTTACTTGACACAGAAGAATGTTCCTTTCCCTCTTAATCTTAAACCAGTCATTAATGAAAAACATCATGGACACCTTTAGGCCTCATCCATTGCTGTGTGAGTTGACTACCTGGTTCCTCCACGTTTGTGTGAGGCGAGCCTGGCCTTGCTTTATATGCTGCAGTGGTCCAGATGGGCCCACCAACAACCAGAGCTGCTCAAACAGACCCAGACACTTTTGTGACTCAGATTTGGTTAATTTGATACATCAAAATGTATAAACAGAAGATTGGCTAATAAGCAGGTGGCTCGGCACCTTATAAAACATTCAACGGCTATGTGTGAATCAAAATTATTCTTTCTACATAGGATGCTCTACTTAAGCTCTAGAGCCTATAAAGCCAAGTCCAACAACAGATAGCACCATCCAAACAGCCATGGCCAAACTCAGCCTTCCTTCACTTCCTTACTCTAAATCCAGCCTCCTCCAGGTATTAGCACTTTGCCGCATTCAGCCCTCTCCTCACTACAGCTATCAATCTGTCCTCAGCCACAGCACAAGCTGCAGATCCAGCTCCATTGCTGATACCGCCAGAACCAGCCACAGCCCCATCCCAAGTACCAGGTGCAGAACCAACACCATTCTCTGTTTGTTTTTTTCCCCCCAAATCTAAACCTACATCCCCCACTCAACGGACCTCCAATCTCGTCCCTAGTCTCGGTCCCAACCGTAGTCCCAGCCACAACAGGGGCTTCCATGTGCGACTGACACATAAATAACCAAGCCTGTCCGCCACCCAGGCAAATTCAAATGCACCTGTCAAAGTGATGAAGCACCCGCCCGCAGGGAAGCATTGTTTACATTTTCACTCCAGTCTTCGCAAAAGTGAGATTCTAATTATTTTCACACTGTAAATTAAAGCCAAGTGGGACAGAACTACAAACCAAGAATGATCATGGAAGTGGCAGGAGAAAGCCCCAGCCGGTAAAGGGTTGGAAACTGAAGAGAGTGTGTGGATGGTGGACAGAGGGATGGTCAGCAGCTTCTTTTTTTTTCTTTTTTTTAAGAGGAGAGATAGCTAGAGAGACAGAGAGGGGAGAAAAGGGAGGCATTCACACAGGCAGTGCAGCAAGTCTCACTTCTGTTGTGCTCATTACAGACAGGGTCTGGAGAACTTCAACCAACTGGAATACATTATGCCCTCACATTTCATACATAATAATGTGCCAAAAATGTGCTGCATTATTTTTCATACCAGTGGACACGGAGAGAGAAAGAAAGACGGAGAGAGAGAGAGAGAGAGAGGTAGAGAGACGGAGAGAGGGGAAAGATTTAATTAGTCCATGGGAACATGCAAATGGAAGGTAAAATTAGACAGAGGAAGGGAGACCTGGGGAAGAGAGAGAGTGCACGAATGGTAATGATGGCTATCTAGTTTGGATCAATCATTAAAGGATCGGGGGACTGACAGGCCTGTTCGTGCCCACGCCTTAGGCTCCTGTCCTGGACAGTCGCCAGCCTGGCTCAGTCTGCCTGGCCATAGAGACTTCTCCTTCTCTCCTCCCTTCAGTTCAGTCACACACACACACGCACATGTACATACAGTGTGTGCTCATACATCACACACAAATGCATTCAAACACACATGTATACTCACACTCCCAATAAAAGCTTAATATTTAATGCCTATGGATGGCTCACTCTGGGGCCTTGTTAGTTTGTGTTTATTAATCAGCGATGCGTCCCCCCTTCTGGTAGTCTTCTCAAAATGGTGGATTAAAGCGCGCATGAGTTAAATACGGGTGAGTTTGCTCGCTCGGCATGTGATTGCTTTCGCATTTTGACACAGTGTTTTGATTACCGTTTGAAGATGGCAAAGTTTTCCACACGGGGTCAAGTTTTGGAACCGTGCCGGACAGCGGAAATGTCCTCTTTTAATAATGGTCAACTCTAGACACCGTGTTTATGTCCGACATGTAACACAATGGAGGAAAATGTCAGACATTGATATTTGTGACAGTCAAGGACGTGTGAGACACGTATAGAAAATACGCTGAATCTACCCCAGACACAGCTATTACTAGACCAGTCTGTCACCCAATGAAAAATGACTATTTAATTCCCAGAAACTGTCTGCCCTCTTTTTAGCTGTTAGTTGCAAGCTAAAATCCTAATTTAGGTATGAATATGGGTCACTTTTTTTATATGCAACACAAAAGAATATCCTGTTAAAAATATAGTGCATTTATCCTTTTGTCTCTGAGGCAGTGTTGGCCTCAAACTAACAAAACAGCAAAGGAATTCCAAATCCATCTCATGACTGACATGTGCACACACTTGAATTAAAATGATTGACAGGCCAGTCAAATGTTATTACAAGTCACAGTGCATTTTTAGAAATAAAAGCTATCCACAGACACCTCTATTTAAGTATTGATTGCTTTTATTCTGCATTCATATGTGGTATGTTATGATTTGGTTGGTGTGAAATCGCATCCTCTCCCAGAAAGACAGGCAGACTATATTTGTGAACCATGGAGCCATGTCTGCAGCTGTGCCATCTCCACTTCCTGTGCCCCTGTCCCTCCCTCCCATTATTCATGTGCATTTGCGGTAATGTCTACAAATCCTGAAATTTATGTCCCTGCTGGAAAACATGGTTTGCCGTTTATAGTCCCCCGCTAAAAGAAATAAGGCCCGTCTCTCCTGATGCAAGTCAAGGGACTGATGCAGACTCTATCAGATTTATAAATACAGACCCCAACAATAAATCCCGGCTTGATTGGGTTTGAATTGGGTTAGCTCACTTGAATGCTATCTGCTTAACCCACAGCTGGCCTGTCTGCTCCATGCAGGCATTGGACCTAAATCAGTCACTTAGTGCTATCAAATGGAACAATGGTGGAGTGGAGAGAGCACTCAAGCTAGGGCTAGAAGCCAGGCTAGCACCATAACGCAACACAACAGACCAGAACAGAGTAGTGTAGAGCAGACAGGCCCTCTAATGCTCTTTCCTTTTTTGTGTCTCAGCAATGATGCATCCTGAGAGCCATGGTGCATTGCATGAAATGGCATCACCCAAACCGAACACACAAACACCTTTTCAAGCTTTTGTCTAGTCTTGTCAACTGGATTTCACGTGCTAATTAGCGTAGGATGGTGGCATGGCTAACATTGAAAAAAAAAAATCTATTTTCATGCAAGCCAAAATACATACACATGCACAGCACACTGGGGTATTTAAGCAGGTGTGTGTAACCAAAGTGACTTTGAGTACAGAGGCTGAATACGTGGTGTTTCTATCGCCACTGTACAGCTTGGTTTATGAAATCCAGGACTGGGGCCTTAACCGGGTCATAGGCACACTTCCTGTGACCAGCACAGCGGGAAAGAATGTTTTCTTACCCGGTTCTCTTCACATTTGTCACTTTAAATGTTTATGATTTCTGACTTTATGATGAACAAGCTGAGGACCCCCATATAGGAAGAGATCTAGGATTTTCTGCACACTCCTATTTGTGTTTCCTCATAAAGAAAAAAAACAGCAAATCAACGTACACACTATCCAAACAGAGTGATTGCTGCCTAGCAGAGGTGCTGATTACTTAAGGAATTCAGGTAATCAGTTTCCCCCAGTGTGAGCCGAGGCCAAGCTAGAGGCAAGGCGCAGTTGAGGCGATTTCACTAATGAGCGTCTTAATTAGCGTTGAAGAGATGCATCCCCGCGTTCCCCCCTTACACACATGCACACACACCTTCTTTAAATGTTCTCAGCTGCTCCTCTCCCTCTCTCTTTCTCTCTCTGCACTCGTGACTCTTTGACATTTTGACAATGAGGTCCTTTCTACTCATGGGGCTGCCTGGTTTGCAGTTTATGCAATGTCTCTAATTACGAGTGGGGTAATGGCTCCCACTGTTTTCTCGGTGAAGTGCCTAGAGTTGTGTTTGGCTAACCGTTTGTAAGTGTGGGGTGACAGCGATACACCACCAAATTAAACCTCTCCTTCAGCTTGACCCTGCTACTCACGGCCCCCTGAATGAGTTTGCCTTTTTCCTTTTTCTGTATTTTTAGACGAATCATAATTACGCAGCCAATTAGAGGGTCACCTTGAATTTTAGAAACTACTTGAAAAACGTCCTCTTTATTGCGCCAACTTTATGTGTGTGTGTGTGTGTGTGTGTGTGTGTGTGTGTGTGTGTGTGTGTGTGTGTGTGCGCGCGTGCGTGCGGCTTAGTGGGTGTGTGTGCATGAGGTTTTCGCTGTTCCAAGTCTGTGGTGTCAAGGTTAAAGTTTGAATTGTGGCCCATGTGGCTCATGGCAGGTACACATGCAGGTACACATACAAACACACTCATAAAAAGTCTTTTACACACACACACACAACTGAAACCATGCACTCACTGAGGCCTTAAAACAGGGAACTACCTCTGCCTGGCAGTCTGGAGCATGAACTGGGATTTACGTAGGGCACAAAGCAGTTTTGTCATATTGTCATTACATTTACTCTTGGAGCATATGGATTTACAACTCTGTCTTTTAGTAAATACGATGATGTATAAGCTCTACCGCGATGCATGTATCAGCACACATTCCAGCATTCACCGGCAGACACTATCGGAGAGGGAGAGAGCTTCCATGATCTTCACACATGGATGACTTCGAGTTACATGACCTATATAACATGTTACACGCTCCGCTTGCTCCCCGTGTCTCACCCTAATACAGAAGGGCAGCGCTTTACAGGTGTGTAAGCTCCCAACACACACACACACACACACACACACACACACACAAAGAGTCATAAACAAGCCAGCCAGCCGGATTATACATATGTATGCATGATCACAAACACAACCTGTCTCTTTACCTGCCACAGATCAGGCCCCATAGGACTCATGCACCGCTAGGAATTAGCGTGCTGATGTACTGTACGCGAGCGGTGCTTATCTGGTGGCTGCAGTTGTATGTAATTAAAATGAACATCTCAGCAGTTTACAAGGTGAGGTTCAGGCTGATTTTAACATGCTGTACATGGGTTTTCTCAATGAAATAAAGTAACAGACACTTATATTTGTGTAGGATTTTGACCGAATGTGCCGACTGTATATTTTTCACATGCACTCGACATACACTGTATCATCCCTCTTACTTACGTTACCCGATTCTATTTCAAAGCATTTCTTTAATATCCTCTCAGATCTTCCAATAACATAACTTGTCAATGCAATACTATTCAGCAGCCCACCTTGAAGCCTTGCGTATCAGAGCTTTCCACAAACGTTTGGACAAACCCACAACAAAGAGTTTTCAGTGCCTGCTCTCAATATATCGTTATCTCCCTTCGTGTTTGTGCATGATTAGGTGGCAGTCTATGACTATATCTGGACAGTGGAAGACCCATTGGCAGGCGCTGCAGCTCCTACCGACCTCCCAAGGGAGGGTGCAGCTCTACCAGAGGGCGAGACCAGCACCCATGTGGCAGTCTACACCCTCTACCTAAGTGGGCTGAAACAAAGATACAGGCACTTCCTCCGACAACCGGATGGGGCTATCATTGAGGTGGGATATGAACATCTTGTATTCAAAATATGTTGACGATATACTTTAGTTTACAATGAATACACTGCAATATGAAAAAGGCTACTTTTAGAAGTACACTGTATGAATTATCTGGCCACAAATAACATTAGATAGAGCACATATCAGCTGCACAATCCTCTAAACCAGTTGTTGTCATAAAAGAAAATAAGCTTTAATTCCTATCTGCGTCTGGATCTGCATCGAGCTGAGTTTTGTACAAGGCCCTTCTCCAACTGAAGTTTGCATCTTAAGATCAAGACAAATGAAGAGTGGAGGACAAAGAAAGAGAGAGGAAAAGGGTGGAGAAATGAGTTGGAGGTTCGGAAAACACTCCCTCCTTTCCTCTCTCCTCCGTCCTCCTTTCTAAGAACGGGAGGGCAGAAATGGATGCATAAAGTAGTTCCTTATTCCGCTTTCAGAACAATAAAAAAGACAACAGTACAGCTCTGTGGTCTGAAAGGGTGAACAACCATGACAGATTAGATTTTCTTTCCTCGGGTAAAAACAGATTTTAAATGATTTCTTCTTTTCAAACCAAAAATGTCAGGATTTGCCCTGAGAAACAAATCGAGACTCAGTTCATCATGTGAATACAACTGTTACTTACTACAACTAAGTCAACAAAACTCATCTTTTTCTACGTCTCTTCTGCCAGTAACAGCCATGTACAATCTATATGGCATGTTAAAGATCCCAGCGCCTCATTCTATGTAACACTTTGTGATGAAATGTGCGTTGTAATTATTGCCACATTTATTTAGCTCCTCGTCCTTCAAGCACCTGCAAGACAGGTCAGAAACACACGGATCCACTGATTGTTGCCTAATTATAAAAGTAGCTCTTTGTGACTACTGCTGCAGTAGCAAGAAGTCATTCCTTTCCTCAATCATTTCTGTCAGTCGCCCAAGAGCAACCTGGATCATCCCAACAAAATTTATATTTTGATGTTTGAATGTCAGAGGAGTGAGGAAGGAGGGGGGGGGTTATAGGCGCTAACAATTAGCTCTGAGGCTCTTTTGCGTTCTAATGGTTCTCCGTCATAATTTGAGTGATGGTGAGCTTATGTGAGTAAACACACAGCATGGTATATTTATTACTGGTGTCGCACTGTCTGGGTGTGTATGTGTGCACATGTAGCCTCTAGACCTGTGCATAGCAGATGAGACATCTGGGTGGATTGTTCATAGCCAAACAGCACACAGTCGTTGACACAGACAAACGCACACAGATCTTCACTTCTTGTGGAAAAAAAACAACCTGTTATGAAAATATCATACACAATTGCAGATGCCGACGACGCAAATTTAGTACACTCATAACCCCGACACCCGAAACATTACCTAACTGGGAGTAAAAGAATGAATTCCTGCCATTTCTGCTGTCCAAAATCATTACCGCTGTGCTGACTCTCTATTCTTTAAACTGTGAAGGGAGTTTCATAGAGGCCACCTTAAGTGAAAGATAGGTGTTACTGTCCTTGGAAAAAACACACACACACACACACACACACACACTCTATCGCTCTGTTGCTCTCTTTTCTCACACACACCGTGTCCCTTGGGTGTTGCTGTCTGTTCCTTGCAACGTAACAGGCAGGGACCTCCAGTAGCAAGAGATGCCGATGGCATCCTCTTTCACCCGCTGGTAGTGGGGAGCGATAACACCGACGCGCAGCATCGCCGAGAGAGCACTATGCCATTCCCCTTGGCCTCGCAGCGCGGACCCCCACTTTACATATTCAAAACTAATCCTCTCCTGAATATATAGACTGTTTTTTTTTTTATGTATAGAGCAAGATCCAGGAATCACCAAAGGGCATCCCCAGCACTCGGAAGAACACTTGAGATGATTTTATTAGCGCTTTATATAATTCTGGCAGCGGTACGCACACTGCGACAGGGTGCTGTGTACAAACTGGCCTTCAGATGTAAGGTGACAGCTCCTCGGAGAGAAATAACAGCCGTGCAGGCACTTCTACAAAAATTAAATAGATTAAAAAAAATATATAGAATGAAATAGAAAAATGCTCTACTACTGCATGCGATGCAGTGACCATAGTGATGCAGAGAAGTTGCTCTCTGTTCTTTATTTATGACATTTTAAAGCAATTTTTATGGGTTTTCCTGAATAGGCTTATTACTATATTCACTTATCTAATAGCACGTTTCATGGTGATGTATTTACACTGCTATGTTACTAGACTAAGTATTATATAGCAGGAATCCAATTCATTTTGGCAATACAAAAAGAATGTCATTTGTTTTACTTTCAGCCAAATATGCTGATGTATGTATGTATATAAAAGCCGGTGTGGAAATGTCAAATATATACCTATCAGTATCATTATATTTTTATCAACATGTCAATTCAGAACATGTAGCCTACTCTGCACAGATTTTTTTTTTCTGCTTATCATTATTAGTAGTAGTATCTACAATATGTTCATTGTTTTCTATATTCTGATGTGAAATATTGATTTTGTCTGCGTAGATGACAGTTGAAACGACAGTGACAAAAAGACATCATTCTACCGTGTATTAACATGACTCCTCTCTCCCAGTTAAGTAAAAAAAAGACTAATCCTACTTAAGGAGTCTGTTTCCATTTACTGAGGAAATATTGACAGACGGCTCATTTCCTTTAAAGAGCTCTGTTGTCTCAGGCAGTGTCCTGGCCGCCAGTGCCCCGAAGGACCCGCTCCTCCCTTAGACTAACATGACCATAGCTCAAGGGGCCAGCTGCTCTGCAAAATACACGCAAATTTACATCCAAAATGTGTCTAAACGAACACATTAAAAAGCAAGTCCTGGAAGAAGTGCCCTGAGCTATAGACACTGTTAGACACTGTTTGAACGTAACGGAACAGCGAGGTGTGCCCTGTTTGATTTGCTGGAGAGTGAGAAACATGAGCAAGAGTCATGAGAAACCAAATATTTCTGTTGTTTATTCAGCCATCATTGAAGCAGCAATGTTGACTGAAAGTTTTTTTTTTTTTTTGGTCTTTCGGTGTTGCGTCGTTAGCGAGAAGCAGGAGCGCAGTGGAAGGAGTTGTGGGTGTGTAGTAAAAAATATAACGATAATGAAGTCTTTATTGACTTGCATATTGAATTCTGTTTAAAGAAAGTTAATATTAATGATCCATCATATGCTCCCATTCAGCGCGTTGCCCAGGGCAGATGTTTGTAATATTGACCATGTTGAAGGAATCTTCTCGCTGAATCACAACAATACAAAAAGTTAAAGCTACGTTCCCGTCAGTGTGCTCCAATAAAAGACATTAAAGGTAAAGTGAGGTGTAGCTTTTCAAACACTCATTACCTATAAACAGATGTTCCCCAGCTGCCAACTCGCAAAATGCACTGCTGACAACAACTGTTAGGGCCGGAATTATGCAGGGAAATGCATCTATATAACCTAGGACCTTCAGAGAAGGCCTCATAACCACTCTGTCTGAGGAAACAAGATGGCTGATGTAGAAATTAATGCAGGCAAAGTCATTATCTTCCCTCCTAAAACCACAGTGGGTTTATGTCCCCCTGTGTCGTTTTTTCTCCGGGGCTAGCATTTAAGTGTCGATGGACTTATAAAAAGATAGGACAAGCCAACTGTGCCCCTTTTGTCTCCTCTCCTCCATCTGGGAGGCAGCAGCATATGCAAGAACTGGCTCAGCTTCTGTAAAACTTCCATTAAAGATGCACAACTAAGGCTCTGCCAGCTTGAATATTACCTCTCTCCGCAAATTATTTATGGCTCGGAAAAAGCGCTGATGATGAGCATCTCCAGCGACTTGTATAAATAAAAACACTATTCTCTGCAATTTCAGCTGTGTTTAGTTTTTTTCTCTCTTTTTTTGGGGGGGATGTGCTTAACCATTTGCAGAAACAAAAAGTATGCAGTTTATTCACATAGTAAGGTTTTAAGTGTATGGTATTTCATTATCATAACCTCAGCAGGGAGGACTGTGTTTGTATTATGCATGTTTTGTATAATTAAGGAGAGGATATCCCCTTATAGTTTGTAGATTTTTATAATAACACTGACAAAGCTGATAATTGCGATGATAATACTGACGGTTGGTGATGATCAGAGGATATGAGAAATGGAAGGCGAAGCACAGAGGGCTGTGCTTTCATGAGGGACACCTCATCATCATGATATGCCATCAAATCTCTCATTAACAAGGAGCCTTTGTCTCGTCTTTGCATGACTCAGCCCACCGCCCGTCTGCACATGGCCACGACTCTTCGCCGGACCAATATTGACCTAATTTATCATGCGGAGAATATGAAGAAGTTAACCTTTGGAAAAAAAAAAAAATAGAAACACCTTGCAGCAACATTAATTGACAAACCGCATCAATTCTCCCTCCTACCCCTCTTTTGTAATTACTCTGCTGCACATTTGATTGCCGCTGCGGAGCTGAGGACCCACGCTTCATTTGCCGTGAGGTCATCGGCAGCCCTCAGAAATATGAATATGATTTATACAGGAAGTGAGTGTGATCTCTATGCGTTGTGAGCGATGTCTTTTCTGCATGTGTGTCTGTGTGTGTGTGGTTACGAGAGACACAGAGAGGGAGAGAAAGAGGGGGGGGGGGGGGGGGGGTGTCCTTGGCTTCATACTGTATGTTGCATGAGGAGATTAATGCCTCCCTGGCAGCTATATCTGCTTAGCAGGAGGACTTCTCCAAAGTACATTGCATGTAATTATCTGACAGGTTTAAACTAGTTTTAGGTAAAGAAGCACTCTGTGGCACATTTTTCAAGTTTGCTCAATTGCTGCTCTATCTGTGTAATTTGCAACTTTAGAAAAGTGCCAGCCTACCTTTTGACTACTTGATGCTGTTATCAAATTTAGAGCTGATGAATGTGTGGAAAGAATGCAGACGTCGTTTTGAATTAACCCATCTTTTGTTTTGTCTAAATGTCTGCTCATTAGTTATTTGAATGTATTTCCTTATATATTTATAGCTTCATCTTTCATTTGATCATGGCTTATACCAGTGAGATTTAAGTTGTATTTCATATCACTGTACATACAGTAAGTAGGCCATCCCAGAGTTGTGGGAGCTGTTTCCCCTCTGGGACTGGAGGTAGTGTGTCATATAAAGTCTCCATTTCTGCTTCTCCTCCAAGTTCACTCTAAGCACCAGGACAGAGGTAGAGACTATGCATGACAACACTAGTCGCAGGCCTCGAGGAAAATAGCAGTTCTCCTGCCAATCTCACTCACTGTCATCCAAGTTCAACCTGTGCTTTGCGATGCTTGATGCATACGGCCCCTTGGGTGTCCTGAAACAGTCCATGCACTGTTCATTTGTTGTTTAGCTTCCGTTCATGTTGCCCTGCTGACTCCCGCGGCCCGTGCGTTTTTTTTCTGAAGGTGATTGGTGACGTGGAAGGGTCGGACAGTGCAACCAGGATGATGCCCTGCCCGGGTGAGGCCTCGGCCATTCAGAGAGAGGACAAGGAAGACGCGAGTGCCCCGCACCAGCTACGGAAACGGACGAAAGTATTTGGCCGTGAGTGTTACATTTCAGAGCACACAAAGTACACATTCAATAGTCCTTGTCACCTCACCTCATCTCTCACACAAACACACACACACACCCTGTGACCCTCTTACTTGTGTAAACCTTGTTCCTACCTGCTGTTTGTTCAGCAGAATTTGCACAGTTTCATCAGGTGTTTCGTTCCCTCAGGGTCCAATCGTGTTGAGCCAGTAGGAGGAAGTGGGTGTGGCTCCAGTTTTGCGCTGCAAGACCTCAACCAATGAAACCAAAGCAAAGGAAGAAATAGTTGGACCCTAAACTAATGTAAGTCATCTTATCAAGCGTCTGTTTGACTTGAGGCCTCTGCAATATACTGCAGTAGTTGTTTTTGCTTTTTGTATAGTTTGTATGATTTAAATATCAAAAACACTGATTCAAATTTGCTGTATTGCTGCCATCAGCTGGAAAATGTGGTACAAAAGATCTCATCAACTTTTTTCAATAACTTTTTTTTTCTCAGTATGAAATTTGTGTAGCAATTCCTGGGTACAACACCTTTTTACAGCCTCGTTGAAAGTGGACTCGTCAGAATAACAGCAACCAAAAACAGTATTGTAAACTATTTTGTTCTGTCATCCCCCAGCAAGTAAACACAAATAGTATTTGTGAACTAGTTTGTAACGTAACCTAATAAACAATGTCCAACACTTCCAGTGAATGCAGGTCGTTAGGTGTTCGGCGCTGTCTCAACACATTGAAAAATGAAGATTCTAAAATTCACTAATCAGAACACGAGTGATAAAATATCAATATTGGCCTCACATTAAGCAGGATAATATTCAGGCCGGCTTGTTTTGTATTGAATATGTGTCTGCTAGCCGGTGCTCAGTGTAATGAAGTGGCTCACAAATCAGGCCATAATGGCTGCCTACTTACACATATTGCTTAATTAAAGGTTGTGAGCTTATTAGCATGTGTCTCTGGCACAGGGCGCAGGGAGATGGGAATCGGGACTGATGTCGTTGAGGGCCAGGCTTTAAAGGTTTTATAGATGGCTAACCTATCATACTAAAGCCATAGCCCCCACCCCTTTCCCTAAGATCGGATCTTAATAACCTGTCATTTTCATTGACGATGATTTGCCTTTATGGGCAGCCATTACAGATCAAGTTCTTGGTCTTGTTGGATGGCGATAGCGACCATTCGCGCCCGTCATTATCAGAAAACACACCTTACTTTGGCCTTGAAGTTGCTTTTCACCTCCGTGTTTAAACCATCCCAGCCATGGCCCGGGGGATGCACAGTGCATATGGACACACATTCTCTCCCACACCTAACGCCTCTGTTTCTGATCATCAGCGGCTCTGATGGAGACGCGGGCCTCCCCGGCCTGAAACATTTAGATAAACTAGACGACACGGCTCTAGATTTATCAGTCCATCTGCAATACAAAATGAGGAAAGCACAACATGTAGGCATAATTACACAGGGATTGCATTGATTGTTTGTGTCCACTGTGTGCCAACGCTCAACAGATAATGACATTTTGTTTAATTTGGTGTATTTTCAGCATTGGCAGGACGTGTTAGACTCTGGTGTTGCTTCCTGTCCTTCTGTCTGCCTTTGACACTAGCCAGAACCTATAGAGCTAATGCGTTCCAATTAGAGATCACTCCATTAACAGTGACAGTGCTACACCCCCCAATTCAATCAGCCCCCTAATGAACATTAAGCAGAGACGCTGGCTCTCAGAGATGAGAGAAAGCCCTTCTCTCTCTCTCTCTCTCTCTCCATTTGTCCTACGTTACTACCTCTCTCCCTATCCGTGTTTTTCTTATCCTCTTACCCAACTCTCCCGTTCTTCTTATTTCCCCTGTATGTCTGTTTTCAATAGTACAGTATATGTGCAACACGATGTTGGCCTCAGAAGCAAAATCAACACAGCTGAAACGCATACAAATAGCTCTGGTGTGTTTTGAAATGTTAATACTGTTATATAAATCTATATTATTTGATGATTTTTTTTTTTATATACTCCTGCTTTTTCTCTTGTTTGATGTTTTCTGAGAGTATCACCAACTTTTCAGTTCATCATCAAAACAATGCCCTCTGCAATAGTTTCCAACTGGGGCCAGACGGTGCAGATACAGTGGGGGCAAAGGTATTTCAACGGTTCAAATATTTGATTGTTAATGACAAACACCATTTCACCACAATTTAAAATTCAAATTGATCCCTGGGAGCAATTATTTCTGGGGGAGAGAAACACGCCGCTAGGTCTCTGCTCCACACATTTGCTGATTTAAGTTAAAAGAAAACCTTTTTGCAGAGCTACCATAAGGGAGCTGCAACTTTTTGAAGTAAGTGCCTGCATCTGCTTAGAGCCAACCCAACCTGGGGATGTTGCTGGAGAGTGCAAAAAATAGGGGGAAAATAAAACATAAAAAGAAAAAAAAATAACACTTTGTCTAATTCTATATTTATGTAGCCCTCAGCTTGAGGTGTTCACATAAAACAGTTTGTATTCAGAAGTGCTGCGGTGATCGTTATGCTGCACGTTGAGATCGGCGACTCTTCTGGCACGGTTGGCGGGTACAGCTCAGCCTGATTCATTTGAATTAAAGTTACCAACTAAATAAAAGGGATTCAAATTCCCACTTTTGCTGCTTTGTGGTTTTTTTTGAAGGCAAATACTAATGCATTTCTTTTGATGAAGAACTTTGTACATTTACTGCGTTTGCATATACTTCTACTCACCCAACTTTATTTGTGGCATCTTTTTGTTTGATGTTGAAATGTAATTATGTCTTGTACAGAGCGGAGGGGCTTGCTGTTCTGATGTTGTTTGATCAGAGGAAACAGAATAGTATCCATCAGGGAAGTCTGATAATTAAATGTCTGTAACCTAATGTATGTCTACTAGACTTCTTCTTTATTCTTCTGACAAAATCTCAACCGCTGTTTTAACATACATTATTTAAAATGTAAAAAAATAAAGACTTTAATTTGTGATTTTTAACTTTTGACTGTAAATATGTGTGTTTTAGGGCTCTCTTCATTACACCATCTTTTATTATTAATAATAATAATTTATACAAAGAAAACTCGCCTCAGATTTAAGATTAGACCAAGCCAGTTACATGAGAGAGCTGGTCTAATCAGCTCAGCAACACGTGACATGACTTTCAGTCGGCCCCAACTCTGCGTAACCTGCAACACCAGTACTACGGTGGCATTTATGTCACTGTGGTAGAACAATAATACGCAAACCAGATTTACATTCCAGACCTCTGTCAGGTTTTCCTGCCCAAACTGTATTCTTCTCCACTGACCCCGAACATGATTTCCTGGTGCTTAAGCCGTGGAAAACACACACGGTCGGGGTGTGCGGAGATGTCAACATCGTGCCATATTTCTGTGGCATCTGGATAGATCATGTGCCTCTCTGCACACATATTTATTTATTTCTCCTCTTCCAGAGCAGTGTCAGGGAGGCAGATGTCCTGCTCACAGGAGAAAAATAATTTGCGGTGAAAAAAACAGGGTGGGGAGGTGGAGGGAAAAATATATGAATATGCAAATCTTGTCACAGTGTGGAACCTTGTAATGAGTGGGAAATGTTGTCGCCATCTTTCATTATGCAGAGGTCATTGCTTAATGCCAGGCAGCTGGGCCCAGCTTCTTCTCTCTGCACTCCCCCAACACCCCCAACCTCTCCTGTCATCTCACAGCAACTTGAACCAAACTACAGCCTGGCACGAACAGACACAGAGGTCACAGACGCACATGCACACACACACACACACACACACACGTCGCCATACACAAAACACCTGCATATTGCTGATGGAAGAAAAGCCTCAGTTTTGTTGATTCTTATCGTCACTTGATGAAATTTAAAAAAAAATGTCTTAGCTCTGATGTAGATATATACTTCACACATCACTAGTCACAGAATGGATGTTCCGTAGCACTTTGCGCACATACAATCTCACTGGCTCTGACAAAATGACAAGTGAGAAAAAGAAATGGACTCACATCAATCCTCCCGGTAGAACTTGTACGGATGGTTGTGTGAGAGTTTTTTTGTTGTTGTTGAAAGCTCAAAAGTAGGCACAGCCATCATTTTGTAGTTGTTGTTGTTCCTTTCCTTTTGATCAACCCTTTCGCGTTTGGTAGATTGCTGAGACAGCTCGCTGCTGTTCTGTCTCCTCTCGCAACAGCTTTCGCGAAAATTTCCGCTGGCGTCTGCCCGACAGTGAGCTATGGGGATAATCACTAGGTAAACCCGTCTCCCTCTCTCTCATGCACTCTTCAAATAATCCCGGGTTTTGAATGCTAAAAATGTAATGAACTTCACGGTTCATTGTGCTTGACATTGCTTAATTAATGGGTGCGTTTAAAGTACATAGGGCCCCAGTAATTGATTTATATGCATGATTTGCACATACAGCTGTTGGTTCCTGTAGGAGACTCATCACTCAAAAAGAGGCTGTGCTGATGATGATGGCTAGGTAATATCAGGATGTTCCGTTGGCCAATCCAGCCTTGAGAAAATAAGTTTCCTTTGGGATTAACAAGAACTACTTGTAATTTTGACTTGGGCGTTTGCATACACTATTTTGAACCAAACATTTATACTCGACTCGGTCCGGCAACTTTTTATGATCTGGAAACCGGTCGCCTCCTGTAGCATGATTGAATAAAATGACAAAATATTGTTGAGATCCTATTTTCATCCGGCTATGCCTGATGATGAGGGTTGGGCACGGATCGTTTCCTGCTTCACAGAGCAACTAGACCTCCTCACACCAGCACAGGGTTTCGGCTTGGCTGTCTCTCTCTCTCTATCCGTCTATCTGCCTGCTCGCTCTCCACACAGACAGCTTGTGTTACTGCACCGGTCAGGGCCGAGCTGGACACGGGCATCCCCAACAGGAATGCCAAGAGTCTGTCTATGGATCTGTGACCTAAACACATTATGCATTTGATTTCGATCTGACTTGAAACACACATTCCTCCTCTTGAACAAGTCGTCTTTATCTGATTTATTCATAGAGTAGGAGCACTGTGTGCAGCTCTGTTGCTCATGCATTGTGCAAGGTGCTGGAGAGCCAAACCAGTGGCTACTGCAGCCATGCATACGTGCATCCAACTCTACTGAATATTCATTATGTAACCAGACGCTGGTTACAGGCAGTATGAAAGGATCATGATGCAGGTTGTTTTGGCTCATTTCGTCCTTATTTTTGGAAGACATTCTGTATTATAGTCGCCAATAAACTCTTTAAAACTCTCTAGGCTTAATCACTGAAAGAATCAAGTAAAAGTTGAGTAGTCTTTGTATTGATTATTGCTACTGTTAAATGGGTCTGTAATAAAATGGTGGTAATTTATGTAGAAACTGGAACTGAAGGTTTTATCAAACTTTAATTCAGTTTTCAGGAAGGCCGGGCACGATACAGTGTAGACATACAGTTCCAAACATTATAGAGCCATGCCCTGTTAATGGTCATTTTAAAGGGTCACTTTATTAAAATGAACAGTTTTTGTTTGATGTGCTGCAAACAGAAGTACTTTCTACCAAAGAAATAGTCGCGCTGTGAGCACCACAAATGAAATTCCATTCATCTCTGTTGTATTGTGGTGGCTCGGGGAAAAAAAAAAAAAAAGTTGATGGATGGATCACAAAACCTGGATTAATAATAGCAAAACTTCCTGCATGACGAGTTACACGCAGAGACTCCTTTTTTTTTTTTTTTGTCGTCTGGGTGACCCTTAAAAACACCAATCTTGACAATTACAGTGCGGACCTAATTATTGTTGAAAGCTCCAGTTTTTGTCTTAATGCTGAGCCACCACCTTTACAGAGTTAGCATTTAGCCTTCATTGATCGTGTCCTTTATGCTTAGTTCAGGCATACGCGGTGTGGTAATAATTATTGTTTTCTGTAGAGATCCTGGAGGTCGCTGGCCCCTAACCATTATTTGGTTTTGGACAGACCCTCTGTGGAGCTCAGATCAATCTCTCACCTAGAGAACATTCTAGCATATTTCTATCACCAGCATATTGATTTTTCCATGAGCAGGCCCCCGTTGTGTGCGTGAGGTGTTTTCATGCACGGCACATAGGGGATGCAGCCTGCAGCGTGCACAAACACACGCACGCTTGCATGCTCTGTACATGGGCCGACACAAACAAATAGACACATACACACACACACACACACACACACACGCACACACATGCTTTTTCATATATTCATTTCTGTAGACACCCATAGGCATTTCTTTGTGTAAAATGCACGCATCAGCATATTTAGTGGCTTCAGATCTCAAACACACACTCACACACTCATACACTCCTTGTTAAAGCAGACACCAAGTGAACCATGTCCTCTCTGGGGCCAAGTGTCTCGCTTTCTTTATTACACACACTAATCAATACGGACTGGCCTGGTGTTGAGGCCTGCCATCTTTCCATCTTCCTCTGCAGCCTCCTTCTCTCCCTCGTCATCCCTCCTTCCCATCACTCATCTCTCCCATTCCTTCTCTTTCATTCATCTAACTTTCTGTCTCTCCATCCCTGAATTCCATCCATCCGTCCATGCATCCATCATCCCGTATCCCTTCACCTTACGCTCCAACCATCACTCCATCCTTATGATTGTTTTGGTCCTTGGCATCTCTTTGATTCAGAGGGAAAAGAGAGCTAAAGACAGCAAGAAAAGGGATAAAAGAAAGAAAGAGAGAGAGAGAGAGAGAGAGAGAGTGTGTGTGTGTGTGTGTGTGTGTGTGTGTGTGTGTGTGTGTGTGTGTGTGTGTGTGTGTGTGTGTGTGTGTGTGTGTGTGTGTGTGTGTGTGTGAGTGTGTGAGAGAGAGAGAGGCAGTGTCATTGTCATCTATAACATGGCCGGACAGGGGAGGGTGATTTGGATTTAAATAATGTATTAGATTTTCTGAGCTACCATCCACAATGCCTCACACCACTATGAAACATAATAACTTAAAGGTACGCCCGTGTGTGTGTTTGTGTGTGAAGGTGAAAGAGAGAGAGAGAGAGAGAGAGAGAGAGAGAGAGAGAGAGAGAGGCACACTATATGAAATTGCATGTCTTTTAGATGCAAATTGAGTTGCGTGTAAAATGGTTTGATGCAGACGGATCGGTGCAAATTGTATTCCTGCTGTTGTTTGACAATAAAAAAAGAGTCTTTTATTGTCCAAGTGCATTACAAACACACAGAGTCGGGCTCGGAGTGGAATTGGAGCTTTGGCAACGGTGATTTGAGACAAAAGACGTGGCCCGGCAAAGCTGGGGGAATAAAAGATTGTGCTGGAATTTGTCTAAAGCCAGTAATCATTCTGGTGCCGAAGAGGAGTACTATATCAGAGCGCCAAATCAATATCACATTACTTTGAGTATGGGAGTATATACAAGACTCATCAAATTGATTATTTTTGATGCTACAATAGCGGTTTCATTTGCCCAGGCCCTCGACAACGACTCCTGTTCAATTACTGGGGCTGTGTGTGAATTGAAAAAAAAAAGAAATACAACAAGACAAATGGATATTTATTTGACTAAAATAAAGCCTTGCCTGGAATAGAAATGAGGAATGGTATGTCACAGTCAAGCTCTGGTTAAAAGATGACTTCTTTCATCGGACATTGAAATTTCATGAATATATTTTCCAAGGGCCCTGGAAAAACAGAATTCATCATGAAGTTTGAACAGGCCATAATGTCACAGCAAAGATTAGTCAAGTTCCTAATGTGTTGTGCATGTAAGTGTGGTATTGTTGAACATACGCTCCCCCTGACTTGGTGGTTGTAGACAGACTGCGATGGCTTATGTTGTTTTAAAAAAAAATGGAGTTTTACAAGCATCATCAAAACTGCATACTTTACATTTTAAAGGGATAGTTTGCGTGTTTTGAAGTGGGCTTGAATGAGGTACTTTTCCATGGTCAGTGTGTTACCAACAGTAGATGGCGGTCAGCAGGCTATAATCCAAGCTTGCACAAAACAAAACACTTACAAAAACGTAACATCTAAATTGAGCAGTGAATCATTTTTTAATTATCTAAAAAAAACTACTCTCTATTCAGGTACCTTAAAAAGTTGTCTCTTTAAGTCACATCAGTCCAACTGTTGCTAGGAACGGCCTCCACCAATACTCCTTCTCCTAATGACTTTAAGTCTTCAATATGGGGCCATCAGGAGAGACAAGGCGCAGCGGCTCCTTGGATGATTAAAAAGTCATTTCCTTAACTGTCCTCCAAGGATTTGCGAGCTTTTTTTTTTTTTTTTTTTTGGTTCGAAAACATTAAATTGCTCCAATCAAGCATAAACGTCTCCTGCTTGTGGTGTAATTTGTACTGCTGTTCGCGTGGTGGGCGCTTATTTGTCATCCTTTTCCTTTGGCGCTTTTCCCAACCGCCTTGATCAACAATTAATGGTTGAAATTGCTTCCTTGTTACTTATGGCTGTGGAGACAGATGCAGCAATGTAAAAAAAAAAAGAAAGATCGTGTAATTGAACAGCAAAAATGTGTTAAGATTGGTTCAACTTTATTCATACAGTATTGAACTCATTTCTACTTGTCCTTTTACTTTTTCGAATGGCTTTACAGCGCACTCTCACAGCATGATGCATTCTCTTATTACAGAAATAGTATCACAACAGCAGTAGTCCACTCTTTCTTTCCTGTCCACTCTATTTTATTCCTCTCTACCTCTGTGCTCTTCTGTCTCTCTCCCCCACTCTGTTCTTTTTACACAATGACCTTTAGTGCTCTTTCCTTCATTGCGGGGACAGGTCCGGGCCTGGCATCTGATAGAATCAATATTCTATTATGATAGTGCGTGGAGCGTGTGGGGCTTTACAACTCCGCTGTAATAGTCTCTCTATTTCATCCCGTGGCAGCCATGGCCTGAGGGATCATCCAGGCCTCTCCAGGCTCTATGCTCCCAGCATCGCCCCATTTCCATTAACGTCGCAGGCCTCTGCCTACCAGGGGACAATCTGTGTGACCGATGGATGGGGTTGAGAAAGAGCACAACCCGGGTGCAATGTATGTCAATAGACTGTGTAATAGCCAGACCTGGGTGAAATGTTAGTTAAATGTCTTTCCAGTTTTAAAAGAAACAGGAGGGATACTTGTGCTATTTCTCTTATTTTATCTCGCTGCTTTTTCCACGATTAAAGCTCCCCGGAGGTGAAATCAAACTAAATCAAGTGAAAACATTATACGACCGATAGGTGGGAAATATCTAACCCCGATGGAGATGTTAACTCACTGGAAATCTTTTGATAAATTGTCACAACTAAATGAAAGTGTCTCTGCTCCTGGTGATTTTGTTTTTTGCTTTGTCAGACAGATTTGGACCTGAGTGCCATGCTGCCCCCTGCATCACGCTCCAGCTTGTAAAACAGTTGTTGATTAGAAGAGTGTACTAGCATGGAGGGAGTGCTAAAGTGAAATGTTAAGCTATTAGAGATCATGGCACCAGGCAGACCCCCATAAAAGATTCATGCCATTCCAGCTGCCTCTCTCGAATAATTAACTAACGTGGGTATTTTACTCAGCCAAACGCAGTTACGGTTTAAAAATCCTTGCATTTAAATGTCATTTGGGGCGTGGAGTTTAGATGTGAATTCTTAATCCCGGGCAATAAACATTACGAGGTTAACAGGGCGCGCTGAAGATGGCAAAGCAGTGTCGTCCTGGGAGGCTTCCATCAAACCTGTGTTAGAATCCATTTCGCTCTAAAATGTCAGCATCCGTAGTAAAATACATTACAGCTTCTGCCGAGGAGTTGCTGGAATGCATAATATTTGTAAAGTCACAGAAGTCAAGAACAGGCCCTTTAATTAAAGCTTATGGTCAGTGCAGAAGTGCCCCTTTGCAGCCATTTGAAATGCCCTCTCACTCCCACCTTTTGGAGAATACCTGCCGTTTTCCTCCTCCCTCAGTCCCATTTATTCCTGATGCATGTGTCTTTCTCTCCTGCAGAAGGGTTGTCCCTGACAGCATTCATGTTCCTCATCCCCCTAAACTCCGCCCCGGCCTCTCCATTTGATTGAGAGTTGGGCGACTTGAGGTGCGTGATGAGGCCCCGCTCGCCTCATATTCATCATGATGTAACCGTGAGCAACCCGGATCTAAATTACCTTCGTCTGGCATCATTCCAGCACATGCTATAAATGAGGTAATCGTCCTTGACTATAAAATTTGCATTTTCAAGACTTAATTGCTATCATTAGATTTTTTGCGTAATTCTATTAATTTAACAGAATGGGGGATCAGAGGCTTTTTATGGTTATAATTTGCAGTAAAACAATGCATTCGCAAAGTAGAAAAAAAAAAGTCTTGAGTAGAAAAAGGGTGAGCGAAGGATCAGGACCACTCTGGCCTCTCATCATGAAGTTCCATTATCCCTTTGCATTTATAAAATGGTGAAAAAAAACTAGCCCACAAAAGAATACTTAAAAAAAAACTTCCACTAAAATGCGGTCGGACACAAGGATGTTTGTGTAGGCCAGCATGAAAAGCTCTCTCGGGTTGAAGACAAGAAATGCATCAATTACGTCCCATCATCACATTGTGTGGGCTAACTGAAGCTCGTGTCTTAATAATGTCGGGTCAGGCTCTATCTCTGCAACGCTTTTTTTAAATATCGCCCGCCTCCTTTGTGTATGTACGTACACGATGTCAGCTGCGCTCAGTAGTGCCGTCCCCAAATAGTATGGTGGAGAGCACGGCGGATGACACGGAACAACGGAGCCATCAACTCCCATTTATGCTTCCTGCGATGACCTTGCCACAGACGTCTACGAGGTTCAGAAGTGCGCCAAGCTAAGTGCCAGCAACATTCTGCAACCCGCTGCACTTCCTCGCACTCTGCTGACCTTAAAAGTGTGGCCTCAATTTAGGGGGGGGGGGGGGAGGCTGAAAACACACACAAGCATTCTGCTCTTCTTTATCTTTTGCACTTCTGTTTTTCGATGCCCTATTTTAATCATACTGCAATTGTATGAACATGGTGGATTTCACGATGTAGATTTTCTGCAGAGGCTACAAATCAACTATAGCAGCTTTGCATAATTGTTTCAGTGGTTGTTTCTTTAGTCGGATGGAGCCAGGAAACGGCAACACTGAGAGGAGAAAAGACTCCAGCAGATACTTATTATATAATATTTCACTTTCTTAAAAAAAAAACTACAGAATGACGCTTTACACATACAGCTGTAACTTGAACCATGCACCATGTTTACATGGTATATATTAAGCCAATGGTCACATTATGATAGCCCCCCCTCCAAGCCTGCAATCCGATTATTATTCCTCAAACTGGTACACATGTATTGGAGCATGTGGCACAACTTTAGTGATCAATAAATAGTGGGTTGACTCAATGAATACATTTAATGCATTTGTCTTCTTAAAATGCATCAGTAGCTCAATAAATGAATAGATAAATGAATCCCCTGAAGGCATTAAGTGGCTCTGTAGCCTTTAGTGTGTAACCATTTGACAACAATGCATCCAAAATAATGAGCAGTCGGCTCAGGAGATGAATGGATCTTTTTATCAGGGCTTTACCTCGAACGGGTGTCCCGACACCAACTGCCTTTTAGTCCCCGTGAACATCATCATGCTCCAGCTATACGGCAAAATAATTATGCTAAATTAGGAAACTATTTATGATTCCAATCCTGAGTGATTGGACATTTAATTCCACAATTGTCTGAATAAAGTGCAAAGGTCAGTGTTTTGGGCAAACTAACATATGCCGACAGTACAGCATGTTGCTGTTTCAGAACAAAATAATCAATATTTGTGAAATGGACAACAGTTTCCTGAAGCAATTCAGTAGAGTAGGAGTACACGAGGATAGCGCGCCTTTCTTCCAGGTCCCCCCTCCCTTTCTCTCTTTTTTCCTATGTACCTCATGCTGACTTCTGCCGACACTGACCAGGTGGCGTCGTCACAACGGGTTTCCATGGAGCCTTCAAACAGGAAGCAGGTAAGGCCTGACACTCCGGCCTCGATGCTTAACGTAGCGGCGCAGGAACACTGAGCTCTTGTTTTTGATCATGTCAAGCGACATCAGCTCAAGCGCCGGTGTGAGGCGAGGAAGACCGTTTCCGTCTTCGGTCTCTGTTTCAGCAACTCGGGTGTAAGTGTGTGTGTGAGTGTTGCGTCTCCATTGCAGACGTGGTTGGGAGAAGCTGTCAGGTGCTTACGCACTGTATATACCTGAGCACTACTGACAGGGACACTTTAGTGTGTGTGTGTGTGTGTGTGTGTGTGTGTATGAAAGAGAAGAGGGGTGACTCACATCTGGACAATGCTTCATGGCTGAGTTACAGTTAAAAGCTCGAGCCTCAGTCTAGTCTACAAATGTTAAAACACTCGGCAAACGGCACAGCATGCGGGATCATTTTTTTTGTTTTAAAGTTATTGAACTAGTTATTGTTTTCTACCTACAAGATCAATGTGTGTATAAAATGCAGTCAAAAATTGGGCTTGTTTCAATCCCCATATGAAGCAGGGGCTTGTGAAAACATTATATAGTAATATGAAAAAGACAAAAGTAAAGGTTCAGTTCAGTGCCATAGCCTTGCAGGCAAAAAAAGAACAACTGAAAAAGAGAATGTTCCATAACAATCAAGGCCTCCATAAGGCATGACTGAATCTTCGACGTTGTTTGAGTTTGGATTTGAAATTCTCAATCGTGTGTTGAGAGGTACAACCGTTCACAACCGCAGCGATAATCTCCATCTGTCAGCGCACTAAACTGGCTGCATTGAAATGTTCTATCTCCAGTGATTTGGTTTATCTTGTGACATTTGTCAATAACGGGTCAGCACTCTCCGACGTCAACACTCGCGCTTGTGTGAGCAACCACCATTAGTCACTCCTGGCCTGTGGCCAATTCAAGCTGTTTGCCCAAGATTAAGTTCTGAACAGAGAATAATTCTGAGGAAATAGAGAAATCTTGAGTTGATACAAGTGGCAAAGGCAGAATTGTTTTGATGATCAAGTGTTGAGTACGAGCCAACAAGTCGAATCATTTTTGCTTGGAAAGGTGAGGAGTACTCATTCTCCCCTACCGTGCAACTCTACTTGTGTTACTCTGTTACTCCTGTGTGAATGTGAAGCGCGGCGTTGAAGAGGAGGGAAACTTAATAATACAACTTTTAAAAACTTCATAACAAATGAGTTCCAGGTCTGTTAATGCCAAAATCAAGAGCTCATTCGACGTGGCGAAAAACCCCAGCTCTTTGCATACTGAAACAGAGGGGCATTTTGTTGATGAAGCACTGTACTTGACGTTCATCTGTTGTGCAAATTAACATTTAATAGCCATACACATTTGAATATGTTCTTTCTTGACACACTGAGAGGCCCGCGACGTCGACTACATACACAAGCTGAGGAGAACGAGAGATGGGTTTTGGCCGCGAGCGATTTTGCCCACCGCAAGCGACATTAATTGTTTTTGGGGAAACTAACTGCGGCGCCCATTCTTCAACATTGTTTCTTGTTTTGTTTCCTCCTGTAAACAAATCTGCCTCGCAATTTGTTCATCATAACTCGACGTTGGACGGCGGAAAGGAACATTTTTCGTGCCCCGCAGTTACCGACCTTGAAAAATGGCTAAATAAAAAGGACCAGTGGGGGGGATAATATAGGCAGAAAATGTTTGTGCATTTGTCAGTTTTATGACTTAAAGAGATGTTTGTTGAGTTATTGTTGCACAGCTGACCTGCAGAGACTGCCAACATGTGTCTCTGTGAAATACAGGAGGGCTTTTTCTCCAGCCAAGTCACTGACACCGTCTTTGACTACTGACGGAGACACACAAACACGAGACTTACAGCTATTTCCTTGGATGGCGTTATACCATAACTGGCAATCCCTGTTATTTGGCGGAGCCTCCCATGCGCTTCAGCTCAGCAACGTGACACCATCTGTCTTCTAGGTGCTGTTTGTTTGGTGCTGCTTGACTTCAGCTTGAGAGGAAGCCACTCTGCCACTCCTCATGAGTTGTCATGGGGCGTGCAAAAGGTGGCAATAAGCCAAGGTGATGTCATCAACTGTTTTTTGCCTCCGAGAAGAGGCCCTAGCGTTATATCGATGTGTTGCTCCAAACCTGATAGCGCTCTCCTCTTCAGGTGTGACAGATGTGACAAGCGAGTGGGAGCAGTATTTAGCGCTTGCAGATCAGGAAGAGTTAGACTCAGCGAACCCGTCTCCTCCTGGTCAGGATCAGGTGCTGTCCTTGGGGATGAGACTTGTGGAAACACTGATACCAGCCCTGACCCTGTTTCAAGTGTGTGTGTGTGTGTGTGTGTGTGTGTGTGTGTGTGTGTGTGTGTGTGTGTGTGTGTGTGCGTGCGTCGGCACCAGATCGGGGGCATCTCCTCCTGATTGAGACTGATGCGTGCCGATTGGTTGCAGCACTCGGCAATGTCAGGTGAAATTAGCGGCCGTCAATGAAAGACCCTCAGACCTGGGGGATTCATTAGGGACAACTTCCCCCACGTCAACGCACTGACAGTCCTTCACACTTACACTCTTGACACAAACACACACAGCAGACACACACACACACACACACACACAGCAGACACACGCCATTCCCGTCTGATTCCAAAGCTCCAAATAATGACTCCCAGCTAAGAGTCTCCGATCTATGTTCTCACTTGAAGAAATGATCATACGAAATCATGATAACTCTTAAAATGTGTTTGTGTTCACACATGCTTAAGTGTGTTTTCACTTTGTCCCCCTTACTCTTACAGGTATAGCCTATAGCCAGCGGTGGCATGTGGCATTGCAGAGTCCAGCCCCAGTAATATGCTAAGGGGGGGGTGTATCAACACATTATTTGCATTGGAGGGGAAGCCTGCTGTCTCCAGCTGGACACAGCGCTCATGCTACCTGTGAGTTTGGCCTTATCCCAGATTTGCTCTGGCAGGTGCGAAACTGCTTTCAACTGGCCAAGACGACTCAGTCACCCTCCTTTTCCCACCATTTCCATTCCCATTCACTTCCCTAACTTGCATCTCCTTCTTTCCTTCTTTTTTTCAGTCCTGAATTCCCTCCATAGATCTCCCCTTTCTTACACATTATAAATGTCATTCGTTTTGGAAAAATGTCAAAGCCATATATATATATTCAAATGTTCCTAAACTTGCTGTGGCAAATTTCATGACATTTCTAGTTTATCATAATTATTTTTCGATAGGATGAAAGGGAGTGTGTGTGTGTTCAACCACACACAGAAAAAGTAAATCAGTGGAATCGTTTGATACAGGCTTTTCTGCCAATGTGTACATCTGCATGCCTGATCAAAGCCGGAGACTTTGAACACTGGTCCATTTGCCCTCATGAGTACTTTCTTAATACAGTGCTTCCCAGTTTAGGAGCATGTAGCTGCAACACAGAAGCTCCGCTCATTAGAATTAGAGACATTAGTTACGACCAAAGGAACTCTATTTCACGCACATCTCCCCGACGGACTAAATGAAGCTTTCCAAATCCTCCACAGCTTTTAATAGCTGCCGCTAATATTACAGGTCACAAATGATTGCACCCTCAGACTCAGATTTGGCTGATCAAACACAGGCTGAGATTATCAGTGTTATTTACGCTTGTGTATCACTCTGGCATAAACACGCACTTATGGAAATGCGATCCCTCTACGGTAATGCACTTTATAATGATTTATGCTAGAACGATTCATGTAAAATGTGGCAGCACAAGCCGCATCAGCCCACAATCCAATGTTGTTGTTTTTTTCTATACCCGGCATTTTTCTTTTTCAGACATTTCACTTGTAAATGTGTACATTCACATACATCACTGGAGTCACCGAGCCTCAGTTTGTGTTTCGGAAACACAAGAGCGGTCTGCACTAAAGCACGATGGTTCCACCTTTACAAATCAATTATAAAGTCTAGAGTAAATAAAACGATGCATGTCTAATTACCCAACAATCCAGAAGCTTTCGGGGGCCTTGCCAAGAAGAAATGAAGCTAACACATGTACTACCAAACACACAAACATATACACAAACGCAAAACATGCCTCCACACCGGCGCACACACCTTTAAAACCCACAACTCAAATCAACATGGAGTCACAGGTACTCAATGTATCGACCAATTCAAATAAGGGATTAGTATGTTGAATGTATGCGTGTGTGTGTGTGTGTGGGCAATGCTGCCACGCACGCAGGCACGCAGGCAGGCCTCACATTGCCCACAGCTACTCGGTAAGGATTCCCGATAAGGAGAATTAGTCAAAACTTGGGAGCTGCCAGTCAGCGCCAATTAAACTTTAATCTTAGGCTGAAACAGGCACAAATAAATTAAACCCTTGTGAGTGGCAATGTGCGCTCTCCTGATAATAGGGGATTGAAGTCGTCTCGGAGCGAGGCTGCATGTTCCCCAGCTCAGCCACGGCAGGCAGCGGTGCAGGGGGAACAGTGGTTAGGCTGGTGACAGAGTGAACTGAAGGGAACTCTGGAAGTTGACAGAAACAGACACTGATGCAAACATAAAGGCAAGAACACATCAATTACTAGAATCATCGATGCTGGACAGCAGAAAAAAAGCACTTGATTTCTCCTTTTTTTCCCCTCATGTCGCTAGTTCAAAAAGGTTTTGTGCTGTTAACATGCCTGACGAGTTAAATCACAATGAGAATGTAGTTGGAAGGTGTGAGTCAAATTTCAAATAATGCTTTTTCTGTGGTTGACACTGAACACAATAGGCTTTGGCTTCCATATATATATAGTCAGACATGCCGATACCATGCATTCACATTGTAAATGAATCTATGCAAATATCAATACGGTTCCTTTTCCCATGATCCATGGCTAAATAAAATACATTTTACTAGAAATACCACCCAGGCATGCAATTGACCTCCGTAGGACTTTTTTTTGATTGTAAACTCTGCATAAACCCAGTATATTTATTGTAAATGTCTTTGGACAATCTTGGGGTGGGATCATATTGGACCTTGCAGTGTGTGTTGGAATTTGATAACCAAACCATGCATGACGCTCCCAGTACCAAGTGGAAATGATATTTTCAATCATGCTCAGGCATAGAAAGCAGAGCACTAGTATCAACCAATATAGTATGTATAATAAAGACCGATCTACCCTTCATATCAGCCAGAGGAAATGCTTTCAATGTTGCAATATTCAAAAGTATGGTTGTCTCCACGCGCGCTGTGTAGAGGGGGATATTTCATTAATGTTTTTTAATGAATTAGCACCCTTATCTCTATTTCCTGTGCCCGACCTGTGCTAGCCTGGTGTTTAATTTCAAAGTAATTTTCTTGCTATATGAGCGTGCCGTTCATGTATTAATGTCATGGGCCTCGTCAGCCAACGTCATGATTTATTCCAGAGTAGCGGTCACATACATCCTAATATATCTTAAAAATAAGCCCCAGAGAAATGCTGTAATGAGAAAACAATAACATTAACAATATTAGCAACAATAATGAAAATAATTGCCGCTGAAGCAACAATGGTAATCACACATAGAGAAATACCTCTGTGTTTGACCGAATCGTACACAATTATCATGCATGTGTATATAATATAATTAATTCTATGTCTGAGCCTCTTAGCCTGAGGCGATCAGCATAGAATCAGTTTTGTATGTATAATAGATCAGAGCGCAGTTCATGAATAAAACAAACGTGGGGAGTGTGCAGCAGTGACTGTGAATGTTTGTCTTTGGACAGCAGAATCAAAGTGAACATGTAATATTGTGATAATCCATACTTGATGAATTCAAGGGGCTGACTTGCCTTAGCTAAGTTCAGCTAATTTCCAGACATGGCTTGCCTCCGTAATTGAGTTTCCAATAACATTATGATTATTCCAGCCCACATGATAATTGAATTCAAAGGTATTTTTTTCTTAACATTGCAATATTGTAGATGTGTGATTATTATGCATTTGCATGTAGATTTCAGTGCCTTCCTGAAACTCATCACTTTTCTCCTAACTGGATTTCCTATATTGTAGCATACATTTGGCTCATAACAAATGACGGGATCCCCTCTCGTTATGAGCGCAGAGTCAATTATTCCGAAAAGTTCATTTTTATATCAATTTTACCCCACGTAATGATATTGCAAAGACGATTCCTCCCCCCTCGAAAAAGTCTCCAAAAAACCTACCCAAGCGCCGACCTGTTTGTCATTCTTATTATACCAGAAAAGTGAATATTTTTACTGTTGAACTCATCAAATTCACATCACTGCCAACACTCCTCCTGCGTTTCCAGTTTGATCCTGCTTAAGAAATGCTATCAAACTTAGACACCGTGGCCCCAGTGCTCATCTGTTGCATAATGTAGACTGTATAGGCAGCAGTGGCGCGGGTGTGAATGTAATTTTCATTAGGCTGACAGAGCCTCCACAGATTCAGCCCGCGCAGGGGTACAGTAGGGGCACAAAGCGGAGCGAGGAGCCGACTGCTGAATATTGGAGTACTGCGGCGTTCTTTTCACAATGCACCAAATCCCCTTTCCTCACAGCTCTAGGTGAACTAGTTGGCATCTTCTGTATCCCTGCATAAAATACTTCTTTTTTTTGACAATCCAACACTGAGAAGTCGATGCATTCATACATGCATAGCAACATAAGTTAAGAGGACCCCCCCCTCACAAGCCCCCCTCAAAGATTGAAATTATTTACCATAAAGCCCTGCTTCTAAGTCTGCCTCAGACTTGCCCTGAAAGGAAAAAAGAGCTTTTGAATGTGAACATCATCGGCACAGACACTGCGAGTTTACATAGCAGGAAGTGGCTGGTGTTTCAGCGTTAGCGTAGCATTGGGCGCTCGGTCTTGTGCTTGAGTTGTGCTAGCTGTCACATCGGGGGATGACTGGGCAACTAGTCGATGCTCTGAGCTACTGGGCACACATGGATGGCTGTGAATGGAAGCTCTATCCATTCTCATCATTTAGAGTAGCCACAGGGCCCGCACAGTGAGGATGGCACCAGCCAAGACATTATGCCAGAGTTTAGCTGTTGTTTTGCATAAATGTTGAATCATGCCAGCGTCCTTTTAGAGTGTAACAACAGCCTGCATTGATATTGATTTAATGCTCACTAATATTTAAACTGCCCTCAGGAATCAATGCTGTTGAACATGATTTAATATGGCCTACTAGTACAGATATTAATACGACCACATTACACTGAAAATCGATTGTTTGGTGTTTAGTTTGACGTCTTAAGAATGTTGGTAAAACAGACATCAAGTCGTATGAGTTTTATTTCACATTAAAATGTCATTGGCTTAAAAATGTTAAAACTTACAAAATAATGAATTACATTATGAATTGATGTAAAATTAACCAATGCTGTATTTGAGTGTTCATTTTTAAATTAAAAACAAAAAGTGTTTATAATGTTTGTAATACAATATGTGCATTTGTATTTATTTATTTGTTGTTGTCAAAGCTTCTACATCATGTTGGTACTGAAGTGTATCCTCAGTGATGAGGAAGGGCCAAAGCAAAGCCAGAAATAAGTCGGAAAGAAAGGTTGCAACAACTTTTAACAAAACATGACACGCGAATGAGGGCTGAGTCCTCATTTGCATATGCTGACATTTTACAGAGAATATTTCAACGTAAGGCTGAGCTGTAATGAACTCCTGCCAGGGAGCAGTCAAGGAATAATGTTTCCATAAAGGTAACCTGTCCACAGCTCCTCCAGGAGAAAGATGTGGAGGAGGAAAAGAGACATTTTCCCCCTCTCTCTCTCTCTCTCCCTCCCTCTTCCTCTTCGTTGGGTGTTTGGTAACAATGGGGTATTTTTCTTTCAGCGCGCTTCATCCATCTTGGCCGATACTGATTTAGTGTATTTTTCCACCCTTTTCACAGGCTAATTGCACACAGCCACGGTGAATTTGTTAGTGGTGACACCTTGCCTACCCATTGGGAATGCATCTCATTACCCGACGCAATGTCCAGGAACATCAGATATTATTAGCTGTCATTAATCTGCCATATATAGTGAAGGGGGAGAATGGGGGGGGGGCGAGAAGGGCAACAAAGGACACAATGAGACAAATATGATGGCTGGCGAGGCCTGCGTGGTAAGGTCAAAGTTCACAAAGGTTAGCAAGAACCCAGGTGGACAAAGGGAGGTGGAGATTGTGAAAGATGATACTACAAAGACTAGACACCCCAAACAAAAGACAGATTGTTTTTAGTCTTAACAGATGAATAAGTAGACAGTACAATGAGATTTGCTTTGGTTTGCAACACTCCCAAATTCCCAAACGCATGAGTGTAGCTAGACGGAAATGGAAGAGACTTGAGCTTAGCAGCAGATCTGCACTGAAACCTACATGAACAGGATGATAAAAGGCTCTAAATGTAATACGCTCACACACATTACATACTTTCCTCTTTACTTGTGTTTTCAGGATTCGAAAAGAAAGATTAAAAAAGAAAGACATTTATTGCTCACCTCTGTTATACTCACAACCTAAATACCAGTTGTACAAATGTGTAATATTTAAAATAGTCTTAATGAGAATGATGAGGGAAAAGGATCACTTTGTGATTTTATCTAAAGATGTATTTCACCTTGGTCTGATCAGTCGCAGAAACCAAAATATAAAAATATTTGGCCCAGTCAAGATATGACTCATTTCAAAATTCATATATTTTTTTCTTTAGCTCTTATTTATATTTTATCATATTTAAATATTTAAGTCAATAATATTTAAATCAGTGTGTCTTTTATCCGTATTTAAAATGATCTTTCCTTATTCCATTTAGACGGCTATGGACTTGCTTTGATGAAAGTCCTCCAGTGTGCACAGTGAATACTGTTTTTGTAAGCAGATCAACTATTGGGTGTGTTTTTGTCATGTTTCAAACTGTGTTTTGTTCTCAAATCCCATTTGACTCAAATGAATATGACAACCCTTAAACTAGATTTTCAGAGGAAATTCATTCTCTTTCAATGCGGACTAATTGTTGCCCAAAAGAGTGTGATTTTTTTTCACACATATGTTTAATTTGATACAGCATCTTTGGCTGTTTTTCCTGCACAGCCCCGCCTGGAGACTGCTACATGCATACTAGATGGGATTACACCTTCTAAGCAGATTTCGTTGTGGAAGGGTTAACACAGATCCCCCTGCTTTGCTGAACAAACAGGACACCATCTGAAGACACAGGAACTAACTGGGCTCTCATTAAGAGATTTTTTCTTCTCTGGAGTGGGGGGGGGGGGGGGGGGTTCTGTCCTGCTTTTTGTAGAAGAGGCACGTTGCGGCCTCCTGCCGCGTCGCCTGGCTCTTTGAGTGAGATGGAGTATATGGCCTAATGACTAAAAGTTCCTCTATAAAAAGTATACAGCACAGCTCCCTGCAAATTGAGTTTCCTCTTTGTGCCAATTGAGGGTGGTTTATATAGGCTGCGGGGAGTTCCTTTGAACTCTCATTCCAAAAACTCCAGATTCCTGGGTCAATCCCCCCCCCCCCGCCCCCCCTCACTCCTTTCCTTCTTTTCTCCCACCAATGGTTGAGATAGAGGAAGAGGAGGCTGCTGTCTCAGACGCACAAATTCATGCCACATTGCACATAACGGTTTCTCCAGAAGGAACGAGAGAGAAAAGAAAACACGTCTCAAAATGAGGTTAAGGTGGCATGAAGCAGGTGTTTCTCCTCTCCTTTATTGGTAATAAATGAGTTTGTAAATTGGACTTTATTAGATTAAACTTTCTAATGGTGTTTACATAAGGCCAAGGAAGCATAAAGTCATTAGACATGGTAGCACTTTCTTTTATTTAAAGTGGCATCTTTATAGAAGGCCAATCAGGATGCCTTAGTTTCTTTCCTTGAGAATTTGATAAGAGCCTAATTGTTCTATCGTTGGTAGATGAAGGCTGTAAAGTTACAGACTTCAGGGATATGACAGGAAATGCAGAATCTTGACAAAGGTAGAATAGTTGGATTTCTTCTTTAGGAACTGCGTTGTTCGTCTGAACCCTTTACTAAATTGTCCAGGTATGTTGAGCCCTGTTGGGAGAGTAGATTCTAATTCATAACATGTTTATCATAATAATGTCAAGTACTTCATTTCTTAATTCCCCCCCCCCCCCCCAAAAAAAAACAACAGGTCCCCTTGTTAAACTTTTCACTTATAAATGCTCTTGTTTTTAACGAAAAAAAACAATAACTACAAATTAAGAAGGTCTACTTGCAAAGAACAATTTGCCAAGAGGTACTTGCTGTCTGTCTTTTGTCCTCAGCTATCTTTATTGCCAAAAGCGAATGTTGGCGGCATCCCATGTGGAAGCAATGGGGGCCTGGATGCCCAGGACTCAGCCAAGTGGCAGCGATTGTTTTCCATGTTGGGGGCATGAAAGCTGGGCTCATTCTACACTAATCGAAACCCCCAAAAAGGTCTCAGTATAAATCCTGAGACTTCTTCTTCTTCTCCTTCTCCTTCCTCTTTTCCCCCCACCCCGCCATCTTCACAATTATGCACACACATTGCCATAAATCTAATGCGCTTTCATGATCAGTGGGAGCGGAGTACATAAAACGTGTTTGCCGGATTTGCATACAAACATACTTATTCTAAATCCCCCTCAGAAGTTGTAAATGATTGTCTTTTCCTGAAATACATCTCAGCAAATTGTATTTGGGCATGTTTATGAATCCTATTATGGCATGGGTTTTATCATATTTTGTGGACAGTGATGGCTTCTCAGCATAGCTGTTAAGAAGAGGGAGAGAGGGGCCTTGGGCGATAGACTTTGTCATTTGTTTCAGATGGGCGCTGGATTCCCCTTCATTGCTCCATGACAGGTTCACGGTACCAAGATGGATCTCTGCTAAGTCCTTGCAAGAGGAGTAATTCAGTAACTACTGTCTACTGGGTGAAAGTGGCTGCATTCAGTGTTCATTCTGGTCTTTGATGCGACACTTTTGAATGCGTTATTTTGGATCTTAACATGATGCAGTAACAGCAGCAGAATCTCTCTTTGATTTTGGCCTTTTCAATACTCAATTATTTTTTTTACACCACTATAAACACAGTGACATAATGGAGTGGAATGTTGCATAATAAGGCCACACCAGAGCAGTATTTATCAAGAACTGGAAAGCGGCTGGGCAGGGTGGAGGAGGAGGAATTTGTTAGCAGTGCCTGTGAGGCCTGGGCTGCCAACGAGATGATAATATCTCTATGTGCCGTGCCTCCCTGTAGCAACTAAACAGCCAAGGATGGCATATACACTATCTGGAAGTAACAAAAAAAGAAAAACAGGCAGGCGGTAATAGTCTCACCTAGATTATAGTAGGGGAATCTTCTCATTTTTCTGGTTCTAATTTCACACTTGAGTCAGTTGAGTCAAAATGATCAAGTGCATTTTGACAAATATTAGACATATTTTTCTCCATCATATTTTCCTTATTTTGCCTGTAGGACCAGCTGAGCTCGCGAGCTCTTGTCAGAATCAGCCATCAATTGGTGAGATAAGCTCCTCAGTGGGAAGGTCATAAACATTTCAAGAGTTATAAAACTTTCATTAAGTTCTCACGATAACGCGCCAGTGGAATGACCCTCTTGCTCTCTCCCTCTCTTTTTTGTCTGGGTGGCGTTGAAGAGGGGAATGATTGTGAACAAGCGGCCTCTTTGTGGCGGAGGGAGCCTTTTTCAAACTGTCTCGGCCTCTTGACTCGTCCTAAGCCAGAGATCAGAGCTTGGAAAGTGGCAAAACAAAGGGCCGATTTAATGAGATTGTAAAACAGGCCGAGGAAAAGGAGGGGGTTACCAAATAGCCAGACTGCCAGCTCTGGTCCATTTCAAAAGGTCTTTTCAGGCTCTCCTCTAAGCCGTCTCAATATGAGCAAGAGGAAAAAAAAAATCAAAGCGCTCTGACAGATTTTGACATGAGGAAGATGTGGATATTGGTCTGCTGTTTTCCACACAAAAGGGGTTGCATTCCTGAAAAACAATGTCTTCCTCATTTCACATGTTGGAAAAGTATTTTTTTTCCCCTTTTAGGATTAAAATTATCTTTGATTTAAATCATCAAATGAAATGTGTATTGTATTAAAAAAAGTACTGACAGTCAAATCTCAATTACTGCAATTTCACTCCAACTGACAATCAATCTAAATGAGAAGCAAATTAAACGATGATGACTAAAAATAGATGAATCCATAAAACAATCAATTACTCCTTAAACAAACTTTGCCTCAGATTCATGTACTTGGCAAAGGAATAATTTGAGAGACAAAAAAAACATAACTGAGGTCTGGGTTGTGAGCTTGAAAAAAATAAATAAATAAACCTCCCAATTATGATAGTCACAAGGCGGGACTTCTGGTTGTTTACAAACACATACCCTATAAATAGTACTGGCACACATCACAAAGGAAACAACATTCCCATTATTGTCCCCTTCTGAGTTGCTCTTTCTAAACAACGCCAGCGTCACGTTTATCGCGATACATCTGTCACGTATCTTCTCCCCCCCCACAAATCTCTGTGGAATTGAACCATTTAACCCGTCCTCAGTTGTTAGAGGGAGGGAGGGAGGGATGGAAGGAGGGGCAGGGGAGAAGAGGAATGAAAACAAGCCAGAGTTGAGGAGATAACCATCAGGGTCCTTAACCCATTATCTGGCCCCTGTCCACTGTTGAGTGTCAGGAGTCACACCCAGGTCCAAGTTAGCCTGGAGCTGTTGACCCGATGGTCTCCGCTGACATTTCCATTCAAATGAATGGCTCTTTGCTGCATGCTAGGAAGTGTCCAGTTTGACCTTTACCTGCCCCAAGATTCCCTCCCTTATTAACTGGGCTGTGGCCCTCAGTCTAACCTGTATGCTTACCGCCCCCCCCCCCCTCCACCTCTGAGGCTCTGAAGGCTGAGCCGTCTTCAGTAATAATGGAGAACAAATGAAGCCAGCCGGTCCTAATGGTGGTGGTTTTTAATGACACTGAGCTTTTTGTGCTCTTCTCATTTAGACAAGGAGTGAGAGATGAGGAGGAGAAAACGCTGCAGCACTGCGTCAGTAAAACTGCAGCAAGCGGCGTGCTCTCGTTTTAAGGTTATAGGACACAGTTAAGTTCCTTCCGTGGCACAGGCAGTCATGTCAGTAATGGGCTCGTTGGGGTATCGCGCCGTACACAGCTGCTTCTTTTATGTTCTTTAATTTGCTCGGAGGAGAAAATAAAGCGTGTGAGTGTGTCTTTAAGGAGGCCCGTGGACCTGAGAGACCAAATACCAAAAGGACCTTCATAGGTGCACTGTAGTTAACCAATGTAATTAGCGGGAACACAAGTAATCAGTCCAGGGAAGTGTGTCATTAAATGGCATCCCCCCATGATTAATTTGCCACTCGTAACGACAAAATGAACCTTCTCGGTGTCCTTAATGACCCTGGTTAATCTTTTAAAGAACCAGGGAGGAGAGGAGACAGCCAAAGAGAGATAGGGAGAGAGAAACTGACAGGGAGGGGGACTATATGTAGATATCAGCTGCTCACGTCAATAGAAGTGTTTGCAGTTATGTAAGTTTTCCACCATTACCAAGCTAAGTGAGTTAAGTAGCAACAGACACACAAGCAGATACAGCACAACATGATCCTTTCTGTAGGATTAATCCCTTTTTAGAGCTATTAAAAAACAGAGGCAGCACATGGCGCCAAGCATCTGACACCATGCTCTCTAAAGTGGAGGTGGCGAGGAGATTAGTGCAAGGAAAAGAGCCCCTATTATACGCCCTGTTGCATTATTAAAGACACTTCTACGTAATTCATTCTTCAGTGGAGTACATATTTGTCTTGGTAATTTTTCTTAAGCCACGATAAGGCAGAATTAACCATTTGAATTAATCATGGGAGTGAACGCTTTGATACGAGTCCGGGGCCCTTGCGTCCAGCCAGCTGCACAGGCCGGGGCCCGCCTGCTTAACACCAGAAGTGCCAAGCATATGCTAGTTGAGAGGAGGAGGGCAGATAGGGAGGCCTGGGTGGGCAGGGAGGAGGTCCCTGTGGAGCCCTTCACAATGAAACACAATATCCTCCTCCTCAGACGCGTGCAATGACTTAAACACTCCATTGTATTAAATATGAATGAGGTTCCCCATTGTCCGGGTGCGGGCGAGCGGGGAGACAGTGTTGTCGATTAGCCACATGATTAAGCAGACGACACGGTAGGGGCCACAGAGGTAAATAAAGGCCGCCTTCTGTCATTTCCTCGTCCCCAAGGGGCCCCCGTTGATGGCTCCTCACAAAACTTAGCACGGTTAAAGCCAATTGACGGAAAAAGTGATAATGTATGACTGTGAAAACAGCTGAGTGATAGAAGGGAGAGAAAGGGAGCGAGGGAGGAAGATTAACAGGCCAGGAAGTGGATGTGAAGGAAGGAGAGAGAAGGCGAGGAGAAAGGAAGAAGGAAAAGTATCGAAAAGGGACTTATATGAATGAAGAGAATAGGAATAAGGAAGGAAGAAGAGGGTGATGAAATATTACAGAAAGAGGAGGCAGCCAGAAAGAGAGGGGCAACAGAGGGTTGGGAGCTGCAATAAGCAGCGCCTTTGATTAAACAGGCGGGGTAATTCAGTCATGCTCCATGTCAGGTGTTTATTATCACATTGTAGCATTTGCATGTGAAAAAGACACTAGCGTTGGCTTCGCCCGGCCCTCTTTCCTGCCTTATGATTGGCTGACAGGGCATCTGCGCTATACTGTTGCAAATCCCCCCTGTTAGGAGTGCATGAACCCGGTCACGGCTATTCACTGTGGGCCCAATATGTCAAACGGTTATTATAAGCAGCATTAGCCAAGAAAACAAATAGAGGCAGAGAGGCTCATAATGAAAGGGAATAGATTGTTTTAATCAGTTCTCCTCATTAATCAATTTGGAGCAACATGTCAAAGACACAATCCCAGTTGATATTACTGACAAGTCACACAAAGTCTTGTTCCGTGCAGATTGTAATCACTTGGAATCATTGCAGTTTCATTTTGTCTTTGATTGTAATTTGTTTAACATTTTGCTCATTCATTTATTCATTAATTTACCTACTAATATTTTTTTTATTTTCAGTTTGCATTGTAAATTAATTTATATGAAGAAATAAGAAAAAAAACTGATGTATTAACACAACATAATTTAGACAGAAAGGAAAAGAGCAAATTCCATCATTTAGGCTTTTTCAGATTTCCCTCTGTACTAATGTCCTACTCTTAGCCGTCCTCACCTTGAATCCCTCTGTGGTTGAAAAGCTGCCTTTTGGGGGAGTTCCATCACATTGCTGTAACTATGATCTCTCCCACTTTAATGATGCCAAGCATCTAACCTTAGCCAGCTCTCCTGCCAGTGTTCCACCCTCCCCCTATACCCACCCGCCCCGCCAGCCCCCTCCTATTCCATCGTGGGACATTCAGGTAACTAATCTGCCTTTAAATATGTCTTGAAGGAAGCGCGGCTAATTAGTATCGGAATTTACTGCCTTCACTTTTATTGACTTGTCCTACTTCTCCGATAATTAACTAATGAGTAAAGTAATGAGCTATGTCGTTCAGTCGTGCTGTTCAATTAGAGTGTGGAATCAATTATTGAAAATAGTTTCTGATGCCAACGCCGCCCGGTATGGTGAGTGAGAGTGCATGCAAAGAGGGGGCAGTACTTATCTGAACAAAATGGAAGAATTTTAGTGTTGATTGAACGACCAAAGCCTTGACTTCCACCTTGTCAAAGAGAGCCAAGAATACAATAGCCTTAGTCCTCTTTCAATCATAACCTAAGCAAAACCCAGTGGAGCTGGGATGAGGTCTCCCAGTAAACAATGTGTCATTGAGGTATTTCCGAGCTCAACAAAAACATGGGTTCATTATGGAAAATTAATTAGAGTAACACACTCCCAAGCGTTTTGGCTGATAATGAACTCGCTATCTTGTCAGGCCAATTTAGTCTGACGCTCTTTGATAATTATGTTTACATCAAAATCAATGCCCCTTGTGATGAAATATGTTAGAATTCATCATGTGGTTCAATATTATAAGGGGAAAACGGGGAGGTTGTGTGCCTCATAATAACTGTGTTTTCAAAGTTTGAGTTTGGTGAAAGAAGCTACTTTTAAAGGCCCTGAACAATGGCATCCTACATGGTCATTTTACATCAGAAAATTCCATATTTTTTGAGGCGTGGCTCAGGTAGAAAAAGGTGATGTCACACATGTTCATACCCTTATCAAAGTTAAACAATACTTAAATCAAAATGCAATGGCTTTTGTGGGGTTGTTTGCTTATGTTGCCAGCACCTCCAATCAAATTTGATCAAACCACAACCACGCAGTCCTGACGAAGCAGATTAGGTTTTTGAGTGTTAAAATGTATTAATTAACTTTATCTTAAATTGTTGTTAATTAAGTCATGAAGATGAGTCATACTCTACTCTACTTGCACTTTATGGGATGCAAAACGAGCCTGGGAAAGGAAACCAGCACCAGTTAAGTAATTTTATGAGAGGATTAAAAGCACTTGTGGGGTCATGCCAGTACTGGTTGGTGTAACTGGAGAGGCGGAAACATAAATAAAGATAGTTGGAGGAGCTCCCAGTTTCTTCATGGCTGAGTCATTGTTATTAAGAAATGTCCACATGAAGGTACATGCACAGTGTGGCTCATGCAGCATCAATGACAGTGGTGTATGTAAGTTTGTATACCTATCTGTGTGTGTGTGTGTGTGTGTGTGTGTGTGTGTATTCTGGGCTCAACCACCTACCCTTCATCCAGTAAGCTCCCACAAACTGCTGCTGATAATTGAAGCATTAAACACACCTGTATTTTTGTGCTCGGTTAATAATTAATTTGACGATGAGAGGCAGTAAAATCAGTAATTAATCGCGTTTTGCACAATATTAGACGTGTAGGGTTTTATTGAATTAAGACAAAAAGGAGAGCACAAGCACGTAAAGAGGGAGAGGGGGGGGGGGGGGCTAAAGTCCTGCAGTGAGAACGGGGGGGGGGGGGGGGAGGAAGACATGAGAATCCCACCGCAGTGTTTTGGCGGTATCAATATTCTATTAATATTCACAATGCCAGAGGTCCCGGCTGGTATGCCAGTCAGTGCTGAGCCGATGTGACAGGCTCCCAGAAAGACGCTAAAGCCAAGGACATTAAATTCCCCCTGACAGCAACCTTGGAGACCGTCCCAGGCACGCGTCGCTTTGACTGCGGTAAATCAGAGAAATAAACTCAAAAGAACATAATGGAGTCGGCTCTCATCATTATTATGACAAGCAGGTTTATTTAGTGTACAGTTGGCGCTCCTTCTGCCTCTATGTGCGAGTGTGTGTATGTGTGTGTGTGTGTGCGTGTGTGTGTGTGTTTGTGACAGTTGACAGTCACCCCTGGTTTGTCTTGCTGAGCTCCAACAAGACAAACCAGGGGTGACTGTCAACTGTCAAAAAATCCTGTAAGCCAAAGCTGCTGTTGGACTGTACATGAAGTAAACCCAGAAGATTAGAATGAAATCCCTTCTAATTCTGAGAAAACCACACTCATAAACAGCAACTAGACATACTATGGCAAAAGGCATTAAGTGACTGCACCTGAACTGTTTACTCAGGGATTAAGACAGCATGTAGTTCACTAAGTTTTACATATTCAGCATGGGCCACTCAATGGCAACCTTAAGCTAAATGTGGCTACCCAAATTGTTTATTTATTCTAACTCTCTTTGACAATTGAGAAGTCGATTTAGTATGTTGTGATTTTTAGATTTAAAATAAGTCAAATATACTATTGTTGTATTTTATATTACTATATGTTGGAATACAGTATATTACATATATATTGATATATACAGGTATGGATTTTACAGCTAGCGCTGCTAGAACAACACACAGTTTCAACCTCTGGTCATATTCTCATGGATGGATCCAAGATGACACATTTCTCTATAATTCCTCATGTAGCGTACAGTATGTAGATTATGTGCTATATGATTGCAGAGATGGGGATAACCCTCAGACCGCCCTGCCAGCTACATACTGTATTTGTTCTTCTGATTACATCCAAAAAAATGGGAAATAAAACAACAGCTTATGGCACCACAGACAGCCTGAAGCGAGGGGGCCCTCTATCATCCTCGTCTTCCATTCCCCCTCTTTTATAGAAGCCTTGGCCAAACCTTATCATCATTGCTCCCATTTGAATATTGTTACAGACACGCCGGCCAGGGGAGATGGAGATGTCATAAAAAATGTTATTGATTTTTTTTGCTTGTTGTCGTCATACATTAATATCACCAAATAACTGTACAGCTCCTGTTTAAGCGTGGCTTTTGTGGAACGTGTTACAGTCTTTTTTTCTTTTCCTCCCCCCTCAATATGTCGTAACAGATTCTGGTGACGTTATCTTTCCGGTACAGCGTGACTGATCCTTCTGCATCTTGTCAGGCTTCTCAGAGAAAGGCCTTTTTGACATGCACAGCCACGCTGCAGCAGGATTCGGCGTGGCATGATGAACATTAGACTTTTACTGTGGGTGACCTCCCAGTCCTAACCAAGAACTGTGGCACTGCGACACTGTACGTGCACTCTACGCGTGGCCGTGTTGTGCATGCATTTGTCGTGCCAGAGTGTGTCCTGATGTGTGTGTGTGTGTGTAGGCCTATATGTGTGTGGAAGCTGTGATGTTTCGTTAATGGCAGATTCACACCTTCCCGAGACAGCGCCAATGTCCACACGCTTAGGCCGTTGTCCCCATTCCCCCTACGCCTTCTTCTCTTCAACTCACCGTGGCGTGAGCAGGTGACAAGCTCTCTGAAGGTGTTAGTGTGTGTGTGTGTGTTTACCTTTAACTCTAGTCACACACATTCTGTCAGGTGTCACTCACATGGACTGGTTAGAGAATGAGGTGGGAGTGGAAGGACTGCAGCGTGTGTTGGGGTGTGAAAGGTGATTAGTGTGTACGTGTATACAAGACAAAGCACTACATTTCAGGGTTGTGTGTTCATTTCTGTGCTCAACAAGTGAGTGTGTGTATGTGTGTGTGTGTCTGTGTGCAAACGTTTGTGCAGGTCAGATGGCATGGCTCGGTCACAGCTTCTGGTCTTTACTTTTGCCAGTGAGTACCAAACCGCCAGACTCCACGCACACCAACAAATATACTGCGACACTTGCATTGTTGTAAACACACAAGGAACAATCTCTCATACCCTGCACATTACAAGCAACCTCCTCCACCCTCTGCACCCCCACCCCCCCCCCCCCCCCCACCCCCCACCTCTAAACAAAACTCAGCAAAACATCGTGACACAAAGTGGCACCAACGAGGAAGTCAGCACAAAAAAAAATCGAAAGGGGTCAGCATATGTCCAGTCAGCGTACGACACCTCGTAAGACAACTGTCCCAACCAAGCAGATTGGGTCTCTCCTACTTCGGCGTGGTGTGCAGCCGTGTGTGTATGCATGTGATGCACTTTACTGTGCAATGTGTGTGTGTGTGTGTGTGTGTGTGTGTGTGTGTGTGTGTGTGTGTGTGTGTGTGTGTGCACGCTCACCCATGTCACGTACAATACCACACAAGTGAAGATGGGGCAGAATAGCAGGAGAGCTGCATGAGCAGATTTGGGTGTTGCCCCCAGGGTGTGTACTGTAGTCTCCATAAGTAGTGACATGACAGGCCTTGGACACGTATTTTTGGGGGCGTCATTATACTTCGGCTCTAGGTAATGAGGTTAGAAGGCTGGATTTCATCTTTAACTAGAAGCTGGTTTAATTCAGAGAAGAAGCTCCGGACTACGTTTTAAAGACTGAGTTAGTGTTAGCGATGCATCTTGCATCAAATCTTGTAGAGCAAGAAAGTTAAACTAAGAGCAGGGGGCATTTTGAAGCATTTTGACAAGACCAAAGCTGACCTGAAGGATAAGCTACGTTTCGTCCTTTTTGCCTTGTATTGTGTGTATTTCTAATCTATTCTGTGATCCTGGATATTATTCAAAGGCTTGCAAAAATAAACTTCCTCAACCAGAGTTCCTTTTTGCGTTGACACTGTGTTTTTGTATGTATTTTGTAAAGAATATATTTATTTATTTATTTACCGTTCATTGTGCGCACGACAATATTATAGGAGTGCAATAATACATTGAGGGGCTCTCTTTCTTAAGAGATGTTTGGCTAACAAAATATGGCTAACATAGCTAAAAAAAATTAAATCAACAATCTTCTACAATGTTAACAAAAATATAAAGGTAACTGAGGTTATTGTGTTATTTTATCAAGTTTGTAATTGAGTTAGTACATGCTCTGCAGCAGCTAACCTAATACAAATGCCAAGACCAGATGAAATTACTGAAAACAAAAAAAGAAAGGAAATAATTTAGTTTGTTGGACACTGACCATTACAAAGTATTGTTAGTGTCTTGATAACAACATCTGAATCATGATTTTGGAGCTATGTATTTTTTGTTGGTATTTGTTGTTTTACTAATAATGATTAATATTGGTTGATTGATTATTCTAGATGTTTGCTACATCTATAGACCTGTGATACTGTTTAGTTCAATTCAATCGTTTTTCTTGTTTTGTATGTCTAGTTTTCCCGTAGTTAGTTTTAAGTTTTGCTTGTGAATTGAGTACCTGCTGTTAAAAAGGCACAGGACCAGCATGCACCTGGGTGGGCCTATTTTTATTCTTTACAATGCCAAGAAAGGCAGCGATAGCAATGATTTATTTGTTATTTCGTTTGCATGCTTGTTTTTCGGAGAAATGATCCATAAGAAACACAAAAACATTACATGGGCGATGGACTATTTTGCCCGCGTATAACACGTACCCATGGTGTGTCAGTGGCCTCTGTTTTTTCTGACAAATGGCCACCACAATCATCTCTGTCAGCGGCACAGTGGAAACATAACATCGATGACTGCAGCACACTACAGTCATGGATATTGTTCCCTATTTGTTGTTTGTGTTCTGCCTTCCGCCACAGCCACTGATCCATCCGAAGTTAATCACTCCAAACAGCATTACAATTAGTGCAGTTTTGGAGTCAAACATCCATCTCCTGGTCTATCTATCACCGTTTTTTTCTGTATGTGGTAATATTCCCCAATTAAAGCATTATTGTAGCCTACTTCATCAAGGGCTAAAGTAATCAAGATTAATCTCAGTGAGCTGACACACGCTGTTTGCTAAGGAACACACAGAACAATTGCTCTGGGCGAGCATCATTAGGAAATGCAATAAAATTAGGCAAACTGATTATATTTCAGAAGTGGGAAGCAAAATAAAAACACAATTTGGGGAGGGCTTCAATTATGGCGGCTGCACTTGCTTGTTTGAACATCAGCTATTAAACCACTTTACAGTCGTGCTGCTTGGGCACAAGTTGTGTGTACGCTTATGCATGTATATGTGCTTTTGTATACCTTTCTGCATTATGATATATGCATATCGTGTTTGAGGGTTTCTGTGTTGGTGGGAGGAAGGTTGACATTGATGGGGTTGTAGCCACACAGGCTTCCAGCCAGCTATTGACACCAACTTGGTCTCAGCCAACGGCTGCTGCAGCAACCATTTTAGGCTCTGTTGTCAATTGGTATCTAATAGGGGTTAAGTGTTTTGAAATCTGTCTTTTGAGGGAGAAAAAAAAACACACCGGAAGGCAAGTTTTCATTTAATTATAGCTCAGATGGGAGATAGAATATCCTGAATGTGTTGGGTACAGAGTGTTTAGGCATGTATTTTCAAAAGATGTGTATGTGATTGCCACACTGCATTTGCATCTGTGAAATGTTATAGGTAAAGCACATGTGCTTTGTTTATTTATTTGTTCCTGTCTTCAAAAGCTTGCTGGTGAGGTATACCCGGGCAATCTATTTATGTCATTCATGGCCACTCAGTAGTGAACAATACTCTGAAACACACACTGTGATTTGCCGGTTAGCAGTGAAACCGTTTTAAATGCTTATTAATCTTGCCTGAGGCCAAACTCTTCCTCCTCTCCCCAAAATGAGAAAATGAATGAAAATACATGGAAATATGAAAAACACCTTATCTTATCACCGTGTGGAGGTAATATTGTGTGATCCCTCGCCGAAATAGCACAGAACATTCCATGAATATATTTGAAATATTCCCTTCCCCTGCATTTGAATTGATGTAGAGCAGGGCGTATATGCATTCATGTCGTCTGTCCCGTGTCACGCATCAGCCAGATCAAAACATTTTCCCAATCAAATCTGACAAGAAGGGCCACTATTCATTCATTTAGATTGCGTAGAGGAATGAAACAAAATGTCCTTATTGTTTTTCCTTAGTGATAGGTCCCTGTCTCTCTCGCACAGCTCATATTACTGTACCTCGACATAGATAGAAGCTAAGCTGAACTGACTAACAGAAGCCATAACAGGCAGAATAGAGGTACAATATGTCTGAATTCAGACCCCCCCCCCCCCCCTCTTCTCTTACAACAATTAAGAGGCCTTGGATTTGTTTGTAATTTTACAGAAATATATCATGGAAGTGTGAAACAGTAAGTGGAACTAGTTGTAAGTTTTTCTGCAGCGCGAAAAGTTGACACAGGAATGATATTTTACACTCCGTTAGCTTTGACGCTGTCTTGAATATGGTAACAATATGGGATCAATTTGAAATGTGCAGGCCACATATGGCTGAGAACTCACCAAATCAATACAATAACACTCACATATGCTCCAATGTGATATTCATTGTTCTGAAAACATAATCAATATGCTCATAAAAAATCAGGACGACCTTTTGCCGCTCCGTGACCCTCTTGCTTCTGATTAACCTTGTTCACATTGCGCCACTGACCTGTGCTTATAGACCATATGAATTATAAATGCACTTCATTATCATAGTCCAGTCGTTAAGGGATATCATACCCTGTATGTAAGTCTTTCACTGTTGTCCCATGTTTCGCCCTCAGTGTTTTAACAGGGTTATCATAAGCAATTCGCCCTCTTTCTTTTTCTCTCTCTCTCTCTCTCCCTCCTTTCTCTTCTTCCTTTTTTTGCATATTGACAGACCTCCGAGGAGAGGATGGGGCAACAGAGGAAGGAGGCGAGAAGGAGAGAAATAGTTAACTAACTGCAAATGATTGATGGGCTAATTTCAAGACCTGAATAAAGCAGTTTCCTAAGTCTGTTGATTCTCCATTTATTAGGTAATAGAACATTTATCAAAAAAGTCCCGTTTTTTGCTTAAGCAATAATTGCATTTTTAAGCTCTCATTAGGCCTTCCATGCATGCCTAATCCAATTGAATAAATACAGTGTTGGAGTGAAGAATTGATACTCTTCCCATGGTAAACTGAAAGTTGGTGATTTTGCAGCTTGACTCCCGTTCAAATGGAACAGTGCAGCGACAAAGACTTGAGGTAAAAGTATAACTGATGTTCTAGCGCACCAAAGCTATTCCAGTGGCTTACTTCAATATGTACTGCTACTATAATTTTCCTTGTTGCAGTGGTCAGGGCACAAGCATACTTTCACTGATGGGGGGGGTGAACTAACTATTATTTAGTGTCCCCGACTTTGCAGACTGGCATTAATCTACTGTACAGAATTGAATCTAAATCACAGCAAATATAAAATTGATATGACCCAGCAAACATTGGCAGGCCTAAAATGAACTCCACCGTGTTCATTTTTGAAAGGACATTTGTAGTAGTCCATGGATGCTAAATGTGTCTATTTGTGGAAATGGAACGTGGACATATTTGTGATAATAATTCATATACCGTTAAGGAGCCCCATAATCAAAATCAAACATTGTATTGTCCATCAAGATTTGCCTTTCAGGAGAGTGCTATTAAAGAAACACATAAATGCTTTTTTGAAAGTTAGTTTTATTTATATTTGTGATTATATGTCTCATGATGATCAGAGAGTAGAGCTGTATTGGATCTGTTCAGTGCTGTATCTCTTGGGTAGCTGCACTGCACACGATGTGGACGGGGTTTACACTGTCTGTATTGCCTGGCACGGGACAGAGGTTTTCTCCACTTTATTTTCTACCTATTATTTTCTATCTATAGCCTACCGTAGCTTTAGCCCTTTGCGTATGTAGCCACATCAAAACAGCAGTCATGTCTTGTTACCTGGCAACGGTCCCACTAGCCTGCTAAGGCTCCTGTTCCAGCAGGGAGAGCCAGTTTTAATCACCTAGCACATTTCCTGCACTGAAAAGAGACAGGGCCTCAGCTTAATCTTGTTAGCACGATGAGGCCGTTTTCAGATATCATTGCTAATCAAATCATCCCAAAGGCTTTGTGCCCGGGTTTTTTTTTTTTTTTTTGATGGGAGACGAGGTTGTAGTGGTGGTGGTGGTGGATGTAGCAGATGTGGGTGTGCATGGAGGGGGGAGGGGAGGAAGCGGGTGTCTGTGTGTGTTTGTGTGAATGTATATGTGCATTCATAGGATCGGGGGGTGGTATGTGGCTTGCAAAACATACCAAGGTGTAGAAAAGAAGGGATACAAACAATTGACTTTTAATGATCACCATCATCTGCATTACTTACACCAACACCATATACCCTTGTATATACTGTAAGTACATGCATACTCATCATCGAAACCAACATCCCCCTCTCCGGTTTCCCCTCCAAACTCCTTTGGTCGTGAGCTCTCACTTCAATTTGAAAGGCTCCTCTCCTTCTCCCAGTAGATAACCTGCATTTTTTTTTTAATAGCCCAGAGCCACTCGCCAGCACCCAGAGAGACTCCCCAACCCAGGGCCCAGGAGAGCCCGCACAACAGAGAGAAAAAGAGAACAAAGCCAACCTGCAAAGTCTTAAAAAGTTAAAAGTGTACTTTGATAGCCTCGGCCTACCTATTGCGGCGGCGCTGATCCGACCCCAGGGAGACTGACAGCACCGCAGAGAAAGAGGGAATACAGAGGAGAAGGGGAAGAAGAAGTGGGCCACGGCAACCCCAAACTCTTCTCTTCTTCTATTTTCCATATCTACACGAGCACACACACAATAGTTTGATTCAGTATATGCAGAGATGATGGTTTTGCAACTGTTTTCAGCAAGTGCATAGGAATAGAACCAGAACTACTTTCTGCATTAGCATAACTATCTTTGAAGAGTACAGTGAGTGAGACACAGGAGCTGTAAGATACTGTACACTGTGCAAAACACAACGTTTAAATGTAGTGATTGTGCCGAGGGATTTGCACTCGTCACAGCTTGAATTTCCTTTTACAAATCTCCCAGAGCACATTGGTATTGTGTAGTGAAGCAAGCATATGCGTTATTTTGTGTGCATGTAAGTTGCAGTGGAATATCTTACATTCCTGGTTAAAAATCACTGATAGCGTGATAATACTTCTCCGCATTTGATGTTTGAGCACTTTCCCAAAAGTCAGAGTAGGCAGTTAGTTTACAACCATTGTACTTTCCAAACCTCTGTCTTTCCCGATTAAACTTGTATGGAACTGTTCCGATAATATGCTCCTTGATTTTGTTATAGAGCCTAAAAGTGCCTTCAAATCTTCAGACTTTGCACTTGATGTTTTGAAAGTTGAGTTAAAAAGCAAAAAGATGAACGTGAACATACTTTAGAGCGTTGCCGCTATCTTGAAAGGAACATCAGGGAGATATTATATATATTTATATATTTAATAACTATTTTTTTTTTGGTCACTTAGACAATGAATCAAGGCACTCCACTTCACTATGCAGTTTATTGTATAGGAGTAATTCAGATTTTTTAATTTGTATCACATCAAAAGACCCAGGAGTTGTTATGTATAGGAAGCCATTGGGAAAAGGTCTTTGACTCAATACGAGTCCATAATCCGGTATGTAATATATTGCAATTCCCTCTCCCTTACAGTATAGCCATGGCTAACCTCAGTTGGCGCCTCTCAAGGCCGAAATTTAGATTTCACAGTGGGACACAGTTACTAGTACAAGTAAAAATCCTCAAAAGTGCTTTAGTTTCTCAGATAGCCTTACCTGAGCTAAAGCAAAACACAACCATGTTCTTTCAAGGCTTATATGCATACTTCTCCTTTGAAGGGTTAGAAACTGAGGAATATGATTCCATTCTAAGTAAACCTATTGCTATTACCATACCATTACCATTCATTTATGATACAATTTATAAAGATATAGTCATGCAGTCTCCATGTTTTGGCCATATTTAATGTTTACATGATGACTGTTTACTGGGAATTTTAACTCACACACTTCTTTTTTCCATATAGCCATGTTCCGAATAAAATAAATCTTACAAAAACATTGAAATAGTAATAAACTAAGTAAATATTGATCAATATTCATATATGACTGAAGAGCTCCATGCTTTACAGGCAGTCCTATATTTAGGAAAGTTATATAGTATGTTGAAAGTAAAGCATGTCAAAAAATTCATAGTAAAGCATGAAAAAAGTCAGAAAATAGTCACAGTATTATCCATCAAAAAAGTAATAAAAAAGATATAGTATAGCATGTCAAAAGAAACATAGTATAGTGTGTCAGTATAGCATATTGAAAAACGTCATAGTATTGCAAATCGAATAAAAAGTATAAAAAAGACAGTGAGTTGTAGTATAGCATGTTAAAAAATGAATTCATAAAAAAGTCATAGAATAGTCCTAAAAAGTAATGAAAAAATCATGCTATAGTGTGTTGAAAAAAGTCATAGAATAGCAAGTAAAAAAAATAAAAGCATGTGAATAAAAGTAAAATAAAAGTCAAAGAATGTATGTCAAAAAAGTAATGAAAAGGTCATAGTATAGTAAGTCCACAAAAGTCATAAAAAGTAGTACTGTAGCATGTTGAAAAAAGTTTCATAGTTTAGTATGCGGAAGATAGTCATAGTATATTGCGTATTGAAAAAAGTCATAAAAAAGTCATAGTAACGTGTCAAAAAAAGTCACAGTTTATTATGCCATAAAAAGTCGCAGGGCCTGTCAAAAAAAGGCATCGTATAGCATGTCGGAAAAAGTCAAAAAATAGCCAAGGTAATATATGTCAAAAAAGTAGTGAAAAAGTCATGAAATAGCCATGCGATATCTTTCCTTTACACACTGCGGGTGAAGCAGCCTGTCACTGAAGAAGCTCTTCATATAGTATCCTGCATTGTAATTTGAAATAGAATGAATGGGGTGAAGTGTCTAATGTGCTTTTTGTGGCCCATCTTCGATGGGATTTTGCCATGCCCGCCAGTAATGTCAGTAATGTCCACTGTCGCATTCAAATTATGTAGCTTAGTGAAAGTGGAATTGAATTATCTGTGCACCACGGTTGTCTTTTCCTGAATCCTTATGAATTCTCCTTCGAATCTGTCCTTGACCTCATGACGTTATCCATTGTGGTCAAGGAAAAGTGGTTAAGAATAGATATTAGAAGGTTTGTTTTTTTTGCACTTTTCGACCCAGTCTCTGTGCCAGTTCGTCTTTGTCCCCTGTGTCAAGCATTCCAGCAATTTTCCTTGTGTTAGTGTTCCTGATTTTCTCCTGGTCTCTGTCTGATTCTCTTCAACTCGTTTTGTCTCATCGTTGCTTGTATTGCTTGCCTCATTATCTGATGGCGCTCCTGTGTACCAAACCTGTTTCTGATAACTAAAGACTGTTTTACTGCACTGTATCCTGCTAAGGTGTCCCTCAACACCTCATGTGCTTTCTCTGAGAACCAACAAAGAAGACAAATGAGCTTATTAAATGTGTCTCAATTTCGGCTTCAGGTATTCTGAAGTTCTGGACATCAGAGTCAAGGATATTTTCAGAAATATAGGTATAAGGAAATGTGACTGAGAAATGTCTGAATACCAATGTCTATTACAGACCGTATCCTATAATTTCATACATAAAAAAAAGTGCTTAACGAAGCTGAAGACGCCACTGAATTTAAAATGTTACTTTCAGTATTCAACAACATTAAACACAACAAAAAAATATCCTACCTCAGAGCTTCAGCACAGAGAGGATGTTGTCTCAGTTGATCTGTATAACGGTCCTCTTCTTCGCATATGTCATCCATTGAGGCCGCATATCTACAAGTGTGACACGAATAAAAGCACCTGTCTTAACATGCAACTTAACTGACAGTTATGGTAAAAATACCATACAAACAAAAATATCTTTACAGAAGTTATAGTTATATAGTTAACATGAAAATTGCATTATGTTCATGAATAAAATGACAAAGATTTGGAGTCTTAGTGGCCAATTGTATCACATTAAAAAAAAGGGATTTTCTAAAATAACAGATATGCTTGCTGACAACTGTTGTAGCCTATGAATTGGCCCCCTCAGGCAACCTCAGGGCCTGAAAAGTGATGCCAATGTGGAAGTGCTTTAAACTTGCATTCTTTCTAATGGCCGGCAAGGGGTGGTTCCTCTGGTTGCACAAATAGGTCAGATTAAGTGGAAGTCCATCAGATAATGACCCTACCTCTGTAAACACGAGTTTATGGTCTCAATCACTAGTTTCAAGTCTTCTTCAATGCAGCATGATGTTCATTTTGTAAATTATTTTCCCATTTACTCCCTGCAATAAGCTGACCTGTGCCAAGATGCTGCCAGCTGTTTTATGAATAGAACTGTTGAGAATAGCTTCTTTCAGAATGACAGGATCCATTAGAAAGTGCTTAAAAGTGCTATTATTAATATGGTAACTACTACTAACACATATTATCATATAAATACAGTATACAGTATATACCATGGGATGATAAAATAATAATCCCTTTTTTTGGAAATATTGACTGATGAATTTCAATCATGAAATGATCAGCCTCATTTCATCATCTCATTACAGGGATGACTGATGAATCACTTTGCCTCCACTACAACATAAAGTCTAATGTTTTTTAATGAATCTTTTCAGATGTCATCAAACCTCCATGTGGAGAATCATCATTTATGGTTTGTCATGAATCACCAATTAGAGAAACTCCCACACTAAGGTCTCATAATTGCTAAGGGAGGACTTACCATCAAATGTGGCAGTTTATTGCCCACAGTGATGAAATTAACTGCCCTCACTAAACCTGTTGTTGGGCCTTAAATCATTGACCTTAAGTGTCAGAAACCCCTGTTTGATGAGTGTCAGTGGTGACAACAAGCTTGGAGCATTCCTCCTTTACAATAGCAGGAGGTGGATAGAACTGGTGTGTATGGATACAATCCCTCACTCACACACACACACACACACACACACACACACACACATACACCACCACACACACAAACCGCCTCCTCTTCTATGTTATTACATTTGCCTGTTAATTTTCTCTAAGGGTTTGGTGTAATTAATGGACCAGTTTAGAACGGCCAAAGAGACCAAGCCGCCGTCACTATCCTTGTCCCTGCGGTCAGTCATAAAGGGCCACTCCAGAGGCCCACTTGGGTCCCCTCAGCGCAGGCGCCAGGCCCTGTCAGTCACTTGCCCACCCTGGGACTGGGGCCTGTCCATCAGGAATGGAGTGATGGAAAGATGGAGGCAGGGAGGACAGTATGGCTGGCTACGACAGTGGGATTGTGGTTATGCTCATTACTGCACATTTACATTTCATCAGCAGGCTAGCTAGCCCTGCGCTGTTAGCACCGCCGACTCATTAGCACCAAGGGGGAGGGGTACAAGGAGGGAGGGAGGAAGAGTGAGGTGTGCAAAGGCCTCAGGCAACCAGGATCTGAAATACACCAGAAAAAGAGCAGAGAGCGAGTCAGCTAGACAGGGAGAGAGAGGTCAGCCATTGTGCCTGTCTGATCAGATAAAACAGAAAGGAAAAGAGAAGGATTTTAAATCAATATGTAATAATGTCCAGTGCTGTCTATGGTCCTGCCCTTTCCTGGATGAGTAAGAGCATGAAAGTCCCTGTTAGTGTCTGGCTGCATTTACACACAAAGAGATGATCTTTATGCTGCACATCTCTTCTCCCCATGCCCATCTGTAGAAATACGATATCACGCTACAATGAAAACTGTGTATCTCTAAATCTGGTGGTTTTGAATGTTTCAAATAAACTTAATGATTACGTTTCTCTTTTGGGTTAAGTGAATGCTTCTATGGTACTTGTTAAGCTAACCAATTAAAAAAAGAAAAAATATATATTGTCACAAAGCTCAAAAGGGGCTTATCTTACTGTAGCTATTGAAAAGTTAACAATGACCACATAAACAAATATGCCTTTGCTGTATGTCCAAGCAACAATGACGAGCTCACGTCTATGCCGAAAATATTAAAATATGATTTCATGCTTGTGTAAATGTATTATTAGATGTAATTTTAGGCCTCAGACCTGCCAGAAACATTTATAAAACACATTTAACAGAACCCAGATATCGTACACGACCTTTGACCTTCTAACTGTGTGAGTGACTCAGTTTAGAAATCTATAGGTCTCAAACCATGCACTGAGTGACATTCTATAAAATCGATGTCTGATTGTTTCATCAGATGTAATTTGGGGGTTTTAGTTAGGTTATCTGTGAGTATACACCATCCACAGATAACACACGATAGAAAAAGAATTTTGAACTCCATCTGGTCAAAAAGTCAGCATGAATAATATTTAAAAAAATCAATGAACAGTGCATGTACAAAATGTTTGTTTGTCAAGAAGCGAAGTGTTTTGCTCTTTTCCAGTGTCCAGTCTGAACCAGTCGCCCTGGATACACCAGAGACTTGGCTTGGTGGGGTGGGGGTCAGAAATTCCTCCTAACTACAGACACCAGAGAGAGAGAGAGAGAGAGAGAGAGAGAGAGAGAAACAGTGACAGAAAGTGAGGTGGGGGCGGGGGCGGGGGCGGGGGGGGGGGGGGGGGCAGGGAGAGACTATAATGGGATATGAGATTAAATACAGTATGTCTGCCCTCTTCTGGTCACCGCTGCCACCATTCAAATTGACAGTCGCCACTGGGGGGAGGGGATCGGGGTGGAGGAGGTCTGAGAGGGGAGGAGGAGAAGATGCAAGAGGAATAGAAATGTAGAGAGGGAGGTGATGAAAAGCAAGAGGCCGATGGGGGAGAGATGAGGAGGAAAGAAGGCACACTGAAGAACTTACTGTACTGGCGCATAGCTGACCTATAAAACAGATTATATATTTGTCTAAAAATAACACAAAACTCATGAAGCAATTTCCATCACAATTTCTTATCTTGTGAAACCATCATCATAACAATTAAAGTTGTTTGTTTGTGCTGTGGTTATTAGCCTATTCCCTCATCATATCCCCACGGAAATTAGGATTTCATATTATGGACCTCATTTACTGTTAATATTAATCTAATATCATATGAAATGACATTTCCAAGTGACTAAAAACTCCATGATATTCAAAATGTAATTAAACAATGCTGCCATATCCTCCTATTTTCATGATTATTAAACCAATGGCGTGATTACGGGAAAAAAAAAAGAAAATAACAAAATGGAAATGGTTTGCCACTGTTTCTTGACTGACAGCACTGTTTCTAATCTCATTAGCGACAGGAAATTGACTGCAAATGATGAGTGCACATTCCTAATATTGCTAATTTACTTTAGCACGCCGGGTGTTTCTTCAGCACGCCGGGTGTGTATTTGTTAGCCATAATTGCAAAGGCTTCTGACAAAAGGACAGCCAGCGATTGACACATAAACTGGGTGTGTATGTGCCTATGAGTGTGTGTATCCATGTGTGGGGAGGTTTGCGTATGTGTCCGAGAGTGGTTGAGTGTGTTTGCGCAGGAGCAGCTCATGAGTCTGTGTGTGTGTGTGTGTGTGAAGTAAAAAAAACTCAGGTTTATACATAAATTTGTGCTTGTGTGTGTGTGTATGTCCTCTTGGGGCCCACCCCTGCCTCTAGGTGCTATTGGGGCAGGTGTGTAGCCAACAGGCAGCAGTGATGGCTAGTTAGCCAACTCAGAGGTGAGAGGTTTAGTCTTAGAAGAGCTAGTTAGTGGTAGGCAGGATTAAGGTCTTTATGTCAATAGCAGATGACTCCTCGTTCTTTTGCGCTGGTTCAGGTTTGTTTGGAAAAATTCAAAAATTGGTCCCACTGAGGTACATACATGTTGTGGTTCTATCGAGGCCTTGGGCACCAATCTGAGGCAATGTACTTTAGATGGGAAACTGTCAACAATTACAACAATTCTTCTTTTCTCAGACTATAGGACGTCTCCACTTTCTCAGAAAGTTAGCCTCAGTTAGAATCGCACTTATTGCAATCACTATAATAATCACATTATTATCGAATAACACTAAACCTCTTTTAGGCCGACGTTTTCAAACTGTATAATAGTGCTGAAATAGACTAACTGAAAAGGCACTTTGCTTGTTTCTTCATCTCCGTATATGAACTTGTAATATCGTTTTCATTCATGCCAGTTTCACTGTATTGTCTCCTTGGCCAGAGTAAAAGAGATGTCAAGCCCATTGTGACATATGAGAAAATAAAGATTAGATATGAACGAAAAAAATGAAAATATCGATTTGGTCCAGGGTTTATTTCTGAGAGTGCAGTAACATGTCTGATGTGATAGCAAGTTGCTGTGCCAGGGAGTACCAGCGGGTCTGCGTTTGTGTCGGTCCATGGTTTACTATGTTTTTGATACTGTGCCAGTCTGTGTGTTCGTGTGCCAGTAAATGAGTGCATCCACCTGCTTTTGTGTTTATCTGTCTGTTTGCGTGTTCATATGTGCACTCTGCATGTCTGGCCGATTGTGCATGTGCCTGCTCGCCTTTGTGCATGTATTTGTGCTTGCCTGCCTCTCTCTCTCTCTCTCTGTATGAGTGTGTGTTTCCCCTGGGCTTTCAGGGTAAGCCTTCGCGGCCTTGTGCTCCTCATCAGACTCTGTGTCTTGGGGCATGGCTGTAGGGTGGGCCTCCACCGTGGGGACCCTGGGACCGATGGGGGACAATCACTGCTGCTTCATAGCTGCGAGGAAGGAGACAGACAGATACTGCATGGATGAAAAGAGAAAAAAAGAACATGAATTCTGTTTGCTCTACCGTTTTTCCCTTCTTTTTTTTACTCCTCTATATCCTTTTTTTTAGCTAATCCTTCCTTCCTCTACATACGAATCTGCAAGGAGTTTCACAAGATATCAGATTTCACAAGATTGTGTTCTGTGTGTGTGTGTGTGTGTGTCTTATTATATGTGTATGTTTTAGGGAGTCTTCTGTCAACACTTCCTCATCTCCCCAGTCACATGATCTGGGTCTGTCACAGAGCAAAGAAGGCTTTTTCCTGTGAGAGAGCTCCGGAAAGATAAACTTAACCTTCCACAAATAAAAAAAACATTTACCACTAAAATAATGACAAGGATGGGGAGGATCAATTTACATATTGTTACCTGCAATATAAATTGGATTACTCTATTATTGCCTGCGACAACTAATCTGCATTACGATCACATACGCTATGAAGTTTACAAGAAATACATTTTCACTTCATAGAGTGGGATTGGAATATTTCAATAGTGATTATACAGTTTATGATGATTGCAATTATGTTTGTGCAATCTTAATTTCCAATTTTTTCTTCAGCGGCGCTAAGCACAGGATGCAGCGACAGTGCCCTTGCGAAATAGAAAGCGCAGTTAGCGGAAAGGAAGGAGAAGGTGGGCTATTCCAGGTGCGATCACTTACATCTCCACACTGTGTATTGATCCCAACCGGTAGATAGGAGCCACTTGTTTTGTCTCAAAAAATAAACAATCAAGTTCAATATTGTATTAATTATCATAGTAAGTCTTTACAGTCATGATTTAAGGTTTGGATATATAATTCTTGAATTAGAACTAAATTCACAATTTTCTCCACTGTTGTTTTAAAACAAATAATCTACAGGCGGTTGCTCTTACTCTCTGGCATGATAAACGGCCGTTGTTGCTAATGATGTTCTATGCAAACACTGTAATAAGGCAGGTTAATCGCGCCGGCATGATTTTCTATTAGCTTTGTTTACTCAGTCTGCGAGGACTTCGGGGGGCTGGTTTCATCTCAATAACAAAGGATCAGACTCAATGCTCTGACATTTGTTAGTGAAATCCACGATGGGAGTCGGAGACAAACTGTGATAAACTGCAGCGGATGTTTCTGCTCTGCCGAGAGCACCCGTGCCAGTGACAGGCCCCAAGGTTTGAGATACTGATCGTGACAAACATCTTGCCAAAAAAGTGTTACGTAACAGGATAGGTAAAAATCGAAATGAGTAAAGTGTTGTCTTGAAACAACTGTGTTGAAACCAAATATGGGAAATGATTGCTCTGCATTACACAAGCTGTCATAAAGTAAAAGATGACTTTAGTCTGTAACCTGACTGTCTCAACATTCACTCTCATTCCATGACCTAATTTAATCATCTGCCTTCTCAGTGTCTGTCTCCTGTCATGTGTTGGACGCAGCATTTGTTGTTGCTCTTTGACTTTTGAAAGTGTTTCCAAAAGTAACACAATTACAAAGCGCCGCTCTCTCTGACACATGACAGCTTCAACCGCACACTCGTCAATTCTTCTTTACGCCGCGCCCTGCCGCCTTCACAAAGGATTCCATATCTTAACCGGTGACTTCACCTGGATCGGATTACCTGCTGCCTTCCTTCAGTGAGAAGAAAATTAGATTTCACCTTTGACCTCTGTGTTCTCTTGACAGGTGTCACACACATCAGCGCTGGGTAAGGTTCAACTTCATGCATAGTTCTGTGTGTCTTTTAGTTGGAGAGACATTTGGTATGTAAGAGGATTTTAATACCAAACGTTTGCAAACGTATACGTCTAATTCTGTACTTCCCCTGCTTCACCTCTTTATGCTAAGCTAAGCTAACGGGTGCTGGCGGTAGCCTTATATTTAACAAACAAATATGAGATATGAGAGTGGTATCGATCCTCGACCTCTTGGCAAAGAAAAGTGTATAACTCAAACTATTGCTTTAAAGACACACTTGAGAATGTGACCAGTATGAACCTGAAATCATTACCACTGAGTGACGCAGCATGTTTTCCCTCCATAGTCTCTTGTCGGGGAGAGAGGGATGAGAGTGTGTGGGTGTGGGCACGCATGCATGTGAGTGGGAACGTAGGGGTGGGGGGGAGGGGGGGGGGGGGGGGTTGGTGTGGCGGAGGGGTCAGCAAGATTGAAAAACTCAAAAGACAAAAGGGTGTGTCATGTGTCATAACTGCGATCACTCATCTGCTTTTGGACGTTGGAAAAGAGACAGCAGAGACAGAGACGGACAAACCAACAGAAGGAGAGAGAGCGAGAAGGAGGGGTGATCAAAAGGATTGCAGTCATAATAATGAGGCCTCTGACTGGACGGACGTTGTCTCCATCCAGTTTGCTCTCATCAACGTCAGCGCTCCTCTGACAGACGCCTTACACTCATACACTCCTGTCTGCCCACACACACATACACACACATTTTGACATCACACCGACGCCTGTCTGCATCAGCTAACACAAAGCTAATGACGGCTAACATACATTTTCAATTGTTGTTGGGTGATTGATTTCTAATCTGTCTCGCCAATATAATACTCCTGTAAGTAAATGCTGAAACTGTCTTTTAAAAATGTACCTAATTCCTCAATCTCTGAACTGTTTTTGTCAGACAAGATGACCGTAACCAGATCTGTGTGTGGGGATGACACAACACAGTGTCTTTCACCTGATCCTCAGATCCAAGTCAATAGGGACGAGCTCTGGAAATCCCCGTCACCCTAGCCTGTCGTGTATACCTGCGGCAACATCTCTACAGTCACACACACACACACACACACTTCTTAGTGAAAGCAATGCTTAAGGATTTGGAGTGGTCTCTGCATTTCTAATCACAAAATATTACTTAGATTGTATGCTAAATTGCGCCCGAGACATAACATGGTAATTGGATTCACTGTACTTTGTGCGTACACTGTAATAGGTCATCAGCAAGACAACACTACCTTACATATTTGTAATACTGACACACTTTTCTTAACCCCTCCGAGCCTCCATAAGCACTGAATTGCTATTGTGTTTTATCAACCAGAAATATGTTGTGGAGTCCTCACAGTATCAACTCAACCTGCTTGGATTCGGGCTGTTTAACTTCAACAGCTTTTCACGAGGAGATTTTCCAGCTCTGATAGACACCGTCAATAAAGTGCACTCCCATAATGAAGTGCTGTTTAGCATTAACCATTCATAGCTTCAAGTGGGAAGCATAACATCCCACGGGTCGCTTTCACTCTTAAACCACAATAATGGCACTTTCATTTAACCCCTTAATATATGTTAATCCAGGGATGTCAATGGGTTCTCTTAACACTCATGCACAGGCCGTCGGGGGCCGAGAGGCCGGCGAGGATTGAGCTGAACACACAGACAAAGGCTGGTTTGAAAGACGGCCCTGATATTTGATTTAATAAGAGAGCCTTCCTTAAAACAAAGGCACATTGTTGGCTCTTGGCTCTGTGTGCTATTATTGGTGTGCGTGCGTGTGTGTGTGTGTGTGTGTGTGTGTATATGTGATGGAGCGGGGGTTGCATGTATGACTGCATGTGTGAGCGTGTGAGTCTGTGAGTTTTATCCACCCACTTGCTGTTCTGCCCAGGCCCACTGTTTGTTTCACTTCTCCTGGCTGGGTTGCCAGTTTGGGAGACTCCACGCCTCAAACGGCCAGCAGAAGGGTTTAAAAGATAGGGTGGGGAGAGGCAAAGTGATGAATATGTAGGGCTCATTGAATTGAAAATCCCAGCAGTCCCTGGAGACCAGAGCTTAGAAGTCATTGCCGAAGCCCGGAGGGATCTCCATCTGGTTTTACCTTTAGCTTCTATCTATCTATCTATATATCTACTGTATCTATGATTTTTCTGCGATGTGGTACCCTCTATATATGTGTGAGATGGCAGAGGTCGGTTTACATGTTGGCAGTCACACACCTAGTGCTGTGCAGGTATGTAAATAGATGCATATACTGTTTGTGTGTGTGTGTGTGTGTGTGTGTGTGTGTGTGTGCACATTTACTGTAGTATATGTCTCATAGAGGCCTGCGTGGTGCCTGGCTATGACAGAAGCAGACCGCGAATCAGGAGTAAATCAGGACCGGGGGGCATGCCGGCTTCACTGAGGGGGAAGTGAGACATATTCACTGAGACCAAATCAGCCTCAATCTGGCCTCAGAGAACCTTTTATATCACTGACCCAACAACCAACCAATGGTGCCATTTTACTCGAAATGGCACCATACAACAAACCTCATGCTGTATTTAAGAAGACTGAGCGATTGAGATCTTAAACTCATGTATACAATGTTTACTAAAAAAGAAGTCTATGAGACAATGACCATACTTCATAGACTTCTTTAAAATCAAACTTATTTTTGCAACCGGAGGATTTGAAAGAATACAAGTTTCATAAGGCTAAAGTCATTGGCTTCACTTTTCAGACCCAGAGGTTGCCGCCTGACTACAACTGGCTCACGGACTGTCTGTAAAAAAAAAAAAATTTAAATGCTGTCACCCAGACATGATGAAATGATGAGGAAACAGCCGATATAAGAGGCTTTAGATTAACTGTATATTCAGGATTTCCTAAACACCTTCAATAATACCTGCTTTCCCTGAAAAGTGTGGAGGTGTTTGCAAGAGCAGCATGGTTGCTTTGGACTGATATCTTTGTTCCTCCTCTCCTAAAACCGACGCACAGTTTGGAAGAAGGCAGACATGATACATACAGGCCGACGGATTGAGTTGTAAAGGATACATTTTGCTTTCAGAAGCAAACGGAGGGATGGATGGGTATGTTGAGACATACTGGCTCATTGTACAGCTTAGTACTTGTTTGACTGCCAACTGAACAGGTTCTGCAGTTTCCATCCAGCTGCTTTTGAGTTTTCTTGGCACCAAAGTATCAATGTATCCCATCAAAACAATAATAGCCCACATCCTTAGAAGTCCTTCACTTCTCTTTGATGGCAAAATGCAGTGTTTGCTTTCTAAGATCTCATCACCGTCTTAGTTTTGAAATTAAATGAAATTAACATGCTCATCTTTCGGAGGTTGTGTCTGGTTAGCAAAAGTTGTAAACGTGGGTGGGGTAGTTGTGTGTGTGAACAACACGTATGACAAAAAAGTTTTTAAAAAACAGTCACATTGTCTATTTAAAAAAATAAGATCTATATTTTGGTGGGATCTTCTCAGATGAAAACTGGATATCACTCTCAAGACGTACATTGGTGTAGCTAATGAGAAAAACATTAATTTGAATTAGATAACACAATAAAGTGAATAACCAGCTGAGAAGTCTGTGAAAACCGTTGGTTTGTTAAATAACTATTTAAAACGATGCTGCTATAAGTCAACATGCTTGCTGTGGGACTTTGATAACCACAGATCACTTAAAATGTTGACATGTAGGTATTTACCACTGATGCATTTACCACTGATGCTGAAGCTCCTGGCGTGGCATAGCGCCAGTTTGTCGTTTCAGTTGGGCATCGTGGTTTTTTCAGCGAGCCAGGGGGCATGTGGCAAATCTGAAGGGTCTTGTGTTCGCCGGCTACCTCTCTGCCAGACACAGGCCATCCCAGGTCACCGCCACTCCACAACTAATCTGTGTCATCACCACCACATTCGCCCACTTTCCTGACAACGTGTTACAGCCCCACGCCCCGATTTGTCCTCAGTTCCCGTTCTAACCCCCCCCCCCCCCCCTCCGCCTCCTTGCTTCTCTAAATCCCCACTCACTTTTTCCTTTCATCCATTCTCTCTCCCTGTTTTATACTCCTCCTCACCCTCCTTTATTTTTGTAACCCACTTGCTCCAATTCACTATTTCATTCTCCTCCTAAACCTCCTCTTCCTTTTTTTTTCTCTCTTTCTACAGTAACTCATCTCTCTTCCTGTTCTCATTACTCACCCCTTTTTCCTAATGCTCTTGCTATGCTTCCTCCTTCTCTACTCTATCCCTCCCATTCTCCAGCGCTCTCCTCACATCAGAAAGTGTTGGATTTTGACATCTGCCTGCAGGAGCAGTGACCCATGAAGTAATTAGAGGAGGAATCTTGCCTTCTCTTTCTCCCTCCCCTCCCTCCCCTCCATCTTCTCCGCTCTCTGTCTGCTCTGAGCTGAGGATCATATAAAAAAGCTGGTTATGTTTACTCCCTGATCCATCTAATTTCTGTAACGAGGGCCGAGCGGGCCTCATCTCCTTACCGCGCCACGCTTAAGCCAAGGCGTTGGGCTGGAGAGGCGCCTCAGGCCCCCGCAGGGCACAGTGGAGCCTCAACCACACCGCTCAGCCGCGAAGACGAGACTGGGACCTAACCGGATTAACTCCCAACCAGCACAGGTAGAGGGACCCTGCTTCAAACACACACACACACACACACACAGAAACATGCATACATGTGCACACGGAGCGAGATGCAACTTTACACCATTAAATGTATCATCAAAAAAAGTGCTGGGATGAGACATCTATGTGATTATATGTGTGTGTATTTGTTTGTGTGGGTGTTATGTGTGTGCTGCAGAGAAAATAAATAAAGTAAAAACTTCAGCTGCTGCAATATGAGATGAGAGAACACAATTATGAATTGCTCCGGAGCTTACGGCCACTCCGGTGATAACTCTCAAGTGCTGTGGTATCAAATTGCTAGAGCATAGAAATCCCACCCCCCACACCACCCCCTTCCAAACACACACACACACATACACACACCCCCACCCACAATTGAAAATATTTGCCCGTGGATTGCAAATGTAATATGTCGGGTAAGGGTTGATGTATAATGCAACAAAGTGAAGTCTGAAGGCCATTCCAAAACATGACAGGCTTGGATGTCAAATGTTTTGCTGGGCATCATTTGAGTGTTTTTCCATGTCCTAATTCACAGATTATTAATTTATAAAAGTCTTGAGGGATTTTACTGGTTAGTTTGTGTCAGTGCTGCTGTTAAACATGGTTCAGTATGCCTCACATGTCAGTGTATTGTCCAGAACACAGTGTTTATGGCCATAAAGAAAAGGGGGGGGAAGAAGAGGATCCATCCCAGATATCATCAGCACTATTCATGTAACCACTTATTGCTTTATATACTTTTTATTCATAATGTTTTGGGTTTAGATAGTCGAGGTAAAAGCAGGCTCAGATTCAGAAGTAACAAAACCTAATTCACAAACTACAACCCTTTAACACAAACTTTGGTTCTCACCAACCCTCTTCACGTACGGACGCCTGGTCAGGTCCGCTTGATGTCACTTTTAAATGAGCTGAGTACTTGGTGACACTTGGGTTCAGGGAACAAAACTACTCGGTTAGGTTTAGTAAAATAACGTGTTTTGGGTTAAAATAAGTTATTTACGTGACGTAAGTTAAGTGCTATGAAATGTACTAAGTCAACATTTCTCCTGGATGAAAGTCCTGTGTTTGTTTGACACATACAAGTTACATGAAAGCCCACTGTGTCACATTGAGAAACTAGAGTGTGCCTTGTGAGACGGTATCAGAGGGCTGTGACAAAACATTGGTATTTAAAGCTCTGGGAATGAGACTGGGCTGAAGGACAGTATAATTAAAGATGCTATATATGTACACATTTACATTTCTGTTTTTACCAGACTTTAATGGATACCATTTCCCACAATCCCAAAATAATGGACGGTGAAAAGCCACCAGTTTTGGCAGCCAAACACTACAGATGTTTTTGGAAAGCTTATATTAGAGAAGATATAGGAGCAGAGAGGCCTATCTGGCAAAAGTTATTAAATGATCAATGATTACAGGTGAAAAGGTTGTTACCGCTTTCCTCCCACTACTACACGTCTAGCGACTACTGCTATTAAACAACGTTACAAATAACAAAACCATTTCGAGAGCATTACCAGTCACAGTGTCTGACAGTGTCTCCACCCATTTCCATCATCACACGGTGTTTGTTTCTTCCACGCTGTGGTCCAGTGCATAGCTAGCACGAGTGTGTGTCTCAGTCTGTCCTGTCCTGTGCCCGTCCCCCTGACAGCTTCAGGCCAAAGACACTGGCCAGAGCAAGGCCACTCTAACCCAATTCGACCATCAATTACTACTGATTAGCCTGAAACTAGCATCTGTCTCAGGAAGCATTTAACCAATATATTCTCCATAGTGGCATACGGCAACAGAATCAACTGTCATATGTCAATGTGGTTTAATCGGGTTATTACATTTTTGACATGTTCAAAAGCTTGTGACTTGGCTAATGGAATGGTGGACAGAATCCAACAGGGCACCTGTCTGCCGCACTGCTACATGTCTGTTGCGTTTGTTTTGCAGTGAGGATGCTGTAATCAAATGACAGCTAAATCTATAAATAGTAGCATTTTCTGACACGAAAGACATGAGAAAAATAAAAGCAAATAAGATTTAGCAGTTACCCATATAGTGCCTCCTGAAGGAAAAGTCAGGTCTTTATTGAATAACAAAACTTGCAGTACCAAATTGTTGGATTGTATTTACCCCGTAAAGCAGGGAGCTGGGAGGATACCCAGGAGAATAGGTGTCAGTCAAGCCTATGGAGTTGGTTACACAATCTGTCAATGTGATTTTGTGTGCGTGTGTGCGACTGTGTGTGTGAGTGCAATGCGTGCTGCTGCGTGTTTGTGAGTGTGTATGCATGCACATGTTGGTAAAACAATCTGTCAGTGTTTTGACAGCTGATGTCACACGCCGGGGATCAGTCTCGGGGGATCCTGCGATGAGAACTCCTGATTACCCCTCTATGCACGATTCCTATATTTAACCCCGGCAACCGTGACTTACATGTAGCACGGATGACTTGCTTTGCAGGGGGAAATTGTTTTGGCAGCAGGTGCGAAGGGTCGTACGGGGCATGCAACAAAAAAAAAAGTTTTCAAGGTGACACAAGGCCCAGTGGTGTAGCAATGAATTCCTTTTGCCATCTGTCTATCATTAAGGTAAGTCGTTTGGAAACAGCATCGCTCTGCCACAGCACAATGAATAAGCCACCTAGTCAAACAAAGCGTTTCAAAAGAAAGCTTTTGTGAGATACTGAAGCTCAAATCAAGTGTTGTCTTTTCATTCAGTTTCGCGCGGCGAGGCTTTGAATATAAATGTAATGCTATAGGAGCTGAGATCTATATTAATATGGCAGTCGGGATGTTTTTATTCCAGTTAATCATGCAGGTGTCTTCACAGAATTTTCTTCTTTTTTTTTTTTAACTGCAAGCTGAGCTGCCCAGTATCACTACAGTCTTATAATAAGCCAATGAGCAGTTTCCCTGTAGCTATTGGAGGTCAAGTGCCTTGCTCAAGGGTATCTCTTTAGTAATTGTTGAGGGAAGCGAGCGCATTTCTTAACCTGCAAGTTGGGAACCGAAATGGGCCAGGGGCCGCTTTCTCGTGGGTGCCCTGACGACAAGAGCGCTGGTAAGTTTTATCGAGGCTTGGGCCCACGATGAGTATAAATTTCCTCAAATTTCAGTTACGGCCAGAGAGCTTTCCCGATGTAGAGTATTAATGGTTCAGTTGGGGATGCACTGAGTAATATAAAGCCCTATGTGCTGCAGAAAAAAACACTGTAGTGGTTTTCTCTTGTGTGTGTTAATGGCAGTGGCAGGGTGACATAACATAACTCTTGATTTATAAGGCTATTTGAAATGCCATCGCTCGCGGGGCTGTACCCATAGAGCGGGCAGGGAGGATCGCTGACAGCTCACTGACTACAGGATGGTGAGACAGAGACGCCTGGTGTGTCTCTCTGTTGAGCTCTCCCTCCCTTATCTTCCCGTCGACCATCTTTTGTTCTGTCTCATCTGTTTTGTACAATCTTCTGCACGTCTCTCATCTTGCTCTCCTACTTGCTTTTCATGCACAGTTCTTTCATCCATTGTGGTGGCAAAGGGTCGTAGCACCGTGGGACTTTTACAGCTACACTCCTCGGCACCCATTAAGTTCAAAAGACACACTGCCACGGTGATGGGAACCTTTACACTAGGTGGAAACTAATACTTTTGGTCACCGAAGACGTTAAAGCTCTTGAGGGGGGGAAAAAAAAAAATTGTGGGCAGCTAAATAGCGATATCCTTTCAGATCACCTGCTCGCCTGTCTGCTACAGGGCATTTTTGGAAATTTTGTAATGTATAATCCTGACCTTAGGTTGATTGAATGTGACATGTTCATATAAGCAATTTGGGTATTGTGAGCTGAATGCACTAAGTAATGGCTGAAATGAGGGTGGGGTTGGGGTGTAGGTCGAGGTCACAGTCTGTTGGTGTGTGCAGGTGTGAGAGTAATGCATTTAGAGGCACACACCTGTTTAGCCCCCAGGACTAAAACGTAGAGGAGACAAGAGTGAAAGCAATCCTTTAAGACCATTTCAAATGCTCTATAATTATCAGTGCCTGTGCTTGTGTCACTGAAATTGTGCGTTCGTGTTTGCCTGTGAACTAAGTTGCGTGCGTATTGCTACAGAGAGCTTCGGTAAAAAGATGGACGGGGATTTTTAAGGGCGACACTTGAGAAGTTGCACTGTGGCACGCCAAAATCTCTGAAGCAGCTAAGACAAAAGCCCAGGTGGGGTCACCCATTGTCATGGACATAAGTGTACATATACGATACCTGTAGGTAAGCATGTTCACATTACCGGACACATTTTGGAAACCAACTGGTGTAAGGCGATCGCTGAAAAATAGTCGGGAACACAATATGAGGCACAAGCAGGTTCGACTGGGTGGGAACTAAAGTAGCGTCAGTGCTTGGTGGGGGAATTCCTGCATGAAAACAGATCCCTACACTGTCAAACAGGCTTGGGTGTTTGTGTATTTAGGTATGTTTGAAGAATGTTGCCACTGCGCGTTGTCATTGTTGATGGGGAAACTGATCGCCGCATTAACTAGCAAGGGAATATCAGCAAAAGGAAAACAGATAGGAGTATCATTGCATTAGGAATGTGGCTCCTGAAAGAAAACCCACAAGAGCGCCTTGTAATGATACTGTTTCACCACAGCTATTTCATTTCTGACACAACATCACTAAGTCACCTTGGGAAGATGTCAGGCGGTCTGCATGCCTCCCACAGCCTCCCAGGTTGCTTCAAAAAAACCTTTAGAGGCATTATTCGATCACCTTAAGTATTAGCAATTCATGCAGTTCTTTCTTGCTAACAATTACCAATAGTCATTATTTTATCATATTTATAGAGATGAATTATTTCGTATTCTAATTGTGTATTTAAAAGGTATTTATTACTACATAATTGAGTCACCCAATCAGAATGAGTCCCTAACTGGACGGATCACCAATTGTGTCTGTTTTGGTGTAATTATGTCATAAGTGTGGGGTAAAGACATTTATCTATTATAATATATTGTTATTATTGTCAATGTCATCATTATTTTTCACTTCCAATGCATATCTTGAAAATCAATTCAATTTGATCACAAAAAAATCTGCCAAACTAAAAATCAACACCGTCAGTCTGAAAATAGAGTCATGATTGGCATGGGGCTTCAAGTCCCCTTAATCATTTTACAATCTCTGTTGTGCTGAAAAGTGAATGTTCCACTGTTGACACAACAAAACAAATGCAATAAAAACCCACTGCTGCATTCTTAAGCTTATTTTTGATTAAAATGACTCTTATTCTGGTGGTTTTCTAGCAATCTTCCAATACAAGCATACGTGGGGAAACAGCACTACTGTTGGTCGTATTGGTTAGAGATGTTTGTAATGAATAAAATGCCTGGAACAAAGACTTTGGTTAAAGTAGCAACCTGTGGGAACAACGAGTGTGTAGCCTGTAACTGTGACTCATGCAGACTCTGCCATTTCTGTGGTTAGGCTAACTGCTCTGTCCCCAGCATCAGTCACCATCAGCCCACAGACAGGCTCTCATTTTACCGTCTGAGGAATTTACCACCCTATGCAATGCTGGAGCTGCTGTAAAACTATACTGCTGTAATCCAAATCAACAGTAATCCTGAATTATCTACGTGAAAAATAATGTAAGCTGTTGATAAAAAAACAAAAAACAAAACATTAATCTTTTCATTTAAGGCGTATATGCATGTGCCATATTTTCAGCACACGTAACATTATTCCGGGCCCGGCTGAGTATTTAATTATTGTTTGAACTGGGAGCCACAGCCAAATCACAGTGATGAAAACAAATCCCTCCACAGCCAAACATTGTTAGGGATTTTAAAATTGTGTTGTTCTACTGAAAACTCTGTTACAAACGGATTAAGAAGAGAAGTGCAATCCAAACACATCCTGGATAAATACGGCAAATCCATGCCAATTGCATGCAACATCCTAATGTTAGCGTCTGCCATGAGTCATTGCTGTCTGGGAGGTCATTTTTCAGTCAGATTAGCAGTCATCTCATGAATGTGTGTTTTCCCAGTGATTAAGTCCCTTAGCTTTTGACTTTATGGACTTAATGAAACCTACATGATCCTTCCTGATTAACTTGAACTTACACCATTAAACCTATTCTTCTCTGTGTGTGTTTGTGTCTTTGGAACTACCAGGAACCCAAACAACGTCAGCTCTGACTTCTCAGCTTGTGGCCCTCCCAAGTCTACTTGTATCCAAACATCTCTCCCCCTTCGTTTTTTTTTCTTTAAACACACGGCCCTGTTATCACCCTTGCTTCCTCTTCCCTCCTTCCCTCACCCTCCTTTATTTTTCAAAGCATGAGAACGGGGCTGGGGCGATTAAGGAATCCTAGCCCCGGCTAATCACCCCGGACTGGAGCACTTCCGCCGTGCTGATTACCGAGGAAACCATTAAGGAGAAGAAAGTGGCTGGATCTTTCATCCTGGTCGGCCAGGCTCAGGGGAGGTCAGAGAGGGGTGTGTTTGATAGGCCATTTACCCTTCCTGTTCTTATTATTCCAGCATTTCCTCTATCTGGACTCAACACGGCTGCAGCAAGCGTGGACCCCGGGCCCGTCTTGCCCTCCCTCCCAAAGGGCTGTAATCATTGCCATACTGGTGTCCTGGACTCACTGGTACGTATGCATGACACTACGTTGATTCACAGACACACGTAAATGCACACATGCACCCCTCATCACACATTCCGCTCACTTTCACACCCTCGCACGCACATTATACTGGTAAGTTGGGTTCACTACAGCTTCCCACCCCCCTCCTCCTCCTCCATCAGTCCAAGGTCTAGTTGAGCAGCAGTGACCCTGGAAGAAACAGAGTACACACATATACAAGTAGCTCCCCCTTCCCTCTCATTTTCCACCCCTTCCTCAAAAAACAAAACCAGCGTATTTGCGCGCACCAGGGCCTCATGGGTACTGTCACAGATGGTGCTAATGACGTATGCCCCAGCAGAGGCAGCGCCCTCGTTCGCGCTAGACTGCTGACATATGCTCAGTCGCAGGGTCATCAGCGGAGGACGGCAGCCCCCAGTGTCCGAGAGACATCCCCGTAACCCCTCTACGACGGCGACACAATGACAGAGACAGACCCTAAACAAACAGAGAGCCCGGCGCGGCCTCTTTCTCTCTTCATTGTATTTCAATCTGTTTCTTTCTCAGTCCCCCCCCCCCCCCCTCCTCCCACTGTGTGTTTCTGTCTCTCCCTGTTACTTCTCCCTCCCCTATGTTGTTCATCCCTCCTCTGCCTTTTACCCTAATGTCCCCACTGAGTCTGACTTGATGGATGACCCTTTGCTTTGGCGATTAGGGTCCCCGTGGGGGCCCCTTCCCTCCTCCGTAGGAATCCGGGTATGGCGGAGTGACAGAGCAAGTTCAGGCCGCCGCCTGCCTCTGAGTGTAAGCACGTGCATAGCAGATATCAGGGGGATTTGTATAGAAGGGTGACAGGACGTATCAGCAAAGTGGAGTATCATGGTCGGTATTGCCCACAGCACTAGCTTGTCTCTGTGTCCTGTGGTCTTCCTTCCTCCACCCAAGCTGCTTGTGCCCATACTGTCGCAGAGGGACTGAGATGAGACCAGATGTGTTGCAGTGTTCTGATTTTATTCCTCCTCCAGGCTTTGCAGGCTTTTAGTATCTACTAAAAAGTAATATAAAACAAGAGTAAAAAATGAAATTCGAAAATTCGATTAGATTATTACATTTGGTGCTAAATTACATAAGCTCCTATTATTTTTAGGTAGTTTTCATGCATTTCAATACAGTATATTGTTACAGTGTCCAAATGTGATACCGATACACAGACACTTCGACAAATAATCCCCAGAATGGGGGAATTCCTTGAACATGAGGGTGACCAAAAAGAGCACTGGTTGCCATTAACCCTGTAACCCAACCTTCTCAGTATTACTGTAAATCCACACTGATGCACCATGGGTATGAATAAGCCTCTAGAGACTTTTTGTTCTGTATAGTGATGCCAAACCAACCTTTTGTACGACAGCATTCCTTCAAAAAGTTGTAAGAATGCTAAAGGGTAGCTGTGGACAAATTACAGCGCAGCCCTTGGGAAAAAACAATGTGGAATCAGTCGAAAGTGTTGGAGGAAAAACACTGTGTCATGTTTCTGTAACCAAGAAGATGTAACCACAGACGCCTTTTGTTCAAGATAAAGCAGTAAGACAGTTGTCTCACCATTTGTTTAGAGGGGGTGTTTAGTTGATGAGCTCATGCCGAGATTCACTTTTCCATGTAAATGCCTCAGCTGTAGGACGGATGCATCATTTTAACTCAACAATAAAAAATAGTTAATCATCAATAGATCAGTTGCCTACATTATTTATTCAGTCAAACATGATGTGTAGCACCTATCGTACTGGTTTGTGCTGTTCAGATTGCAGAAGACGGGCAAGCCGTAAATAAGACAGAACAAGTGTGGACCGTGAAAACAACAGAAAAGACAAAACAATTCAACAACTTAACAATGTCACAATTTAAGACGAATGCAATTGAGACAATTTGAGGATAAAAATGTAATGAAAACCGTAATAGTATTAAAATTGAGTGAAATAAAACTAGATTCATAAAATATAGTAAAATCATAGAACTTAAATATAATAAAATAAGTGAAAATAAAAATGAAATAAAAATGAAAGATAAACCATTTTCAATCAAAGTTATTGTTGACTCTGCATTTTAGTTGCACTGACAAGAAACAGAATGTGACTTACTGTGAAAATGAAAATCCACAATCAACAACAAACAGCAAATGAGTGACGCTTGGAAATCAATTAATGTATCTGGAGTCGATGGATTTATGGATATGAACTTTGCAAGTCTAAACATATAGTGGAACACTTCTTCTGTAATCGGTCAAATCCCTTTGCAAACAGAGACATTCAACTTTTCACTGCGGTACATGTGCTTCTATCCAGACTTAAAATAAATATACAATCTAAAGCACATGGACAAACAGGAATTGTGTACTTTCTGCTCCCAGAGTTTTTTTGTTTTTTTTTCCTGTAGCTTTGTAGCTTTGTCATTAGATTTTTTGTTTACTTCGGAGAGAAAAGAGAGGGTTTACTCACAGCACAACATATTTACAGGGCTAAATCAAGGAATGCAACATTCTTTAGAAATCAAGCTTCATAAGCACATTTAAATACATTGAAAGATGTATTAATCAAAGATTGTTTTCTATTTATATTGGAAAACCCCATATTGTACAAACAATCCACATCAATCAAGATATTAGAAAGACAAATAGTAATGAAGTGGATAAAATGTGCATTTACAATGAGTGCCAAGTAGCCTCATTCCTTATGTAACCTGCAGTATAGTCACCACTTCTGCTCAATAGTAATACGAGAGAAAGCAGCATTACATGTCAGGCCAATGTGTAGGTTGTAAATTAGGCCTACTAACGTCCTTTTCTCTTATTAACAGATCCTTATTATTGACTCCTTGTGACTATAGTGACCATACAATGGAGGTGAAAAAAGTATTTAGATCCCTTAATTAATTAAGTATAAGTATCAGTACCACAATGTAGAAAAACTGCACTTTATTGCACGTAAAAGCCTGGCTTTTAATTTTCTACTGAAGAAATCATCAGCAAATTTTACTAATCGACATTTTATCTTAAATGTTGGATGGTTTTAAATATTTGGGGCTTGGGAAGATATTTAAATAAAACCACCTGAGAGGTTCAGAGTCGCAATGTTATTTTGGTCGCAAAACCAGTGGTTTAATCTTTAACAATACAATTTATCTCTGTGTTTGAATTTAAGGAAAGAAAATGTCCGCAATAACAGGAATGTCAGTGGAGCAAGACAAGAAACTCTCTTGGCCTTTCAACTACTGTCATGAAGACTTTTTTATTTCATTTTCTCCAAACAAAGGCGGCATCATATTCTGAGTGTATTCAAATTCCCAATCTGCATGAAATTATTTAAAAAGAAGAAGAGATTCCGCGGGCAGTATCAAAAACTGCCCTGGTGGTCTTAAGCGGTCATCATCCTTAAAGATAATGGACACCATGTGAGGAACCCCTGGTCCCACAGACAAAGTAGTGGGCTGCATGAAAAAGAGGAGAGGAAGAGGTAGCATATTTATGTTTCCCAAAGAGCTCACATCCGGAGATAATCTGCAGTATCCTTAGATAATCTTTAGTAGTTTATATGCACCGGCTGACCTGTAATTAATGGCAGGGACGTTATGCCATGGTGACCCAGGGATGTTTGTCCTATCACAGTACAGGCTGTTCATTAGCACACGCTGGAGCCAGTCACATCTCCTGCTTCTGATTTGGAGTTGAGAGTGTAGCAGGAAACATATCAGCAGACGGTGCTCACCGGGACTACTTTTTAATCGAACAAAAAAAAAAAATTTCAGGTGGTCTTAATAGCTCCTGTCAAGAGATTATTAAGTTTCCCATGTAAACATCATTTTAATTTAATGAGTTGAATCTCGCTAAGCAGACTTCTAGTATGGCCTGCCTGCCATATCTCAGTACAAATAACCTGAAAAGTCAATGAAAAAAAAGTATAAATAGGACTAGAAATATGCAGTTATTTAGCAATTGAAATGTTGCTTTGGAAAATAGCATTAACTTGAACTGAATTTATAACTCACAAATACTTGCTATGTGTCAAGATTTTATTTAGAGCTAAAACATTTCTTGTTGTAAAGGTTCCTGACTGAAACAAAGCTGGTATGCAGCCAAACCTTAAACGTTTAACCTGAACCTTTTGGCTGGTAATGTCTTTGTTGAAGTATTGAGTTATGTAACTTGTTTTTCTTTCTGTTGTCATTGGAGGACATTTTATTTTTATTTTTAAAAATAACAATATGTCTATTTCTTTATTCCTGAGACAAAAAAACAAACTCACAATATCAGAATTAAGGGAGAGTATTGCAACAATGCAAAAGCAAATAAATAAGAAAAGCAAATCAAATACTCACAGAAATAGAACCCAAACAAAGACAGAAATATCAGATAAATCACAAAGTCTATCAACCTACAAAGCAAGAGAGGTGTAACGTTGGCCTCCAACCCATATTATCCCAACCACTCCATTATCACAATCCTTTAGCAATTCTAAAGATATCATTATTCATCACCACCACTGTAATAATCACCATTAGTGACAATAACAATACAAAGTACACAGCATTACACTGAGTATTAAATGATATATTGTCCTATATGACCCCATGCTTCTGTGTAATCTTGCAGTTTTTCCTTCTTAATAATACAAATCACCTCATTGATCTACTCTTTGCAGAGTGTAAGTGTATTGGTTGTGAAGCAGACAAGTAAAATCCAGACTGGATGAGCGTACGTTCATCCTCACACTGTGAGATGTGTGGGAACTCACTGCCGCCGCCGCCGCAGCTCTCTTGTCATGCCGGCTCCAGTGTCTGGCCTTGTCATTTTTCACCCCACCGCCGACACCGCCATGGAAGAAGAGAGGATGTGTGTGTGTGTGTGTGTTTGTGTGAAAAGCACACCTGGCAGAGAAGGAGACCTATAACCCCACCCCTCCACCGACTGACCTGAAACCCCCTTCTTCTCTCTCCCTTCCCCACCTCCTCTCTCTCTCCGCCCTCCATCCCACCTTCTTTCCTTCCCTCCTTCCCAAGCCCCCGAGGGGAGAGATGGATCGGTGTCTGGCGGTGGTGATGTCACTCTTGGCAACCTGAGGTTTGAGGGTTCAGAGGAGTGAACCGGAGGAACTATCTCACTTTGTTTACAATGCATGCAGACATGCAGCATATGGAAGTTGAAACAGTTTCTGTATACAGGTCAGGTATTGTATTGTATACAGCTTGTGGTCAAGTCCTTCTATCGTTTGCTTTGTCTTCAAATGTATGTTATTTCAAAGAGACGGTTTTGCACCTCATGTAGAAAAAGCTTGCAGCTTGTATGGGGTTTCTTTTCTTCATTTACTTGAACAGTAGGGATGATGAGAGGAGCATAGTGGAAAAAAATACGGGCAAACAAAACTTAATGAAGACCAGGAAGGGCACATGTTTCCAGAGGTGGGGATTAAACTTTTGAGAATCAAAGCTGCTAGCCTCGCCAAAATGTCCCTTTAAGAGCCAGAATAGAAGAAAGGCCTATCAAGTCAAATAAAATAGCATGAGACAATTCAGGGGGTCAAGTAGTATCAGACTATTAGAAGAAAGCACAAAATCTATATATTGTTTTACATGTTTTATAAGTAGATCTTGAAAAGCAAACAGCAATGTTGATTGTTAATCGGTTCAAGATATCTCAAAGTATGCACCCTCCCAGAGAGGAGTCCTAAAGAGATACCTTATGTGGTTTACATGTAAACTCCCTATATGTAAACACAGACATGAAGACAAATAGCCCCACAATGCCCAAGATGCTTTATGTGGCTGCATTCGTTTTTTTGAGGATTTATGCCTTGTGTGCTGTACAGTCGAGCGAAGACACGCAAGAGAAGACAGCAGAGCACATGTCATGAAAGTCAGTCTGGATGAAAAGACTTGTCTCTCTTTCCTCAGTCAAGTCGTCAGACTGTGCGGTCATGCTGCAGAAGTTTACGGATTTTAAAAGTCTTGACATTGTCCCATCAATTACAGGGCACTGATGTCATCGGCCTATCTGAGTCTCTGGGAATACTTTCAATATATGCAGTCAAAGTCAGAGCAGTCAAAACATATCCCAGGCACATCTTTGACGCCCTCACTTTGTTTTTCCAGAGAACTGTCAGTAGCTCTCCTCGACATGAATGTATCAGCATTCATGTGTGTGCGTGTGCGCGTGTGTGTGTGTGTGTGTGTGAGTGAGAGACAGACGGAGTGTGCACATGCCTGCGTGTGCACGCGCAGTGATTAACACTCCCTTCTTGATGTCAGATAAAAGGATGAAAAATGGTATGGTGTCAAGAAAAAAAAGGGCGTCTCCCTCACCAGTTGTAGCTTTAGTTATCTGATCAATACCATGCAATTACAGAGATTTATGTCGCCCAGCATTCCAGGGTGAGTTCGTCTCACAGCCACCTGTGGAAATATGATCTGTTTTTTAACTCATCTAACACTGGGAGAGGAGAGAAGAGGTGAGCTTCAGCAGTTAATTTCACTCAAGTTTCCACTATAAATAGCAAAACAAACCCACTTTACGGTATGCCAACCAGTATGCGTTCACAAAACAACATACTATTATAGTTTGATTGATAGGGTATAACTTTGCCTTCTGTTTGGGTCAGGTTTGATGGGTTCCTCAAACCCTATTATTTCAAGTGAGACTTAAGTGGGTCTGGAAACGTCTATGTCCTGTTGGCCATCTCCAAATATTGACACATTTTCCAATGCTGACAGTAAACAGAGCCTAAGTGTACTTTGACACTAATATCCAGGTAATACATTGTTGGAGGCCACCATCTTGTGTCGTAAGACCATCGTTTTACTCCCAAGTATGGGTTAAACTCCAAAATGTTAGGTTCTACGCTTCCCCTTGTTCTCGGACCCTCCCTGACACACAAGTCTTTGAAACAAAGTTTGTCCAAAGTCCAAGTTTGAAATGCAGGATTTTGGTTAAAAGTTTTGCCCACGCTGAGATAATCTTGATGACATTATCAGTATTATTTTCTCTGATTTCGGGACGCTCCTCCTGAAGCCACAGAAGGTATTATACAAAATATTTTCATAGACAGAGTAGTACTTCCCGTGGCAAGCAAACTAATCCTCGTTCATAAATGCCTCTTGAGACACACAGTCATTTTGCATAGCTGGTTGAATAAGTCCTGTACAATCGTGGAGGCATAATAACAAACTCTATAGAGGATAGAAATGTAAGACTTCAAGGCGTTCTACTATACTGTTGAAATGCATGCAATCTTCTTAACAGCTCATGATAGTCTGAGGATAGATGTTGTCTCTGGTCAGTCCTAATGTCTCCTGGGCTCCTGCTTTAAGGCTTATCCACTGAGGCGCTCTTTGCTCCGTACGTGGCAACAGTGATTCTGGTTCCACTACATGGGCTCTGTAGGACACCACATGGTTGTAAAGCTCTGAATCAGAGATCTGGCTGTGAGGGTCTCTAACGCTCACAGCTCCAGTGGAAGATGGACTGATGTCCATTTGAACATTTCTATTATTTTTTTCTCCTTCCTTGTGTTCTCCCTCGCTGACTTTGTCTGCTTTCTTCTTTTTTCCATTATCTTTCTTTCCTTCCTTCTTCATAATGACTCATACAGTGGGAATGAGCAGAACTCCTCAGCCCCCACCAGCCCTCATCCAAACCCCATTTTACAGACAACCTTCATGGCAGTGTTATCTCGGAATTTCAAAATCGCACTGTATTCTGCTCCTGCAGAGGGCCAAAGCATCCCAGCGCTCAGACCGTCAGTCTGAAATGCATTGTTTTGCTCTGACATGCGGTTCATAATTCAGTCCAGATAGGTCCTGTCAAAGAAGGTTTGCTGTGTAATTACCTGAAGTGCTCGAGTTTGATCAGATACGTTTGCAAAAGGTCAAAGCGTCAGCCTTTGCTTCTGTTCCAAAGGGGAATTACAGTCATAGTACTTTTACTTCCAGTAAACAAGGTGATCTGTCAAACTTTTAAAGCATCCATCTTCACAACAATAAAACAAAACCTTCAGCCTCACTGAGTCCAACCTGTTTTTCATGCCTTTCTAGAACTATATATAGAGAACAATATGACTGAAGTCACCAACAAATCTGGGGACCAAAGGTTATGCGTTCTTTGGTAATCTTTCTTTATTTTGTTTTGAAATGAGTGTCATGTGTTTACTTGTGCGGTTTCAAAAGCTTTGCTGTCGTGCATGAAGAGAAATGTCAGAGAGAATCACGCTGACCTGGAGCCTGTCTCAGATCTCGAAAGTGAAAAATGTCCCGGTAATAAATGACCAATGCTGACACGCTAAAAGGCTTTGTGGATCCGTCATATTCAAACATTTCATCAGACAATGGCATCGATACATGATGACACAGCTTAGGTCAAATCATTCCAGACCTGGTAACTGTATCTCTTATTTTCTCTCCCCACAGAGCTTCTTAACTGGATTTACTGCAATGTGATACAGGAGCAAGTATTGAGTGTGGAGATGGTGGTTTGTGTGTGTGTGTGTGTGTGTGTGTACGTGTCAATGTTTTTGTGTTTGCTTGAGTGTATTTGTGCGTGCATGTCTGTGTGCTCATACATTTGTGCATCTATGGACACACTAGTGTGTTTGGGTAAGAGATCAGATTTTTTCCTGGTCCATCTCTGGGACGGTGGAGGAGCAGAGGACGCTGGGATATGCCCCGGCCTGAGGGGATCCTCTTGTGTGCTGAATGGAATTGAGGAATGCCACCATAGACAAACAGGCTGCGAGCTATGAAACAACCGCCGTACAACTGAAATCAACACTGTGCGTCCCTGCTATCCAACACAAAAGGGAAGTCAATCCAAGAAACTGAGGGAGAAAGAGAGGGAGAAAGAGAGGGAAAGAAAAGAAAAACAAACATTGCAAGGGTGCCTCAGCGTAGCCCAAAGGGGTTTCAATGTAACGTCACAGCAATGCTTAATATGTAGCACAGCATGTAATGAGTTGATGTAATAATAACACTTGCATTTCTTTTTTATTTAACAAAATCTACCCATAGTCTTCAAGACACATGTGTGGTGAAGCCCATATCACCATGCAGCCTAGGAACCCATGCAGTGTTGTTTCTTCACATGCTAGTAAAGGTAGGAAAGGCAAGACACTTTGTGGCATGCCTACATCCACTGACTTGTCCAAATTTAATGCAAACTAATAGATAGCCATTTCTTTTTTAGTAAGTGATAGAGGAGCCTGCCTAGGGAACGGTCAGTTCCCACCATTTTGGAGTTTCACAAAGCAGGCCAAATTTCAAACACTTATCATAAATATCTCTGATTCTCATATTTATTCCTTGTTACATTCAATATCCGTAGACATCTTTCACACCCTAATAATGCTGAAGGCAACATTTTTGATTTAAATGATTTGGAATAATTCCAATTGGATGGATGGTTAATATATCTGTTGCAGATGATGAAAAACCCAAGCACTCCAGAAGTTCTTGTATGATTCCACAGAGAAGCTAAGTATGGCTTATAGACCTGTTGCATATATAGACAGCGAAGACCTTGGATAATAGTACCGGAGGATCTCCTCGGTTTGGGGTCTTCTCCCAGGTTGTTTGCCATGTTTGCTTTGTGTAGAACACCCACAATTCAACAAGCCTCCTGCTCAGCAAGGGGTTTATGAGGTGAGGGAGCTGTTTCTTTTCCGCATTCAGACGCATATCATTAACATACCCTTGTGTGTGCGGATCCGCAACAATTGTCACTCATACTTTCTAATAATTTGGGCTTGCTTGGCGGGATATTAAGCAGGCTTACGGGCATGTGAGACCTAGCGATTTGAACTTGTGTTGTGATAGAAGGCGTGCATGTGTGCGGGAACGTAATTCATTTATTTATTTTACGACAAGGATGCAAAGCAAGTGTGAGATTTTCTTCTGTACAGTAATTTCTGAGAGATACAGGGAGCCATTGTGGGATGAAGGTGGGGGAAGGTAGCTTCTCATACGTGGCGGGCCCTCACAATCCTTCCAAACCTTCTAAGAACGTTGATAAGCAGATCCCCGGAATGAAATCTTCCCCAGCACCCGGCTGGATCTGCTTCTAATCGTTTTATTTACAGTCACTATAAAAGACGCCTCCCTTTTAATGGCGCAGTGAAATAATAGGCAGACGAGGAACAATCGGTAGAGTCCTAAGCGCATTCCCCGCTTCCATTTTCACATTAGGCTAATCGAGGCGAGGGGAATGGTATAAAGACATCAGTTGGATGAAACGAGTGTAATTGGAGAATAATGTAGTTAGTTTGCTCTAATCTTCTGCATAATATTAAAATGTTCTCAATGCACCCCAGCTGCAAGCAATCACCCCGCTCTGAGAGGAAACCTGGGTGACGACGTTTGGAGTGAAGAAGGATTGTGTGAGTGCGAGATTGAGGAAGAGATATATGAGAGAGCAGGAAAAGGAAAGCGGGAGAAACAACTTGGAGCTTCAGTAGGACGTCCAAGAAACTGTCTGTGAAGGCCTGCGCCTGGATAAACTGAGCCTTCCTCTATCTTTTTCCTGTCATGGAAAAGCAATCTTTGCACCCTGCTGACGGCTGGCTAATTTGTACTGGGGGCTTGTTGGTTGCCAAGACCGGTTATGGTGTTGTTGAAATCAGGAACAGTAGGGACCAAAACTGTCAGCATGGGTTTCAGAGGTTCATTTTCTCCATGCTGAGTACAGCCTGGAACAGCCTGACTGTTTTTTTTTGCTGCCAAAAAGCATCCTACAGTACACCAGCTCAGAATGGAACCAGAGTGTTCTGAGCACTCAGATGCATTTCAAGAATTAACAAGTTTTTTCCGGTGACTGGGGCACAATGACTTGCTTTGTGTACACAGAGAACTATTATTTGAAATGATTAAAGATCTCTCATCAAGGAGTGAAAACATCTTCGGCTACATCTATTAAATTCTGTCCAGCTTTAATGGCTTTGAGATTGGAAATTGAGAGGTCATCAGTCACTCGGTTCAATTTGGTCTCTTATACCTCTTTACTTTTAAAAAATGACTGTTGCCTCAAACGCCTCCAACTCCGAGCCAAAGAGGCTAAATGAAGTCTTGATCATCCCTCCCTATACAATTAGGGCTGAAAGGAAGTTATAGTGTGAGTAGCAGTAGCCTCACAGTGGAATTAAGGGTGAGGTGTATTAGTCCCCCTTTGGCTTAGCCTTGTCTGTGATTTCAAGGCAAAAAAAAAAAAAAAAACTCGCTCTGAGGCGGCTCCTTAACTGGTGTTATTGTGCAAGAAAATTGTCATTAGACAGTGGAACAAATAACCTCGAAACGTCATGGGTGTCTTCGCTAGGGATCTAAAACAACAACAAAGAATTAATCAAATTAAAAGGAAGCCTTGTTATGCGATTTCAATTTAATTTCCACAACCAAGCCCTCTATTTAGTGTTTGACAAAACCTAAAAAAGGGCAAGTCACAGTTTAGGGGCTCAGTAACAGTTTTATATTAGTGAAGAATTATCAATCCTTTAAGCTAATTTGGATAAGTTGGGGAGCCATAAAGTGGGCTATGAAAATGGAGTAGCCTATTTGTTAAGCTCCCACCCCCTTCCACACTCTTTTTATGCCACCGGGGCACTAATGCACTTTTGTTTTCCCTTGTTGATCATCTGCTATTTAAGGCACATTAAATCCTGCAAATTAATATAAATCTATAAAAGCTATTAGGGATTTCCGCCCCAAATCAGGCACCCACACAGACCTGTCTATGAGGCCTTGAGTCGGTCCTAAACAATCATCACAAAGATGTAAAGCTCTGTCATCGACTCAATGGAAAAAAAAAAAACACTACGGTGGACTTTTTTACAGTGTTGTTTTAGAGACACCGTAACTTTTAACACTCCCCCTATTCTTCATTTCTCCTTTGCCTCTCCTATTGTCCCTTCTACTCTCTGTTTGTTCATCTTCTGAGACCTTCCTCTGCAGCCTCTTCTCCACTTTCTCCCAAATCCTCTCCTCTGTTCCTCATAGCCAAGCAGTTTAGGCAAGTGCCATATGCCCTGATTAAAGCTAGCGGCAGGCCAAGGAGCACAGGGAGGCTGTTTTGTCATTAGCCCCTCGCGCGGCTGAGGTGGAAACTCATTTAGCCCCATGCTGGACCTTCATTATGATAGACTTGTATCAGATGGCATCTCTGGCTGGGATCTCTGGCTCCTGGCTAACGGATGGGGAGATGCTGTGGCTTCGGCCCCTCTCCAGCCCCAGCAGGGAAAGAGAACGGGCTTTAAATGGGGATAGGGCTGGAGGAGAATGGTTGCGGCTGTGTAATGGGAAGCGAATGGGGGTTAAGGCAGGGTGGAATGGCCTGAGAAGAGGAGAGGATCAGGTCAAGCCTGAGGTTAAAGGTTATGGGTCCTTGAAAAGGGGCATTTACAAGTATGTAGAAGGTTGAGACAGAAAGAAAAGAGTATTGTTGTATTTATTCTTGTTAGAGGAAGTCTACAGTAACAACTGCATTTGGCATTTGCTGGCACTTGTATTGCCTGACTAATATTAGTGACACAACATGCGAAAAGGTGAGGAGACTGGGTTAAGGTAATGGAGAGGATTGTAAGGAGATTAGGTTAGAAAAGAGAAATTAGTTGAGGCTTTTGGTCAAAATCTGGTAGAGCGCACATCAGAGTGACTGCATGGTGATGTCACTTGTTATCAATTAATTGCAAATTAATCATTCTTACCATTTTAGGGTCTGTTGACAACAGGGACAGAAGTTTGGGATAAGTAAAGCCTGTTTCTGATAAGACACGGAGAACACAAACTGAAAACACATGTTTGTGTTTGATTCATAAACAATCAAAAAACCACTGGATTTGGACTGGAGCATATGTCTGCCTCCAAATCTTGTCTTATGAATGTATGGTGGAGGGAATTGGATGGGTGGAGGAGAGATGTGAGTTTGGGGGGTCTTGAGAGGCTAAGGCTGGGCATGCAGCAGAGGAATGTGAGCTGATGGGGCTGGAGGGAGCTGAGGCTGATGCTCTGTATGGAGAGAATAGATACAGGCCTGAGGGTCCTGATTCAGGGTTACTAACATGGCTTGGTGTGAAGACAGAGAGGTATGAGGTGGGGAGAGCAGAAAAAGACAGCTGGGCCTCGAGGAGAAGGCAGTTGACGGGGCTCTGGTCCTGCAATGGGGCCGTGGAAGGATCTGGGTCTTGCTCAGCCTGGTGCCTCTCTGGCAGATGCTGCAGCAGACTGGATGAGGGGACCACCACTGACAGACTGCTGGCGGGTAGAGCTGTGTGTTCCTGGTAGACCGAAACCACCTCTCTGTCTGTTTGCCTCTCCCTGCCTTAGTCTCCCTGAATCCACCCCTCCCTCTCTCCATCTTTCTCTGTCTCCAGTTCTTCCTCTTTCTCCTCTTTTTATTCTACCCGCTACCATCCCTGCTTACAGCTGCAACCCTTACACACAAATCCACGCACACACACACACACACACACACACACCGCAAAAGCATGCTGACACACACAAAACAGCGCACACAGTGCCTACATGGAGTACAAAAATTATCAGCTCCAAATGTTGCAAAGCAAATGGCTGAAACAAATGTCTCTCTATTTGCTGACAGTTGTGCTACCTCCTGTAATAAAAAGTCAATGAACCAAGGGCAGTCAATATATTCCAATAACAAAGGCCGAGAGATTTGTCATTTTCTTTTCTTTTTTTTTTCTGATGAAAACATGCCTTTCTTCCTTATGAGAAGAATTGGGGGCGGTGGGAGAGTCACACACAAATACAGTCACACCGTCTCTTAAAAGAAAAAAAAAAACGGAGAAATCTAGGGGGAAGAAATGCCCGCACCCCCCCACCAGACGCAACCTGAAGAGAAGGCATCTGACTGTGACAAACCAAATACGCTCTGTAATAGAATTTTCCGTCTCTGCAAAACTGATAAGGAAGAGAAAACATAACAACAGCGAGTGGCACATATCTGAAGGAGGTGATTTCAAAGAACAACACCAAGGCACTCCAGATGCCTCCTCGCTGAGTTCTTACATAAATATGCCGTTAAGCAATATGATGTATTATTATTACCTGAAAACATGCTATGAGCCCGGGTAGGCAGCATATGAGCCAAGCGCCTTAGCTCCCCAAAGGAGATTGTCTCGACACCACATATCAGCTTGTGCTATTGGATTCCCTGACTTTTAACTGGGTTAACCCACTTCCTGGTGAATACAAATTCAATTTTAACTGCCGCAGTTTTTTATTTGCCATCCGTGCCCCCCACCCTTTCCCTTTTCACTTGCCTGGCTCTCAATAGACTGGAATAACCAAGTAGAAACAATTTTCCTCTATTGAGTATACACAAGCTATAAAATTAAAATGAAGTGCTATTACATGTGCAAAGAGAAAGGAGGGGGGGGGGGGGGGGGGGGGGGGGAGTGGAAATCTCCTCAGTAAGAGAGAGTGATCCCTCCAGTTTCTTTTATTCCTTCCATCTATCTATCCGTGGTGGTAGATGTTGATCTTGCATGCTCTGTTTCCTGGCTCTGGATGGAGCAGCCATTTGTAATAGATACACACTCACCTTTAACCGCACAGTTCCTGGGGGGATTTTTTTTTACACTTTAACAAAATGCAGTTTTCAAAGTTTACCTCATGAAAATACTGAAAATATTGCCTTCTATCGCAATATAGCAAAGTCTGTGACTTGAACGGAAACCTGATTAATCAATCAAGTCGACAACCGACTGTTACTTACTTTTTCATCGTTGTCTCATAAATCTTTATGCGCCACATAAGATTGTTTCCTTTGTGCTATTGTTTGCCCAAATGTACTCGGAATAATCTGGTATGTTTTACTGTGTGTATGAACATGCATAAACTGTATAACAGAAGGAACACATAGTGACTACGTAAAAAAACGGAAACGATTGTAAAAATAAGTTTAAATCCTGAAACAGCCAAACAGCAAGATACTTGAGAGGACCTTGAGGTTCTCACATGCACCTTATAAGCACTCTTTTAGGCACACTGAGGGTTCTCGAAGCACCACCACAAAGGTTTTTTTTTTAAAGAGCGCAGGCCTGTGTGACTGTCTTCTGAATGGGCTAATGGCTTTCCTCAAGCAAAGGGAGGGAGAGCAGGGCCTAAACAAAGCCAGATGAGGGAGTCAGGAAGCCTTTCAGGACTTCATTAGCTCTTCTCTCTGAGAGGGGAGGTTAAGAGCCCGGCAAGCTGGTACTGTTTAGCTGCTTAACGTCAACAGGAATGCTCACGCAGCTGGCCCCGTAGACCCACCGACGAGCGCACACAGGACACAGCAATGTGAAGCAAACACACACACACACACACACACACACACACGTGCAGATGTGTGCCCTCAGTCTCACAACATACTTCGTGCACACGTGGAGACAGATAGACGACCACAGATACAGTGCAGGTACACGCACATGCACAGACCCCATGTAGCCCCCGGTTCAGACAACACACCACTAAACACTGGCTGGTTAGCATGAGAAAAAAGGCCACACAGGGACTCAAACAGTCCCTCCCCTTGGTACAATCACACCGTTGCTACGGGCACCAACCACACACACACACACACACACACACACACTGTACTATATGGACCTTAGACCTTTCTTCCCTTTTGAAGTACGATGACATGTTTATTTCATTGAATTGATATTCTGCTCTGTTTTGCTGATGTTATGCTCCACAGACTATGGACAATGAAATACATCCCATATTGGTACTTCAACATGTATCATTTATAATTTGCACAATTTCTCCAGCATGTAAACAGGACAAGAATATAACGTGTACTAATGCAAAGTCTTTCCATTTTCATCTGTTGATTTTGAAGTGTCGATAATATAATATGTATTAAGTGTATTAATCAGAAGCACCTTACTGTAAATAAGCCAAAGCTTTGCAATGGTAAGTGAAGCACGGCTATAATTCAAAATAACTTGAACGGACAGTCTGAGTAGCAAAAGTGGAGTGAATTTGTAGAATGTTTAAAATATTTGTGAGATCAGTAGCGCGCCCTATTTCTGATAAGCCTGGTAATAATAGAAGCCAAAATCAACGACCGGATTGTTTTCACAAAATATTACACATTAACATCAATCTCTGGATGACCTGGCCAAGCCTTTAACCCTGTCAGTGGAAAGTCGCATGTGCCTGAACACTCTGCCTTGGTATATGGGGAAATGATACACTCTGCAAACTGCTGATACAAATTTAAACAAATATTTTAAAACATAAATATTTCTAATCGAGATGTCCCTTGCACTTGTTTCTTGAGCATTGTAATACTGGACTTGGACGATCCTGTGGGTCGTCCAAGCATTTGATCAAAACAGTTAAGATTAAGCTCTGCTTGGATCCATTTTTTGTGAAGAAAATGCATGCGTGTGTGTCTTTATACAGTCCATATGTGTGTGTGTGTGTGAGTGAGTGAGTGTGTGTGCTTTTCACAGGTATTGTGTTGCAACTGGTCGCCTGCCCCTGAAACACTCAGCAAGAAAGAGAGGAGAAAAGGCCAGATGATCAGATAGATATCATAGCTGTAGACACGTGTAGCTGAGACTTGATGAGTAAGGTAGAGAGAAGTTTGTGTGTGTGCGTGAGTGTGTGTGTGTGTGTGCGTGAGTGTGTGTGTGTGAGGGCGAGGGAGGGAAGGGTGAAAGGGAAGCTGATGAATATCAAATGAACAGAGAAGAGGTCTGTAAGTTGAGCCTTACATCTTTTCACCTGCTTTGTATATATGGATATGCATGTGTGTGTGGTTTTGTGTGTGTGCGTGCGTGTGTGTGTGTGTGTGTGTGTGTGTGTGTGTGTAAGGGCAGGGGTTGGGGGTGCTTTGTTGTTCTCTTGATACTGTGTGTAAGGGGAGGAAAAGAGGTGTGCGTTTTGGTGTGTGTGTGTGTCTGCGTGTGTGTGTGAGTGTGTGAGGGCTGTGTTCAAGCACCACCTAGTGCTCGAGTGTGGCACCTCACCTGTGAAGGAAAGCACAACACCCCAACTGCTACAACCAGGAGTTCAAGCTTGAAACAATCATTCTTATCGGATGATACATATTATGAGCGTAAATATGTTCGATAATTAGATCTCATTCATGAAGAAATGTTTGAACTGTGCACAAAAATGTATATTGTGGTAATAATATCGAAATGAAGGAACAGGTTAGGGTTATAAATAATCTGTCGGAATTTAAAGTGTTGCAAAGATATGCATGAGCATATGCAACTAAACAGATAATGTGATAAAATATCAATATGTTAATATTCATTATAATGCAATAGAAACATTAATGATGTGACAAGGCCCCTTGGAGAGGAAAATACTACGGAAATTGCTCCCACTAACACCTTCTGACTATTGTAAGATTTGGAGGCTATTGTGAGACGGAGATAATGTCACAGTCGATTCTTCACTCATCTGACAATCACCACCAGCCACCAGATAAGAGGCACGAGGAGCGCCCGGGATAATTACGGCACACATGGCTTAGCAAACTCTCCCCCCCCCCTATTCCGCACGCTCATTTCAATGTGCCCTTGAATACAGTATACTGTCAACACACATCCATCGCAGTCGGCTTACTCTAACTTAGCGCCACAGCCCCATCAAGCCCTTCCAAACAGGCTGGTGACAGTGATGTGAGGCTGTCGTGCTGGATCAAGGTAATTCAGGCTGAGTCGCAGCACCCCCCCCCACCCCCCACCCCCCACCCCACCCCCGTTGTCAGTCGAGCACGCCGTGACCCTCGGGCCTTCAGATTCAGCTCCCCAGACCTGTTTATTTTTATCACAACAATGAAAATTAGCATGATGCTGAACGCCTATGCACACTGCACGCCTCCAAGGCTGTTTGCGCGTGCATGTATATATGTGTGTGTGTGTGTGTGTGTGTGTGTATTTATGTGATCTGGCTGTGTGTGTGTGTGTGTGTGTGGGCTGGAGTGACAGTGTCACCTTCTTATCACGGGGCCAGTGTTGTGTAGACAGGGAGATTTAGCTGAGAGATTGAGGGGGCTCGGTGGTTACTACTGTGCTCTGACAGGTATCACTAATACAAGGATTATCAAAACAAAGATTCCATAAAACTGTCAGAATGAGCGAAGTGTCCCATGGCGGTTTTGCAGAAGAAACGTCAAAATTACTGATCACACACAGTTTCTTTTGCGCCTTATCTCATTTGGTTTTAACGTCAAACTGATTTCATTCACCTTCAGATATGCATCGTGGACTGAGTTTGTTTTTTAAAAAAGTTTGCTGTTCGCATCCACAGTTTGGACAGTTTTGATGGATGTGTCCGCTGTAATGCATAAACAATAAGACTATACAAGAAAATGTGTTTGTCATTATAATTCAAAATGAAGGCATTTCATTTTTTTTATTGTTTTTTTAAATTAAATATCAGTGACAGAGTTTTCATCACAGAAATATAATCTTACCAAACAATTAAGCCTAATTAGAATTTAAAATAATCTAAAATTGATTTGTTGTACTATTTTACAACCCTCTGTAATACAATTAAATTGAATTGCTTCAGTGAACTGTGAGATATGTTTTTTCTGGCTTATTACACACTGGTGTTTTACTCAGCTTCTGTTTTTGTTCACACTCATTTTGTTGAGTTCTTACATTTACTGACTGAAATCGCTGAAATCTCAATGTTACGTCATTATTTTCTTGGGTTTTTGTTTACATGTCACATAATAACACACACACAAACACACACGCTGGGCCTAGCATGACTGCAGGGACACTGGCGTCATACAGTTTTCAACATTTAGTCTTCGTAGGGGCTGAGAAATACTTCACTAGTCAGTCTGGCTGGGCGGATGGAGCTGAGACAGATGTTTAACGCTTTTCCTGCCTACACACACACACACACACACACACACACACACATCCACAGACTCACAGACAAAACCATACTGGCCCTGCACACAGCTGTGCATGAGCTCATAGGAGCATGCTCTATCTCTCATTCCACAACACACACACACACACACACAAACTCCAGTGGAAGCATTTTCCAGTGTGACTGACAGCGGTGATGGAGGTGAAGATAAGCCTGATTAATTGGGAGGATGGGTGGGTGTGGGAGGCAACACAGAGGCTACGCTGCAGTGCTTCAGTGAAGCCTCTGTGGCATCGCGTGCCACCGCTCAGATGATTTGTCAACACTGCTGAAGGACATTTATTGACTGCACCCATGGTCTCCATTTTGCAAAGCGGTATTTTGTCATTGCTGAAAAATGGCCCCCCGGAATCCACTTTGACACTCATCTCTGAAGTTTTCCTCTTGCTTTTCTTTATGCGATCCCCTGTGTAATGTAAGAGAAGAGTATGATGACTCAGAGCATCAGACAGCGAAAGGTCAACGCAACAGACGGTCCTTATGATGAAAGACAAATGTGCTCATAATACATGGAAACAATGTCTCAAACGAGCCTCCTGCCCTCCCATTCCTCTCTCTCTCTCTCTCTCTCTCTCTCTCTCTCTCTCTCTCTCTCTCTCTCTCTCTCTCTGTGATAGAGCTTGACATTAATGCCACACTCCTGGTGAACCTCAATGGGACCAATTAGGCTTCAGTTGGACAAGGCTGATGTTGCACTGAATCGTAGCCACAAGTTTAAAAAAAGTATTTAAACGAAAACAATGTACATTGATTAAAAAGAAATGTGCTGTATTATTTGTAAAATCTAAGCACTTGGGATTTAGGCATGCTTTTTCTCACAAAGCGTTTGCAAATTGCATTACCCAAAAAAGCACATTTCAAGCTAAGATACGTTCTTCCCAAGACCTGATGGAAAATAAAGTGATGCCTGAAGTCTAATTGAACAATATTGTTATTTTGAGCATAAGTGTACCTACAATGTAATAAACCTGTACTCTGCAGTTGGCCATTTACTAATAAAGCAATACAGAGGACTCTAAATTATCATGGGTAATAAAACCTATTGTCTTCTTATTCAATATTAAATTGCTAAACCTTTTAATGATCCAAAGTTGATATTGTTTTTTATTCTGCAGCTTGTAAGAGTCCTACATTTCCCTACAAGTCAGAATAGTAATTTACAGTGTGTCTCAAGAGGTCAGGTTGGGATGGCGTCCAATGGTTTTACAGGGCATTGGGTATGCATTATGGCTCTCTATTGAATAGCTTCAAAGACATAATTGTGATTGATAAAAAAAAAAAGAGACAAAGCCAAGAAGATGACATGTCAGCCTCAACACAGCTCCACATAATCATTAAAGAGATTGTGTAGTATGCTACTTGGTGTGAGCTGAGATGATTACCTCACACTAACATGGAAATTGCTCTCAGTGCTTTAAAATTGTAATTTCTGAAACACATCTTCTATTACATGATTGCTCTCTCTCCACTGTCAGCCCTATCAGTTTAGGATTTTGTCCTAACTTTTCCCTCCTCATATATGTTCAACGAACACAACCCAGTTGTGTGGTTTCCCTGTGATGCAAGAATTCCTGAGAGCACTCATTCAACACACTGCAGGGAGGGAGACAGATATGGCAGAGCAGTGACGATCCATTCAAATATGATTAGAACTGAATTAATAGACATTGACGTTTGTGTTTGTTCCAATATGGTGAACAGCCCAGCATTTCCTGCCAATGGGCCCCATGGATGACACTAATACCTTGTAATCAAAGGAAATGTGTATAGCTCCACAGCCATTACATTCAGATTTTGTCTCTCTCGTTTTCTTACTTCACTCTTGTTTGTTTCGGTGTAATGCAGATCAGTTCTGGGTTTATTTTCTACCCTCAAAGCAGAATCTTTTATTTGATTTGCGGTAGAAAAAAAAAAATAAAAAAAAATCATCCTGGTGAAATTACATCCACATGGCAGAGGCTCTGAGCTTGCACTATATGGTTGGCATTGACAACAGCCATGCCACAATGACAAAACAAGGTTAGGAACAACTGAGGAGTTGTTTTCTAAGACACTGAGCGTTGGGTGATAAATTATTAAATTTAGGTCACTACTCATGTTTAGAGACATTTAGAACAGGAGTGTTTGATTCAATAATGCGTTCATATTTCTAGTACTTTGTCATGGGTTAAGATCAAAGATTACACAGCTAACTGTTGCTAAAACGGCATTGGAAAGTGCAAAAATGTGAAATGGTACTTGAGTGATCCAATTGATTTACCTCTCAAGGTTTTAGATGTTAAAACAGTTGTTTTGCTAAATCCCTTGAATTGATGAAAACTATTATTGTCTTCGGTCAATACGCATGCAGAAAGGTTATATATTCATATTTTTTTCAGTGCATAACACTGACATTACAAAGTTGCAAGGTGCTCCCGCTTAATCATTCATTGTGTCCTCTTCACCTCAGGATGTGGTTGACACGCCATGAAGGGATCTAGATGCGCTCTCATATCTATCACTGAGCGACTTTTCTCCCTTTCTTTCCTCTAATGCCTGTGAAGACAGTTCACCCTCAGGAGAGAGGCGGCTACGTTTTCACCTCTTCCGAAAAAGCGGAGGAGGGAATTAACCAGTTGAAAGGTTATGTGGTAAGTCAACATTAGCTTTACGGCTTACCTCAGTGATTGAGCCCTGTAATTATACGACACAACTCTGATGTCGTATTGGTGGAATCCTTGTCTTCCTTTATCCTTTAACTTTTACAAAATAAACCTCTGGAGTAACCTGCTTTTTATGAATACATGTCGGGTAATTGCATACTGGGTCAGTCAAGTATTAAAATACAGTATTTGCATTTAGGTCTGGTCAGATGGACTGGGGTGTAATTTTGATCTTGCAACATTGTGTTTTTTTTTTTTCTTTTGTATTCCCAATAATTCTCACTGTTTAACATTTAATCACAAAGAAAAGACCTTAGGGTAATCTTTAAAAATATATATCTGTATAGGGAGCCATAGTAACAGCTTAATACTCATATCCTTAATGGAGCCATTTTCTGAACTAAAGCCCCTATAATTGAAATCGTAGTGGCTTTACCTCATGACAATGCAGGGTAACTACACAGCCTGTACAGAGCTCTTAATCCTTGAGAAAACAGTCTTGGTCTGTACTATTTCTCATATTTTCTATTATTAAGAACTGGGACATGATGTCCTCCCCTAACACTAATCCACAATAAATCAAGGTATTTTCTGTTAATATTTACAAAGTCACGAAATAAAAAAGCTCGGTGTCCATCTGGATACAATAGAGATAGAAATGTCTTGCTTAGGACACACAGTAGGATGAGAGAAACAAGCTCTGCCATGCCATGAAAATAAACAAAAAACATTTGTTTATTTCACTTTGTCACATGATGAAGGGACATGGGATATTCTTTCAGCTCAGTGTTTACAGCAAAGTCAAAGATGGTAAGCTGCGTGCTTTTTTTCTTTATTTCCACGAGAAGATCAAGTCAAATGGGAATCTGTTAGCATAGATGTGTGTATATCTGTTTATCCAGAGGACCTCTTGTTGCCTTGACACCTAATAGTCAACAATAACTATTTTTCTATTTTTCCTACAATGAAAGTCAAGATTCATCCAAGATCCAACAGGATCCTATCCCAGCATGCAATGAGCGAAAGGCAGGGTGCACCCTGTGCATGTTGGGAAATATTACTCATTCCATTGTAAATACTTGAAGGAGAGCGCTGTCAAACGAAAGACAAAGCGTGATGAAGTCAAATAACCTAGGATTATCACCACGTATGTCATAATCACTTTGGCAATAAAAGTCAGTCAATATGGAACACGCGCCAGTAAAAAAGTTGAGGAAAGTTTTGGGAGTGTTTGTCATGTTATTCATGAGTTGAGGCTTATTTCAGTTCATATTTGCCACGGCAGACCGTGCGCAGTCAATAGACAAACAGTCATTGTCTGTTGGAGACTTCTGCTTGTACTCCATTACCTTCTTGCTGTTGAACATAGCTCATTAAATCCCACTTGTCCCAGTAAATAAAGTTGTTGTTGGTGCATGCCGCCTTCGCGATCTACTCTCTCTCTCTCCCTCTTTCCCTCTCTCACTCACCACGCAAGTGTTCGGAGGTAATTGAAAATGTGATCCATGAAGTCACAAGTGCAATTTAACTCAAAGCCTACCCATGATAGCGCTTCCACTCGTAACAGGTCAAAGAATGAAATTAATTTTTTTAAAAGGCGACCCATGAAATTGCACTGTGATAGATGGGGTGTAAAAGCAATATTTTAATGCATTTATGGCTATAAATTTCCCATCCCCCTTGACGTGGAAACACCATTTTTGTTGAAAGATAGAGTGTTATTTGAGTTCACTTGGAGAATGAGAGGAAGTGTAGTATCATCACGGTACATTTAGAGAAAAGGAATGTGTTGGTGTGAAAGGCCAACTCTTGCAGTAGCATTTAAACCTCTTCAATCTTCACTCACGTAAATTGAGTTCATTAGAATGACACTTGCACAATAAAATGGCAACATAATGTGCAAATATATCTTGTCGTTTTGGACATATGTAGATACCAAAAAATGCTTTAATGGTACTCATATGATGCAGGAAGGAATTATGGAGTGTTGCCACTATTTCACACAGGTTTTCAAGTTATGTCATTTTATCAACACTGTTTTTAAATCTGCTGACTAGCTGTATTCCATTCTAAGTTTAACATTTTGCTAAATTCACACCATGTGCACAGCCGCTACATGAGGGTTAAGTTAAATGTCAGCATGGGCAGGGCAGAGAGGGGAATAGCAGCAATTGGTCAGTCGTTTCTGTTGGGAATAAAAACATGACATAGCTTAGAATAGCAGTGCACATCCTGAGACCATTTCAACCTCTTAAATTTACATGATCTACAAAGCAGCGTTCCAATTCTAAGAAACATTTTTGAATACAGGACCCGGCTGGTACAGTAAAGAAAGAGCCAATTTGCAGGCCTCTCAAAGGTCCCTAACCGGCCGTCACCTCCACCCCTCAGAGAGGAGGCGAGGGCCATGTGGAGGATTCTGGAGGAAGACCGAGGTGCTGAAGGGCCAGCTGCCTTCGCTTCGGTCTGAGTCCTCTGACCCACTTTTCCCACCTTTTCCACCTCCCGCAAATTCCCCCACGCCATCTCCTCTCCCGCTTTCTCGCTCAAGATTAATGGTGTGAACCCAAACCTGCTGGCGAACTGGAGGTAAGGAAGATGTCTGAGGTGAGGCCTGACAGAAGTTTGGAGGGCAGGATAGGAGCGCTGTGTGGTTGTGTATGACCATTTTGTTCCCAAATAAATATGGCAAGTCCGTGGGGAGTGTCCTTACTGTGAAGACATCTTGTTGCAGGAGCGCGCGAGGAGCTGCAGCTCATATTTCACTCTCTCTGAGCTGCCGAGTTCCGTCTTTCACTCTTTCTGTCTCTCTGCCTTGAGGGGGCAAAAAGGCAAAATCTCAATGCCTGAAAGTATGTGAGAAAACTTGGTTGGACAGAAGTTCAAGATGTCATAAGGGAGAAGTTGTGTTTCGACACGAAATCGTGTTTGTGCTCATCAGTAAACCTGTCAGGAGGCCGTTTGATGTCGTATTTTGGGTGATGTCCTCGGGCACTGTGTTTGTTTACCTTCCATAAGGATTAGCTTCATATAACATGGCCAATCCCTTGGAAGACGCAGCAAACCCATCCACAACCCCTTACATTCACACATATTCCTTCACATAGGAAAAAGGTGCCCTCACTGGGATTGCAATTAATGACAAGGTCCAAGAGGAATTCGTCAATATAATTAGTCCGGGGGGGTAAAAAGTTTTCTACAGAGCAGAATGTTTCTCAAATCACCCCGATACCTCCACCTGCATAATTGATAGAGTCCTCATGATTAAGCTAATGAGGCTCAGAGCTTAAGCCCTATCCAACAGCCCCTAATTACAAATATGTAATATCCCCCCTCCGCTTCAATTAGCATTAGAACAGAAGGTTAAGAATCATTCAATATTCATGCGGACGGTGAACTTCAAGGTTAAGGAGACTGGTCATTTAACCTCAGCTTTGAAATAAAAGCAATATTCCTTAATTGTCTTTGATGAGAGCCACTAACTATATAGCTGTGGGAGGTGCTTCATCAAGTCAGGTAAAAGCGAAATATTATTGCCTTATTACCTTATTCTAGCTTTTATACTTGGCAGGGCTTCTTCTTGTTAAAGTGCCTTAAGAATATCTAAAACATTCATACACTTTAAGATGAATTGCTGGGTTTTGTTTTAGTGTGTTAGACATTTAAAGCCGCTTATGAGTGTGCTTTTGCTTGTATTTCTTTGTTATCTATCGCATCTTTGCATATTTCTTTTTGGAATACCTGAGCCAAACAGGTGCGTGACGTAAGGTAGCCGAGCTGTCAGACTTGTGGAGGGATGGTTTCTGATTGACAACCCTGGAGGCGATAGGCGTAATGGTGCATCATGGGAAAGCTTTCTGCAGACTTGTAAGGACCTCTCTCTGATGTAATGAAGGCTCAGTGAATAAGGGATCGAATGCCACGGTGTGCATGTGTAGAGATTTGTGTTTTAGTACATATACATACATAGACTGTATTTGTTTTACATCTGCTTTGTCTTTAAACGTTCAGGGATACATTAAACTCTACAACAGAACAACGCAATTGTATGAGCTGGTGTTCTCAGTCTGAGCTTACAATTTAAGTATGATTGCAGTCATAAATTTCATATTTACTGCTGCTCTACAGCAAGGAGAGACATTAGAGCTGCATGGAACAGGAGCTTTAACTTTGGTCTTGCTTGAGTCCACCTTGCCCAGAATGTGTCTGACCGTTGACTGGAGGTTTGACAGGGGACCGCATTGGCCTTGTGTCAGCAGTGGAGACCACAGAGCAGGGCCTGGGACTCAGAGACTGGGCTTGGAGCCCATAGCCTGGAGGCCCACGACTGCACCCGCTGGCCTAGACCAGCCCAGCCCAGCACAGCACAGCCTCGACCAGCCCATCCCGGCTCTGCTCAGCCCCCTCCTTTCTGTGGCCTCCCTGCACCTTCACCAGCTGCGCTTTTCTGGCTCCAGCTGCTAGGTGTGTATGTGTGTGTGCTGCCCACCCCTTCCACACCCCCTCTATCCCCTCCATCTCTTGCTTTTTTTCCTTTTCTGGTTCTCCCTGGTTCTCTTATTTTCTCATTCCCGTTTTGTCCTCTCTGTGTGTCTGCCTCATCCTCTCTTTTTTTATCCTCTCTGCCTCTCATCCTTCCCTCCCTTGCCAGACACAGGGGTTGTAATAGTGCCCAGCAATTACTGAGTTGGCATGTGCTGCATTGTTTACTCACAGTCCTATTCCTACTGGACTTTATTAAAACACCATCTGCCGTCAGCACTGGAATGGTAGGAGAGGTGGTGGAGGAGGAAGGCAACGGGAGAAAAGCGATGGATTTGGCTTCAGAACGGAAGGAGAATGGCTGGACTCACATGGAGAGTGCCGGCTGCCACGGTGGTCTCTTGTCGGAGGGACATCGACAGTACATGAAACTGACGACGCTAAATGAGATTTTTGGTGCAAACAAAGGGTCTGGTAATGGGAACAAACTAAGCGAGTGTGAGTTCCAGGAGATCCAAGATCCAAGTTTTTGGAGCAAATTATGCAGTCTTTTAAAGCCTCAAAAGTGCATGAAAACGGCATGAAACAAGTAAAAAGTGTTAATCACCGCCTCTTTGTCTTTGGTGCACGATTTGTGATTTTCAGATAACGTTTAGTTAGACCCCCTTCATCAAGCCTGTCGATCACACAGAGTGACTCAGGTGCTAAATAGCATGTGGGGTAATAACAGCATGACCACGCCCACTCTCTCCCACACACAGATGCACATACAGAGCCATGCTGGGTAATGACATTCTGATGATTATTTCATTAGCTGTAATTTGTTATGGGACATGCCATTTCGGACGAGAGCCGGGATTGATTGGATAGCCGTTGAGAGGAGGCGGCCTGGACCCGTTACAAGCTGGATCAATTAGTCAATTATTGCAGATACTTGGTGTGAACAGTTCTGGTACATTGGCAGTGTGTCTGCTTCTCAATTGTACTGTGTGTTTTACTGACTCAAAATGGGATTACCAATGATTCTGTTTTCCCTGATTAAAAAAAAACACATCAGTTTTTACAGTCATATTCATAAAAATGCAGGATTAATATGAATCCCAGGGATGATACACAAACAAAAGTGTGAATTCGCAAAGGGTGCGACCACGTATTCATCCACACGTTCACGTATTAACACACACACACACAATCTCACATACACTTGACCTCCATGTGCAAGTCTGTGAATCCATTTGGAAATCGAGATTAACACAATCACACACCTTCACACACACACACACACACACACACACACACACACACATACAGACACACACTTGACCTCCATGCCAAATGTCAGACTCCTACGGCAACAACTGTTGCCGCCAAATGTTTGTGAACCAACCAACCGACCGAGTTAGATAGAGCTGCTGGTCGCAGCTAATGAATTGGAGATATGGTAGTGAAAGATGTCTCCACGTTCTCCACTAAAATAAAGCCATACATACAGAGGACCAGACTAAACATTTTGTATCCTCGCAGACAATACCAATCTCAAAAAGCAAGTGAAAGGCCTCCAGTGCTCATGGCTATATCTGTTGCTTTTACTAAATGTGGTCCATCACGACAAGAAGCAATGTATGTTTTGAAATTCATACCAGGCACTGCAGCAATTATTGCCAGGCAATTAAGCTAATCCCACGTTGCCATACTGTCCATACAGGGTAAAGTCTAGCAGCCTATACAGTTGATGTTTATTTGTGCTCTGGAAATGTCTGTGGGGGATCAATGAGGTGGAAGACAAAAGTGCACTCGCGCAGCGTACATATGTCTAAACATAACATACAATTACAAGGTCTTTCTGGATGTGCCGTGGTCAGTCTGCTTCACAGAACACCCTTATTATAAGTGAGTGCGTATTCTGTAGGAAAGTAAAAGGCAGCTGAGGGAAGATGATGTGAGGTTAAGGAGGGCCACTTGTTCAGGAAGCTGGGCTGTACAGCACGGGGCCTCATTTGTACATTGTGCAGTGTGAAGCAGCCCCCCCGTGTCACTGCTGATGTTCTCAACAGAGAGAATGTGGGCAGTATGAGAAACAGTGAAGAATAAAGAGAGGAGAGGTATCAGATCCCGTTGTAGGACAGAGCGAAGCAGTTTCTGCAGAACGACATGGTGTTGCAAGATAGCTAGCTAGCTCATGAAGACCACAAAATGGATTACACACTGGAACACATTATACACATTAAATAGTATTTGAAGTTCAAGTTTCAAATTAAACTGTTAAAACAAATCCTTAATGGTAACTTGTCATAATCGCAAAACTCTCTGTAAATCCATTATATTTAGTTTATATTGTTAAATTAATGACAACCAATATGCAGGGGAATATTGAGCTGTATTCATTAGTTGAACTGACTTACATTCATACACTGTTTAAATTCAATTTAACTGCAAAATACAAATATTTTCTTTAAATATAAAAAATTATCAACATTTTTCAATGCTCAAATCCTTGTCAGACTGTAATTCCCAACATGTACAGATTTTGATTTTTTTTTTTACAGTAGAATATAATATGACTGTAGGGGATTGACCAGAGTCATGTTCTCTTTTTATTGATATGAATATATTCAGTTGAAATACTGTAGATAGACAAGAGACATATAGTGGAAACAAAAATCTCATTTGAGGCATAGACAGCAGATAGCACACTTGCAGTTAGTTATTCATGCATTAGAGATATTGTAGATTGACAGCACAATTATGGCAGAGGGTATTACGCATCAGCAACCATGTCGTGCCCCCTGGACGGGCACATACACCACAGCACAGAGGGAAAACAGAAGGGCGTCCGAGGTGAATTCTCTATAGCTGGAAAAAAAAGCAGTACTCTGAATTCAAAAAGCAGCTTTCAGATAACACCATGAGAGCAGCAGCTAAATCTGTTTCAGTATTTAGAGAGACACCATAGGCCAGTTTGAGGAAGGTGTTAATTTATCATTAAAGCGAAATGTGTCATTTTTTTTGCTGCATTATTTGGTTTGTTTGTTAATCATTTTCAAAAATACAGATTGTGGGAGGGCAGCTTAAATGTATGTCTGTGTATGTGTGTGTTAATGTGTGTGTGTGTGTGTGTGTGTGCCATACCACACAAGCAGACCCTCTGTGGCAGCCCTCAGCTGGCGATGTTGTCGGGGGTAGGAGGTCAAAGGTCGGACCGAGGATCATTATGGCCTGCCATCTTCCAGCCTCCCCAGACGGCAACACCCCCACTGTCAGCGGCACTGCACGACACAAAAAGATCTAATGAAGGATTATTGTCATTTAGACACAATACATGAAGCGTTCCATTAACCAATGGGAAGGTGTGAGCGCTAAACCAAATTATTTGCTGAGTGACTGCGAATTGATCTTGAAATATGGATCGTTCCATTATGCGGTGTGTTTTGTGACATCTTGATTGACAAACATCTGGTCACGGATTCTTTTTTTGTTGGGAGATTCAGCATTTTTCGTGCAGATCTGATCGTAGAATGTGATCAAAGCTTAGCAAATTAAGGGCAAATAACTAATATTGAATCATTTTATGAAATAATGACATAACGTTGGTGAAAGAGATTCACCTGCTCATTATAGCGAAAATGAGCACCCATGCCGAGAGAGGATACAGTAAATGTACCATAAAAGAGAGGTGTCGTGCACTTGTGTACGGTAGACTGTAGTTATCTTTAATGAGAGTGAAATCACTGTCTCTTAAAGCAACACATACTGTTTTATAGGTCACATCAGAGCTGCGTTCAAAGCAAGCATCCGCCACAACAACAGGATGGACGGCTCACCACTTCCTCCTCTGGTTTATTTTACTTCCTCTATTAACTCTGATGTATTTACTATCAGGTCGTCATGGATGTCGTGTTTGAGACCAGAAGGTAAACAAACAGGGACGTCTGCATCAACAGACACATGTTTTTAACTCGTTGGTGTTGGAAAATGTTGGAATTCATTTGTTTAGTTAGTTAGTTGAACCCTGTGTTTGGCAGAGGGGTGTGAAATTATTATCAACAACCTATAATTTGATTATAATGTTAGTGCAGCAATAACAATCCCACCACAAAAAGGGACAATAAATCAGCATCACCATGCGCACCTTCTGTCCACTGTACCATTCCCTCTCCTAGGGAAATAAATCCACCAGCCATTTGCTGTAAATGTAAACGTTTATAAGCATTCAACTTGTGTTCTGTCATAAGTCCATCCCTGGCCTTCCAGCACCACGTCAGCATTTGTTTTTCATCAAAAAATGGAGAAAGGCCAGCTGATGCGCTTTTTTGACACATTTTTATTTAGACGCAGTTTTAGTAGAGAAACTGCAATTTTAAGCCCAGGCATTAAAAGATAAACACAAGAATTCAATTATCACTCGGCACAGTTCATCAACCAGTGCGACAGGGAGTTAAAAGTAACAAGGCTGGGGTGTCTAGCGCTGTGTCAGCACGTCTCTATCACCTCGGTGATGGAGAGGCCAGCTGAGGACGGACTCTAGTGGCCTGGGACATGTTCCTCCACCCTGACGCTCCCTCCCCTCCCCTCCCTTCGCCCCCGCGCGCCCTGCCTCCTACAAGCACCTTTTGTGTGGGCTAAATGGGGCTGGATGCACCCCTTTAACTTTGATTTCCATTTTCCATTGTCCGCCCATTGACGGGGAGGGTGACTCCATCTGTGCCTGCCTTGCGTGGTGCCACCCTTTCAATAGGCATATGCTCCACATGTAAGAGCCCTAAACTTGCAAAAGAATGGGTGGAAGGAATAATGATATACAAGACGGGCCCCTCACTTCACAGAGTGACAGAGAGAGAGAGAGAGAGAGAGAGAGAGAGAGATTGGGGAAGAGAGAGAGAGAGAAAATACTCCATTCATTAATTTATTGTATGGCCCTTAAAACTCTACAGCCTTTTTATGTATATTCAAGAGCGCAGAAGAGATTACACAAAAGCCCCCACTGAACTGATGGCGTTTTAAATTGCGGTCAAGCTGCTCCGCTCGCCTCCTGAACCGCGCTCCGAAATGTGCACGTGCGTTGTGCGTGGAGGGAGACGCAGCTTGCCCCGCCACCGGCCACAATGGAAGCCCCACAGAACAATTGATAACTGTTAACTGAGGTGGCGCGCCGGGTCAGTTTTGACTTGGAAATGTGCAATATGCTGTGAAAACAGCCCCTTGTGCTCGCGCTCCCCCCTTCAGATCTTATCTCCACATGTGATAACACCACTTAAGATCTCATACAGTAACACACATTAAGTCATTTCCCTCTCAAAACAAGCTGAAGAGGAAAGTAGGCACACAAAAAAAAAAAATAGAAAGGGAAATTTGGTACTAGATTGGTATTAGTGAGTGTTTTTTCTGTTGATTTTTATCTGCAAGACCGATAAATTTTGATTTACATTTTCTTTTCCCATGTTAGGATTATATTTGTCTTGAAACCTAATTTAGCAGGAGAAGGAGCCTAAGACAGGGTGGGAGGAGGCGAAGCTCATGGCTTAATTTGCCTTCCCTTCCACTTCATTCATTTACTTATTCATTCATTGCCTCTTTCTCTCTGTCCATCAACCTTATCCTAATCTCTCTCTTTATCCCTCTCCTCCTACTCTTTCCTTGACACCCATGACGCTTACCGCCCCCACACTCACCCCAGCGCCATCTAACCCCATCCCTCGCCGCTCCTCCTGTTCAGTTATAAGGCTCTATCGATTACAAGCCTGTCGTACAAAACGACCTAATGGAGGGTCAGCTTTAATGTGAGGGGCTGGGGCGGGGGGGGGTCTCAGTCTTGGTAGGAGCTGCTGGGCCTTGATTCAAACACCCCTTCTCCTTCCTTCTCCTCCTCCTGTGTCCCCTCTCCCTCCTGCTGGGCTCCACCTTGTCCCTCTTAGCCCCTTTCTATTGGTGAGCGGGGGCCATGAAAAATCAACAGCGGAGCCGTCAATCCCCCCCCGCGCGCCCTTTACAAGGCCTACCGCCGGCTGCAGCGGCTGCCCATGTGCGAGGGTATTTAGTGGGGGCCTGAAAGCTGAAAGGAGAAGCGCTTGGATCAAATGCATGTGTGTGTGTGGGAGGGGTAGAGGGAACAGAAGGAGCCCTCTCAGGAGGGGTGCTGAGGCCCCGGCTCGTTTTATAGACTCCCCTGAAAGAACGTGATTACAGATCATTATCCAATTGAAGCAGATTGATGGGCTGGGGTCAAAGTAATATAGCTCATAGTGGCTCAGCGAAAAGGGGAGGGGTGATAGGAGAGGACGGAGGGCAGCGCAGAAGTGCGGGGTGAGGTGGGGGCTGGGGGAGGGGGGTTGCAGACAGGGTGAAGATGGTATAATGACTGGATTGTCACCACCGAGTGAGGGGGGGGGGGAGCAGAGACGGAGAGGGAGGAGGAGGAGGAAGACCCAAACTTGTCAAATGAAAGACTGGGGCTTTTCTTTTTCAGGAATGGGTTGAAGCGGTACAACAAGTGCTGATGGAGAGGAGAGAAGCTGGATTGGCCTTGTCACTCGAGAGGGCAGATAAAGAGACCTTTATGTAGAGGGGAGGCAGGAGAATTTGTCCAGGGTCATTTGGCTGTGTGTCTACTTGTAAATAATGTGGTTCATTCTCTTCTTCTTCTTTTTTGAATGAAAGAATTGAGATTGAATCAAGAGTTGTTTCATAATTTGACAGCTGTCTTCATACAAAACATTTAAATGTGTGTATTTTCACGATAAAGCTTACATTTTTGTATGAAGACAAGAAAAACTCCCAAAATATATATATATTTCCGTCTCATTTTAACAAGTTTCCAAAAGTTATTTTAAGCTAAGGCGAAGACAGTTTTTTCTTTTTTTACAAACAGTAAGTCAATTACTGCCGTCAGCTAATGCCCTGACCTCTTTTTTTAACACTTCCGATAGCTTACTAGCCTGTGTACCATTTGCCTCAAACCGCTCAATTACATAATATCATGCATTGCAATGCATGATGGTCCTGACCTTTCCGATGCACTGGAAAGGTAGATCTCAGATGATTACCACCGTTCAAAAGCCAAGAGCACGGATCACCTTCTCCTGTTGATGGCGAATCTGCAGAGCTGTTTGTAGAACCTGACATGACCTCATGCGCAATTCTGAATGAATTAAACAATAGCAGTGGAAATATTAGAATAAGGTTTGCACTTTGTACAGTTGTATTGCCAAAGGCAGATTCGTTTTTGATAGTCTGTAGAAGTGAATCTGAGATTGTATCAGTTGTTTAGTCAACAGGGGTTCCTGTAGTTTTATGAAAGTACACTGCCACTTGAATGAGTGCAGACTGCACACACGCACACACACACACATTCGTGCACACGATATTCTCGCCAACATGCCACGAGTTGGTATGTCATGGCGTTTTATGTTACATCCATGAATCTGATGCATTCATTAAATGGTTTGTTAGCAGGATCTTGGTTCTGTAGATGGTGCCAGTCTTGTGACAGGGAGCGTCTTCATCCACAATAGAGGGCTTATGGGTAATGGCTATTGCACTGAATAGCCTTTTGATATTGGCCGAGACAAAGTGCCTCTAAAATGCCCTCGCTTTCAAGTTTTGAAGACGGAAAAAAAAGGAAAAAAATCCCTTGAAGATTGCAGGATGTTGTGATGTTGACGATGATGTTTTAGATCAAGCTTGACATTTCATTTTTTTTCTTTTTCGCTTGGGATATTTTAAACAAAATGGATCCTAAATGATGCAGAACTTTGGGACTTTAATCGTACTTGACAGATGCACATGCTGTCCGTGTTCGCTCAGCATGCAGGAACTGGTACACGGCAATCACTGTGAATGTGCGTTGGAAACAAACAAGGTTCACAACTTTGCTCCGTGCAGCCTATGCGTAATTATTTGATTAAGGAAGAATGCACTCATCATCGGTGGCTGTGACGCATAACAAAAGGGGAACATACTGTACATTTAGGAGGCGCTTTATGCGCCTCCTGCTCATTTTAAGATGTGAATTTGGAAGGCAGCGCTGGGGCAAGTGCAATTACATGTGTTCAGCAAGCACACACAACAGCTTCAATACATGCATGGACAGCATGCTATGTTTTTATGGGGAGGTTGTCCTTTAATCTTTACCGTATTGTTTTCTTCTGAGTCAGAAGCTTTGATTTGTGAGGAATGTCTGCAAATGAATGTCTGCTAGCAGAGACAGAAACACAGACAGAGGCACAGGCTTTAAAAACACAGGCAGCTGAAAGCCACGCTTCCTCTGATTTGCGGCAGTCCGGGAACTGACACTGAGCAGACTGACCCATGTGATTACATCCTCAGAGAGAGCGTGTGTGTGTGTGTGTGTGTGTGTGTTTGCATGTTCAGAGGTACCGTCTGCATGCGTCTGCTTGTGTTTTGGCTGCACACTCCCATTTTCCTCATGTGTTTGTGGAAAGATAGCGGGTGATTTTTGGAGTTTGTGACTCAGCCCAGTTTGTTGGGAGACCAGCCACACCAGGTGGATCTGATTGAAAACATGGCTGGGTGACCCGGATAAATGGGGTAAACGATGTGTTCCATGTTCCACAGTTTCTCGTTGGCAACCATTTAGTGGGGGCATTAGTAATTCTCTTCAGTTGGTGCCTATCTCATCATGTCATGAAACCCTTGATTTGTGTTTGTGCTGGATATTCATACAGGCAGGGGGAAAAAATGATCAAGAGCCGGGCATTGCTATAGGTCAGACTGTAATTGCAAATTCTTGCGGATTAAAGCAATTGATCTTTGATTAAACCGCTCTGTTGCATCTCGCAAATGTCTTTGATACTGACCTCTTTTTTCCAACGTTCAACCAGAGTCGCGAAGAGTTCTGTAAATGACGAGCTTCACAGCTGCTGCTGCTGCCGTTAATTTACCTCAGACAAAGTGATGAAGATGGTCTCAAAGGCTGGTATTTTTCAAACATACTTAGGATTCTGGAGCTTTTTTCTGCTTGAGACACAGAGGCCTGAAGCATCATCAAACAGCATACTGCATTCTGGATCACAGCAGCATCTACACTCTGTAAAATGTGTCTCATATTGTATATGGAATTGACACATCAAAGATAAGAATTTTACTCTTCATTCTTTAGCTGCACCTCATTCTTGCTAGATTAAATAAAGTTAGAAATTAACACAAAGTTAGTCAGTGTGGTAAGTCAATTAAACCATTGCGTAAACAAGTTGTCTTTGAAGACGCCACACGCTGTAGCTATAGCTCTGCGACCTGCATGCTAAACCCAGTTACAGGCAAGAGAGGAAGCCCTGACTCCCTCTGCGTTACACTTAGTCAGATAATTGGAAATGCGAGGGCATTAACTCCAACGGGATTAAGAAGGGGAATTAAATATGTTAATCCCCAAAATAGGTAAATAGCCTCAGTGATACAATAACCAATTTCTAGGGTTTTCCTCCCCCGAGGACACGTCTGCCTTTGAACGCAACACGCTCACACACACACACACACACACTCACCACGCACACATACGCACGCTCGCAAGCAAACTGCACTGGTACACACTTGCCCATAAACATGAACACACGCACACGTTGCCGGGGAGAGAGTCTCGAGTGTTCCACAAAGTTCTCCAAGGTCATGCCTGTGGTGTCGCGTGGCCCCGTGGCTGACTCTTGAACCTGTTCTCCCAGGTCTGTCTCTTTGTTCTAGAGATCATTACCTCTGTCGCTCCGCTCCCCCTCCCGAGACAGCTTTGTCGCCGTGTGTTCATCTGCCTTGTAATTATAGCACGGTCCTGGATGTCACGGTTTAGGGACCGCCTGGGTGTGAGTGAACGTGTGCGTGTCAAGGGGACCGAGCGAGCGCGGAAGATGTGCGGCTTACATTGTGCTTTTTATGCCCGAGCGTGTCAGTGCTGGAGCGTGGACAGTGGTGTCTGCGAGAGCACGCCGTACGTTCGTGTATGCATATATAATTTCAATCACCAAAAAAAGAAAGGGAGCTTTGAATATTGAATATAGTGCACTTTCTCTTTAAACTATTCAAGCAGAGGCATCGCCTTTGGAGATTGGCAACAGAGCTGGATTTTGATGAGCTACTGTACTACATGAAAAAAAAGAATAAAAAAAAAAGTGTATATTCAAAACACTGACACATAAATCATCAGTGCCGGGGCATCAGTTGTGGGCAAAAATCAAGTTAAAGTTCCCCACTGAGTTCAAAGTACATTTTTATACACAATTAGTGGAGTACAATTTCTGTTGGAACTGAAGCGGAGCGAAGAAAGCCCAAGGTCAATTGCTGATCGCCTCTGAGAAACATTATTTTTTTCTGTCTCTGTGTGTCCAAAGATGAATGTCTTTGAGGGGAAGAGAAAATAAGAAGGAGAAAAGAAAACATTAAAAGAGAGAAGTCAATCATTCAAGAATGCAAGACCGTAATGCACCGCAGTCAAATTCAATAAAGTCATTATTCCTGGCTTAGCCATAGCAATAGTATTTTTCCTGGATATCCTATACCGCTTATCCCAATTCCTTTCTCCGTCGCTCTTTCTCTTTCTCTCACCATTCCTCTTCTTGGTTTTTTTGGCTACAGGGCATGTAGGATGGCATCAATACTCTCATTTCGCAACATGAAACCCTCTATTTACTCCAAAGATTCATCTGTGATGGATGTCATTCTGCGACGGCTACCTCTACAAAAGGCAGAAAGCAGCTTCATCATGCCAAACCTCTGCGTATTACCCCTGACATATTCTATTAGGACGATTAGGACACATAATGATGCCAAATAAGCAGCGAATGAAGAGCCCCCCCCCAACGGAAAAGAGAAGAAGAAAGAAGAAGAAGAAATATGCTCAGCAAAGTTTCTTATCTCTTTCCAGCTGAAGGAGGAACCACACGCACACAGTCCAAGCTGCACTTATCAGTCATTAGGCATAAATGCTTGCCCAGAGAGAAATTAGATTTCTGAGGAGTTAAGAAGATAACCAGTGGCACACTCGTAAAAAAAAAGGACAGAGCACTTTCAACACATTTGAGTGGAGTGTGAGACAACACGATTACAGAGTGGCTGCAAATCGGAGCGAGCAATATTACTGAAGCATGTGTTTTGATGAACACAATTTGAATTGACAAGTAACACAAGATGAGTTGTCCCAACCTGTACCAGAATTTTACTACAACCTAATTCTCGAGAATTAAAGTGTGCAATGATATGTTTGCGTCTCACTACTAAATCAAATCAGCCCTCGGAAAGCACAGTAGATATCGCAGCAATCAAAAACTACAGCAAATATACTTACTGTACTTACAGTACCTCAATCTCATCAAGAGTGTGTTGTCCTTGAGTGGTACCTGACCAATCTGTGAAGTGTGTCAGTGTTCTTGAAGGAAGTGTGTGTGTGTGTGTGTGTGTTTGCTGTGTCCTGCTGATAACTACAGCACTAAAAAGCAAGGCCCCGGCTACAGTAACATCGCCAATCACTCCGGGCTCAGTTGTTGCCAGTGGAACAAATTGCGGAGCATTTACCAAACTTTTATTGGGTTCACAAAACAAGATCCCCATGCCATAGATGTGGGCGAGGGGTATTAATTTAGGGAAATGAGCACAGGGCAAATAAAGGCTGTCTGGTTGCCGTCCTAACAGGAAATGCTATGCAGGGGACCGGTGAAGGAGGTGGGGGTGAAGATGGGGGAGGGCAGGAGGGAGGGGGGGGGCAATTATGACCTAATTTAATAGTCTCTTACTCTCTCTCTCTCTCTCGGCTCCCAGGCAGAGATCGGAAAGGAATGCCCAGTTTCAAAACCGCAAGTCACCTCTGAACATGGGAGCATTTGGCCTAAGTGTTTCCTGTTGCAATAAAAATGTACGTCAAGTATGTGAACCGAGGTTCCTCTGTGCTTAAAGACTGTTTGGGCACACACACACACACATTCACGCACATATACTGCAACTACAGTGTTTTGGTTTGGAATCCTCCACAGCAAAAACTTGTCCATTATGAACTGTATTGCTACTGCCCAAGCACAGCCGTGTGATTAAACCAAGCATGGAGTGTGAGGCTAAATGTGTGTGTGTGTTGGAGTGGTATTGTGAAATGGGTGGGGGTTACTGTGTGATACAAAGCCATTGCCGTTCTGGTGCCGGGCTCGTGATAAGAGTTTGGGAAGTCGTCGCATAGTGATAGCCACAGGCACAAATGTGCAAGGGGGCTTCAAGTGCTAATTTTATTCATTTACCTCCCTCTCTGGATAATTGTTTCTGTCAACCAGCGACGGCTTGATAAAGGATTTCACGCCGCTGAAAACAGTTACACGGCTACTTTGGAAGGTGATCGCCAGAGACGATTATATTTATCACCTGCTTTAATATCCAGTGTGGTGTAAATTGATTCTTTCTCCAAGGATTGCTGTCACAGGGAGCAAGGTGTGAAGAGTTCTGCACCCAAATAAGACATCTGACATTTGACACATACTACTGCAAAATGAGCACTGATACTATTGTACTCCACTGAAATTACTGTCAAAATGTTGATTAAACAATCCGCCTGAAATGTGTCTTAGTCCCGTTTGAATGAATTCATTAATGTTTGTGATTAGATGACACATTTGCGCAAACATGCCGTCATACTTGTCTTGTCACATTATGCTGTAATACAATATCTTTAACCAAAGGAGTGACACAAATATTAAGATTAAAACACTAACTTCACCGGCTGCATTGTAAAGTTCAGCACAATTAATGATCAAAGAACACTCTTTGTTATAATATATTATATAAATATATGTGGACAAATCTTAATGCGAAACACTGTTGCGTTAGATACTAAAATAGTTAACCTCTCTATATTTGTGCCTATTTCAGGGATTCAGCAAAATTTCATATATTTATAATCACGTTAAAATTGGTCCCTTATTTTTTATTTTTTATAAAATGTTGATGCCGACAAATCTTTGAAAAAATAAATGCATAGTAATGTTTTAAGCATCACACTAAAACTCTGCTAAGAATTGAAAGTAAATCATTTCCTGACGCATGCTTCCTTTCATGAACCAACCGCCGCCCAGCACCAACGGTCAAGTCCACACATTTTACGAGATCTGTCAACGGCAACTGATAGAAATCTTAACAGATACATCAGCTTCAGCGGATAAAAAACTTCAAGAAAAAAAAAAAAACACTGCAGTTATTAGAAGTCGCCTCCGACATGTCACTCACAAAGCTTTTAAATTCCACAGCACACCTTTACTTCAGTGGCTGACAGATTCCCACCCATTGAAAAGAGTGGCCTGGAAGCCTTCTTCCACCCGGAGTTCAAAAACATGTCGCTCTGCCTCCACTCGGGGAAGCCTGCTTTTATTAGACCCTTTGTGGAACATCCTTTCTTCCCCCTCATCAAAAGAAGAAAAATAAGTAAAGGCGTAGTCACATTTCCCCCCTCTTTTATTACTATTCTAATAATACTCCATATTTGTTCGGCCCTTCATCTTTTCAATGCACTCATTGAATGTGTGTGTGTGTGTGTGTGTGCAGAACTATAGTGAGCCAGCGCCACTTTACTGACTGTACTCTAAGCCTCAGTGGGCAAATGCACTGGACGGAGAGAGGGGACTTCTCAATCTTTCCCATACCACTGCTGCAGTATGTCTGAGTGACTTTATACACGGGGTCACGTCAATGAAAAGAACGGAGTGAAATAGCACATGTAAGAGAGGGTGGAATATAAAAAAAAAAAAAAACATATCTGGCTGAGATTCCAGAAATAGTTGCTTTTAAAAGGAGATGCAGGACAGGAGAGGATTGGTGATACAGTTTCTGTGTGTGTGTGTGTGTGTGTGTGTGTGCACGTGTGCGTGTGGTTGTTTGAACCAGTCTATGCTAAAGCAGCTCAGGCCTGCAGAAGGTGGTGGTGGTGGTGGTGTCTGTGGAGGAAAAGGAGGAGGCGAGGTGGAGCTTTGGAGGGCAGTTTCCTTCGCTGACTGGAATGAATGGTATGGAGCAGTAGTGACCATTCATGCATGCCCCTTTACCTTTACCTCTCTCTCTCTCTCTCTCTCTCTCTCCCTCACTCACTCGCTGTTCCCAGATTTTTTTTAGAGGGAGGGAAATGAGAAAGAGAGGAAAAGAATAGAGTAGATATACAATTTATGTAAAGGGGGATAGAAAAGAGGAAATCAAAAGAAAAAGGGGGAGATACACTGGGGAAAGAGATTAAAAGAAGAAGAGAGGAGGTGTAAGACAGGCCAAAGAGAGCGACGCAGGACTCAAGTCACTGGGCCACTGGAGTTGGAGAGCAGCGCAGCGTGAAATAAGGGAGAGGAGCAGCTGAACCAGAAAGAACCCAGGCTGCTCATTACAAAAGGCCCAGGCCTGACTTCTACCCTCCACACACTGTAGCACACGCCTCTCTCTCAAACACACACACACACACACACACATACACGTGAAGGTACACAGAAAAGAGGAACTCACACACATCATCACGTATGCCATTTGGCGGACGCTTTTATGAGGCCGTGCCTAGACGTGCAATGTCCCCCATGTACATGTGCTAAGTGACACACAAACACACACACATGAGCCACAGACACAACAATTTAAGTCATTTTTCTGTTTGTGCTCTGTAAATTTATTCCATCAACAATAAACTAAAGTTTTCTACTTCTGCTGCTAAACACATTATGCAAAGATCTAAAGAATGAATTGCAAGAGCAGTCAATACTAGTTTAACTAGCCAGGAGCTGATTATCTGGATCTCCCATTTTTTTTTTTTTTTTTTTTTCCCCCTCATGTTATCGACTCAGTGAAAATGTTACATTCGTCAAAAGTTTGGCAGGCTTTCCGAAAACCATGCAGGGAGACGGGAGAGGAGGAAGTCTCTCGTCTCGTTGTGTGACCCTCCTCTCGCCGTCGTGACAGCTGACGAAACATTTGGTGCAACTTGTTTATTTAGATTTGATTTCCTCCCCTAACATTTGAGCAGCTGCCTCTCAAGGCACGGTTCACAAACATCTCATTCAAGGGCACAAATAAGTGTGTCGCTCGACTGGATGGTATTGACTTATGAGCAGAGAGCGCAAATCTAACACCAATTTGCATCGCCGTTAATGGAGAGTGCCTTGTTTTTAATCATTTTACATTTCAAAATAAAGATAAATTACAGCAAAGTCATTGTTAAAAATATCTTTTAAAATATCGTGCAACTTGTATTTTACTAAATTTACATTTTATATTAATAGTTGATTACAGTATTGTCTGATCAAATCAAAGCTGGCGTTATATTATATTATTCAGTATAGATATATAATTCATATTTGACAGTAAACACAAGCACACAAGAAATGACTCCATCTGTTTTAACAAATAAATTGCCTCTGATACAGTACATTACTTCGTCAACATTACATCTCACTCTTTTATCTTCTAAACACACAGTGGAACGGAGAGGCCAGTAGCGTTATTCAATCCAGCAGGGAGATGTAAATATTAAAAAGAGACATATAGAGATGTAACAAGGAATGAGATGACAATAAGCTCCTTAGATATTCCTTTACAAGTTCTCATAAGACCTTCTTTTTTTCCCAATTCAAATTCAAAAGCTGTAAAGCAGTGCTGCAGTGGCTGCTGATAATCCCCCCCCTCCTCGCTCGCTGCCACATATTCTGTGAAATACTGCCATCTCTTGGTACTTCAAATGAGGGGTTTCCCTGACAGGGAGCGTTGGTGGCTCAGACGACTGTGACTTCAATCATGTGTCAAAGGCCACTAGAGGCCAGGTCTCTGTTGAGCTCAGTAGAGATATCAAATATTTGATCCTGATTATAGGAGTAATGCAAGAAGATCAGAGTGTGACAACAGACACATTATCGTAAGCTTACATTTTTTTTTTGCAGGTCTTCCTTAATCCTCACCCCAGCTGACAATATGTGTACCATCTACTTCCTGGGGAGGAATGCTGCGAAGGTGTATGATTTGTTTATGCAGAAATGTAGCGGTAATTAAAAAGGCAAGTAATCTATGACCAAAATGATTTAGCTTAATGTAATGAAACCATAATGACGTTTTTTTTCTTCTCTCAAAATATAACTTATGACTACACACCTTTCTTTGGTTTGCTATGTGCTATTGTCTTTGCCTGACACAGAAGTGAATAAACACAGCAGAAGTTTTTTTTTACTGAAAAACAAAACATTCTTGAGAAATTTGTTTGGATCAAAAGGCCAAAGGCTCCCTTTCTCACAGTAGTTGGGAATGCATGATTTACCCCCCCCAGTGGTGAAATAATGCTTCCCATTTATTCAACTCAAATGCAACATTCTCAACAGTGTTGTCCTTTGAACACCACCTACAAGAACTACCTACATGTCAAAAACTCAAGTGAAAAAAGAGAATGTGCATCTCCCTAAAACAGTGACACCAATCATTTCTTAGGTTGCCGTACAGTTGTTGCACACACAGCAAACTGCGGTAACCAGTCGTGAAGCGGTTCCGCACGTTGCAGAACTGATTCAGCAGCTTTCCGAGCTGAGATAAAAAAAAAATAAAAAATAAAAATAAAGGCTGGATTTGTGTCTGTGCGTCGAGGTTGAGACACGCAGATAAAAGTGACATCTTTTGAAAGGCGAGAGAAAAGTGTATTTCTCTCGCTGCTTCACAGTATAGTCGAGTTGTAATTCAATACTCCCCAGTCAGTGCTTTGCACGGCTTCTACAGAGGAACTGTTGTGTTTCACAGAATGTATTTCCAGCATGGAACAGGTTGTTCATCACAAGGTCTGTTGATCTTAAACACACACACACACTGAGCTGGGAACTCTGATGTGTGAAAATAAACATTTTCACCTAACCACTAATCTTCTCTCTCTCTTTCCTCTTTGCTTCGGCTCTCTCTCTTTCTTTTTCCTCCCTCCTTCCCTCTCTCTCTCTCTTTTTCTCTCTCTGTCTCTCTGTCTCTCTGTCTCTCTGTCTCTCTCTCTCTCTCTCTCTCTGATCTCAGGCATTTTAACGTGAGCTTCATTTACAACTTTCATTTCAATTTGTCCCGTTAGTCCATATGTTATTGTAGCGGAACCGGCGCCAGGGCCTCTGGTTAGTGAAAATGTCAGATTCTTTGATTTGATTTTATAGGATTTCAGCAGGGACTGAAGGGGCTGTGTGGTTCTGGCCCTCTCCTGCGAGTGGACCGACTACTGTTTGCATTTAAACATCCATCTGAGCAAGATTCCCCCGAGGATTCATTTGCTTCACAGAAGGTCAATTACTTCTCACCACCCAAATCCCCCAGTACAAAAAAATCTGCTCTTTTTTTCCTGCTGCAATTAAACAGGTTTTCCCTGTTTAGGTTAGGTGTAGGAAGAGGGTGCCTTGCCGAGGTTGCTGTTTCAATTGGGCACTATTTAAGCCCAATAATAATAACAAACTGATTATTTGCCGAATGGCTCTAGTGAACTGAGGGCATTGATGGTTGACATGTTGAGAGCTACTCGAGTGCTGTTCACCCTGAACTTCTTTTTCTGCCGGCGACTACAACGTGAGGTCACAAATGGGCTTTGATTGAGGTTTCTATGGATACAGTAGGTCCCCGCTGACTTCTCTCTCCTAACCTCACTCTGTCTCTCTCCTCCTCTCTCTCTCTCTCTACCCCCTGTGCAGTGTCATTGCCGAGCGCTAAGTAAATACGTGCTCTTTATGTTCCTCGTTGCCTTTCAATATTTGGCAGCGTGGCAGCGGGGGATCAAAATGTGTGTGTCTGCTAAATGTCAGCGGGTAAAAGGGGGCTGAGTTTAGAGCGGCACACACCGTGAAGCACCTGCTGTAAAGGAGAGCAGCGGGGGGAAGTTTCACCTCGGTTTGATCCGAAATGGAAAAGGCTACGAGCGCCACGTCGACATCAACAGCAGCCCCCACACACCGGAGTCTATTTTCTACTTAGCCCCATTCAACAGATGGTGGTAGAATACCTCACCTTGGCATTTTAATCAGACTAGAGCCCTATTAAGTGTTATTACGGAGATTGTACGCCATAATCTAACGCTGCAATTGATTATCGGTTTCCTAAATATTGTTGTTTATCCCGACATAAAGGTGGATACTTGACAAGCAATGAGTCACAATTATCATTATTTCTAACTCACCTCAATTTATCTCTAATCAGATTAGATTTTATGGAAGGCAACCCACGGAGACATCTGTGCCTTCTTAAAAGACCGTCATGGCTTAATGTATTAAAGATGCAGTAATTGATAATAACGCTGCAATGTGAGATTATTGAGTTTTCTTGTCTGCAAAATGGGGGGTTGATTGTGCAAATGGGACAATTTTCCTTAAAAAACATCACTCAGTTGCTTAATAAAAACGGTTGCCACGGAGGGGAAGTGGGTTCTTGCTGCTTTGGGGTTAGATGACATCAAATGAGGTTTGGATGCTATGTGAAATGGTCTGGATGAGCGTGACCAGCCATGGGAAGTATCTTTGGCCTCCAGGGACTGAAAAATGAAAAAAGACAGGAAGCCCCGAAGAGCCACTGCAGGCCATCTACTGCTCCTCCTCCTCCACGCTACTTGGCCTTTGTCTTTTATTGGCATGTGTGTGTGTCTCTGTGCTTGCACCCCTTTGACTGAGTGTGTGTGTGTGTGTGTGTGTGTGCGTGTGTTTGCATCTGCATCCTGTCCTTGTTGCCTGTCCCTGGCTGCACCATTGGAGGCAGCTGATGCTATCTCATGGCATTATTGTGGCAGCCCCTGCTGCGAATAATCAAAGGCAGCTGTTTGGAAAATACCAGAGATGCCTAATAAGAAGCACTGATGGCCTGGATTCACTCTTTACCCAACAAGCCCCCCATGTCTGAAATGAAATGCATCGGATCAATTATCATTCGCCACATGCAGACTCAATGCCTTCTCTTCAAGACATGTCATATTGTCCTTGTGCAGTTGACATTAATATAACAAAGTTTACAAAAAAAAGCCACAAAGACTAAAAAACAAACCATTCACTTTACATCTTTTTCTCGTTGTCTGAATGTATTTTCAGCACGATTAGCTACCAGCAGTATGAGCCATATTCCTGGGTTTTTTGGGGGGAAAGAGAGAAGGAAAAGACCTATTATTTCTATTATTTGGATAGCGCACCAAAGCAGCTTTTGGGGTTTGATTATGTTTTGTTTGAACAAGTCAGTTAATGAACGCCAATCGCGGGACGCTGGTAGTTCTCGATGCATATCTGCTGATCTGGGAGTCCCTGCAGATCTTGGCTAAACACTGGGCAAGGCAAAAACAAATCTGTCTGTCAGTACGGGGTTAGGACTCCTAATTAGAGGTCCTGACTCTCTGTCCGCGGCTCCAAGTCAAGCGTCAGCTCTCCCTGATTGGTACAAATCTCGTTTTTCTAAGCCTCAAAGGTTCGCAGAGAGGGTCAGCGGCTCGCCATGACGGTGATTTGCTTGTACCTTTAAAAGGCCATTGATTACGTAATTAGAAAGGGAAAAGGTTGTGGCACTGTGGACTAGGAGGAGGGGTTGAGAGGCCGAGAATGTTTGATCAGTGGTGGGAACTTTTGTGCACTGAATGTGTACTCGTGATAGGGAGGGGAGTTCACTCACAGGAGTCAGGAAGTTAGTACGAAACCAACAAGTAGGCTAGTATCGAACTAAAGTAGTTTCTTCTGGACTTCAGCTTCCTTTTTGGTGTAGCATTAAGATCCTATCAGTCTCTTGAGGTGAGATCCAACAACACCAAAACTGTGGGCAACCGCCTCACAGATCATTTCTCCTTTACTACTGACTCACGAAGGAGAGAGACAATCTTAGCGAGGTACTTCTGAGAAACGCAGCCCGCTCTTTTTTACACGATAACATCATCGCCTTTACTGTAAGAAAAGATAACTCTAGCGGTAAAAAGCATTTCAGTAAGTGGGATTGTGGTCAGCAGAAACAAAAAAGATGTTCTTAGGGGAAAGTTTATTTCAGATCACGATGTCATTACGTAGGAGCACTTGGAAAAGGGTGAACTATGACTTGCCCCTTTTCTGCCAATGTTATTAAGGTGAAAAGAAGAAATTAAATGGCCACGATTATCCTTGAATTAGATGTGTATTCTTAATGCTACAATGCTTTAGGGAAAGAGAGCCGCTCTGTGCGTCTCTCCCCCTTCTTTCTGTCTGTCTGTCTGTCTGTCTGTCTGTCTGTGCAGGTTATGGATGGTCTGGTCCATGAACACTCGCTGGGAGCAGAGGTCACATGCACAAAAGCAAAATAAACTGCAGGGGAAGGAAGTGGTTAACATTAACAAGGATCCAATAAGAAGATTAAATGTAAAACGCTGGCCCTGGTAATTGATGTGTTCCTAACGTGCGTGTAAGTGTGTGTGTGCGTGCGTGTGTGCGTGCGTGGGTGTGTGTGTTGTAAATATGAGCTCTGTGTGTGGACATAATTGCTCCCAGGTCTGCAGCATAACTCTATGGGTTGATTAGCAAATGTCTCTACTGTAAATAGTTGCCACTAATCATGCAACACCACGGCTATTAGCATAAATAAGGAGGGCAGAAGTGTGCACAGGAAAGAACTCGGCCTTATGTTTTTGTTTTTGTCCCTGCTACAAACTGTGACAGTGTAAGATGATTCGCAAAGTGTAAGATGTCTTCTTTTACTTATCATGTTTGGAAAGGAAAGATTAGAACAAATGGTTCATTTCCTTATCCACCCAGACTGTGCCTCCTGCTGCTCAATGTATAGTGAAGCAGAGAGGAACAGCCCTCAGAGTACAGTTTGTTCCTTTAAACAAAGACTAACGAAACAGTAAAGGCTGCTCAAATACTCCTTTGATAAGTACGTATTGAGCCCCTCTCTCTATGAAACGTACAGTATTTTTCGAAGACACATACATGTTTTTTATGACGAGTAGTTGCACTTTAGTTTAGTAAAAACCCCACTGATGGGAGGATGTCCAACTGTCAAGACATTCATTAGACTTCAATTGTACATACGCTGTGATGTAGTGTTGAATGGAGGTGTGAGTGATGATGTATTTTACCAGCATTCTGCTAATGCAGACCTCATTTTCTAGTTTATATTCATTTAACTGAACATAAAAAAATTTAAATTAATTATACATTTTTCGTCATGTGTTTGTTGACAAAATGTTATTGGTATTGGTTTAGCACTAATTAAATGTATGGACTGAGGTTGCCAATTTCAAATTCTTTATGCCATTTATCTGTGACCGCCATTTTAAGACTCAGTTTTCACCTGGATTTGATTTTTGCCAGCGTTTCAAAAAGCATAAAACCCACGTTTTGCATGTGTAGAATTAGCTATTGAAGTATTTCAGTAAAAAGGGGAATATTCATTAAGTTTCAAAATAAATGGAAAATATATGGAAAACCATTAAAAGACTGAAATAGTAATTACTTTTTTCTGATGTATACTGTAGCTGTAGACCTGGTGGTCTAAATATGACTGGCCAATAACAAATAAGAGTGGAATATTACAGCAAAGCTCTGACATTATCCACAAGATTTTAAAAAAGGTGTATCTGCAGTAGATCATCATCTTCTCGTCCCCTTAAGAGCTCACCTTCATATACTGTAACTCACACCAGTATGATACTACCATGTAAGCTGTATTGAGATCAGATTCTTGCGAGCCTGTGTGTGTGTTTGTATTTCGGGGATAGGATACTCTAGGATAGGGGCTGAGCTTAGGTATATTGGGTGCGATCCCTCCCCATTGTATCCCTGGATGAATGAAACCCTCAAGTGTTGTGTGAACTGTATTCAGCCTGCCGCTGTTCATTCTACGATACTGTAGCTGCTTTTGTTCATTGCAGAACTACAAAAGTACCGTACAATCAAACTGCTCCTGTCAACTGGGTTTATTAGGGTTTATCGGTTTGTCTCCAAAAACGCCTACATTCACAAGACTGGAAGCTTTAATGCCTCTATTGCTGCGAATAACAAATAAATTGTCTCTCCTCCAATGTAAACAAAATGCTTTTCAGGTCTCATAAGAAACCAGATAGCGTGCTATTCCATTGCTTTTAACATGCTGCCACTTTCAATGCTGTGTTTGGGTGACAGAAGCCCAAGGCGAAGTTAGAAAGCACTAAATATATGCCATTATGGTTAATAGATTGAACGAAATCCAAGACACTCAGAGATTATCTTTTGAGACGCTGTCAAACAGGGACAATGCATGCCATTGCCATCCCTATACACTCTGCTTTACTGTAAACCCATACACCTTGGTGTGGAGAAGAAGAGAGACATAGGGAATCGGGGAAAATGAGGATAAAAATAAATATAGGATAAAGATAACCTAAGGGCAAGGCGAGTGGATTTAAGCAAGCGTTTATTCCGCTCAGCACACATTCCCTGTAAACTGTAGATCCTAAATCCCATGTCCAAAGTAGGCTACAGACTGTAAGGGTATGGATAGCGTCGGAATGTTAATGGTTTTCCGATAATTACCGCTATCTGTGCGCTGTAATCCATCATTCGGAGCGGTTATAAACAAAAAAAAAATGTGCATCTGTTTATTTCCCCGTTGACAGGCGCAGCAGGATCTGTGCAAAGGTTGATGCTATAGTTTCTTTCCAAATAAAACCAAAGTTAATCTCCGCTTTGAACCGTGACTGCCGTCGTGCGGCACAGCATCAGTGGGTGGAGCAAGGCGTGGAGACACCGAAGCGATTCCGTAAGAACAAAATAGAAACATAGTGGTGGAATGTGTGCAAACATGAATAAACATGGGACTAATCCTCAGTTAAGAGGTGGTGAAGATGCCTCTCGGTGCTTTAACTGTCTTTACAAGGCCTTGGTTCGCTGACTCACTCATTCTACATATTAAATTAAACTGAAAACTTGACAGAGATGTGTATCACATGGATAAGTACGGTTCAAATTGATAACTTCTGGCAATTATTGCCATGTTTTTGGTTTGGCATATGTGGTTGATTTAATTTATTTGCTGCATTTAGCTTCAATTGATTTTTGTTGCATTTGAAAACGTGACAACTGGGTAAACCCAGTGTGCTCATCTCTCTTTATCGCCACAATCCCTCAGCTGTCTGTGATTAATAACAGCCATCCACTGACGGCAGAACAGCTGAACATGACCTATTCTCATTTATAAACCTGTCCCAAACAATAGTGTGTCTGCCGCTAGTTGCCAAACTTAACATGTTTAACCTTTTGCACGGGATTGGCCATCTTTGCTTTCAATTCAGCGACACAATGTCAGCCTAGTAGTAATGAAGACAGGAAAATCAATCGATTGATGAATGAAAGATTCGTCTATAGACAGAAAGCTAATTAGAGCCGTTAGGCCAGAATGAAGAGTGAGCCCAGATGGATGGATCCCAGCTCCATAATCAGGATTTACTTCATTTGACACCTCGAGGAGCATAATTGAAATAATGATTTTATTGATGGTTTGGACGGCAGTTTATTTCTAAGAACACGTGTGCGCAATATACATGCGCATCATGTGTTCATAAACTGGTCTTTCTTTTTCTTTTTTTTTAATTACCAGAACTTTGTTGGGATTACTTCATCGATGCCAACAACAGCCATTCAAATTCAAAGCCTTTTATGCTAATGGCACACATTCACGTTGGTAGCTTACAGTCGGGTGCTTCGTACTATAAACAGCATGCACTGGGGAGGATGATGAATTGTACATGCATTTGTCTTCTTCATCTACTGTGTGGTATCCAAGGAAAGCGACATGTAATGCACATAATGCAATTACATGGACACATTCAACAACGACAAAACTGCACTTTTCTGCAGCACATGCTTGCGCGTATTGGATTGTGCCGTACGCATCAACACCTCCCATCGCATGCACACAGTCAACACTTAATACATTAGTGTTGATTATCACACCCACCCACTGAATGGCTGCATGCATCCCATTGAAAGTGTATATTATGGCTGATCTGCAACGCAGGCCTCCTTAGCATGAGTAATTGATTTGCGAGAATTATGGCTGTACACTGTCTTTTGCCCATTCATTAATCATACATGCGTTGTTTGAGTAAAACAATGTAGTGAGTAATGATATTGATGAAGTCTCGTCTGCACGCAGTTGTCTGGGGAAATGGAAATATAAAGCTCAACAGAGCAGATGTCTCATAATACCGGAATTAAGTGATTAGAATAATCGCCTTTGTGCAAATAATCTCGAACAGCAACATACCGCTCTGCCACAGCCGATTGTGCGCTCTTGCGATGCTGAGCAAAGACAGGAACGCGCTTGTTTTGTTGCCACTTCAGCTAATTTCCCATAATCCACTCTGATAGGGCCCCATGGTCCTCATCTACCTATGCAGCATAGCGATGTGATGCACATTAGTCAATTAATAGTGTGTTAAATGACAGAGGTTCCAGTCAATTGATTTTCTCTTGGGAACAGGGTTTGCCATTGTCCCACAATTCAAAACAGAGAGAGAGAGATGAAGACAAAGACATTGATGCTGGAAAAAACCTTTGCTACATTTAAGATATAACTGCACAATTATGATGAATTTTTTGTCCCAGATCATTTATGTTTCCTTGTTTTAAGAAATGATATAGCGGTCTGGTATATTAAACTGTCCCCTCTCTCTTTAAAATAATGTTAAAGAGCAACCTCGGCCGACATTATTAACACCAATCCGTTCAATTGCATGCAAGCAATCTTTAAAAAGTTAGCGGTTAAGAATAAGTATGCACAACACTTCATATATTCGAATGTCCCATCCCCCAACCTCATCCACCCCCACTGCCTTTGTCAAGAGGGTTGTGGCCCACATATCAAATGGAGATCTTTAGAGCCAAGCATTCCCGCCGGAGAAAGAGAGGAAAATGGCCCCCTATTATGCGACCCACAGTCGAGGCCTTACCTCATGACAAGGGTATTAAAATGAAATAAATCAGCCATTAAGAAGCGGGCGCTGGCAATTGAAACCCTATTAATGCGGCCGGCAGAGAGAGGTAGCCCCGGTGTGATGCGACAATGGAGCACCGCAGTGCCCCTTTAATTGCATTTCGGCCAGGTTTTTATTCCCCCGGTCTGGGTGGGGATGACGGGTGTACGCAGGAGTGTGTGTGTGTGTGCGTGCGTGTGTGGACACACACTGTCGTATACTCGCACCTTGATGCACGTGTGAACACACTGATTATTACACTGAGATTTGACTGTTAAAGCCTTTTGCAAAAAGCGTGATAAATTTTGTCGTTTCATAACTCTAAACAGCCATTAATAGTGATGGTCAGCCATCAGCACCATTGTCCATGAGTTGTCGGCGGCCAGGCCCCCCATCAATGTTGCATAGGTTCCTTTCTCATTACCTTCGCTGTTAGACTAGACACCGGGTGATGGATCATGGCCCCGACTGGACCTCATTTGGGTGATGTATCGCTAGCGTTCCCCTGTGAAGTGTGTGGGTGATTATACACGGACACAAAGACAAACACAAACACTCACACGGGGGTGAAAGACGACAAATCGGTCCCCCAGCAGTCTGAGGTCCCCACTTATGGTGCCCTTGATATAAGCAAATGTTGAAGTGAACTATCCTCGCTGAGACACGAGTCTGGGTGTATCATACGCTGTTCTACTGCAAGGCATCCGAAAGGAGTTATGAGTGTACGCAGGGTGGAGAGATCCGACGCGGTTAACATTAAATAAACAGACGAGAGGAGGAAACTGTGCAATTTAGATTCAAAAATCAAACTTCAGTTTAGATTTACTAATAATCTGAAATAAAAAATGTAAAAACATGTTTACAACATGACTCTTCATTATTAATTGTGTTTTCTCCTTTCTCGCCTGGACAGGATGTGCAGTAGCAAAACAAATGAAGGCATCCATGAGAGGTGTTAGAGCTTATTTGAAATTTCGTCAGGAGTACTCCTTCACCTGTCACCGGTTATTGATATATTCATTAGAGGGCCCTATTCTCTTTCTCCGGTATCAGTTTCTCTTGACAGTAGCACTGTTGACAACATCAGTCAATGAATCACTTTACAATTATGATTGTTGATGGCCCATGACACAAACTTGGAGGGGACGTCATTATATGAACATTAAAGTGATACACAGGGATGCTGGGATGGAGGACCAGGGTGCTGCCGTCCTCCCCCCACAACCTCTGATGCCTTCATTTAAAACAAGGCCCCATCTTGTATACGGCTTTATCGCTGAGGATAATGCTATTATGTCTTCATCAATGGACACACTGTAGCACTTGATAAGGTGGGGGTTGATGTACAGTAGTTTGGGTAATCACATTGATCTGTCTTATAATAAATGTCTACATGTGTGATATAAAACCAAAGGCGTCTTATAGAGGCTGGTTTTTCACTGATGTTCGTGTTGAGCTGCTGTTGAAATGACTTAAATAATCTCTTCAGAATGACCTCCTGTACAGTTTGTATTAATATTACATATATGTAGTCTGCGATTGATGTAGTCTAATTATTGTTCCTCAAAGTCTCCATAACATGCATAGATTCACCAAGATAATGACCATATACCGCTTAAGGTTAAGGTTAAATGACAGATAGTTTGATACATTCAAGTCAGTATCCTTAATGCTATAAATAAACATGTTAACAAGGTATCTCTGTCCACCTGTGGTGTTCCATTTATATGTAGAATGGAAATGATTATACTCACCTACCCCTCCCCATATACTTTAAAGAAATAAGTATCTTAATACTTTAGTTATAGTGCGGAAATATAGCTTTCTTAAGGGGTAAATCATAATAATTGATCTGTCTGATTTTTTTTATACAAGTACATTTTGAAAATGTCAGATTAGATTTGCTGTGCAAACACCTTCATTTAAAAATATACAAAGCTGCAAAACGGTGAAACATGACCCTTCCCACTGCATCCAGTGTGCGCTTATGATTTTCCAACAACACAGCTCATAACCAGGTTAGACAGATTCACTGGCCACTAACAAAATTTGCAAGTGCTTGGCCAGTGGCCAGTGTTCATGTACCGCCTGCTAAGTAGTGCACCACACCACATCACAATGCACCCACAATGCACTGCCAGTTTGCACGTGCAACCTACACAAAAATGGTAATGATTTTGTTTTTGCTACATTCATGGGTTCCCTGCTTTCCACCAACCTGTCTTATCTCCTTTATCTCCTTTTTTTTAGGTTACAGAATTTCCACATTTCCCATAATTAAGCAACGTGCCTCGTCTTGTCAAAATAAGTATGTGTTGATAAAACCGGCAAGTAAGACAGAGAGGAGAAGTTCATTCAGGATGCGGCACGGCTTGACGCTGCAGTACATCCGGGTGGACTGTATGTTAAAGCTACTATCAGTGAGGAAATTGGTTTCTCTTCCTCTTCTGTGATCTGCATAACCACAAAATGGTGAGTGGGCCCAGAAAGAAGCCCTTTGATTCTGAGGGCCCAACATTTGGCCAGTCACCGTTTTCCCGGGTTTCTAGTTTCCCACAATAAGCGCGTGAGCTAACCAGGGCTATTCTGACCACGTGTGGAGTTTTTCAATGTGTTGACCTGAAACGCAGGACCAAACCTCTTGTTCAGAGGGGAAATCTCGATGCATGTAAACATAATCAGTGCTGTCGAAATATTCACAGGACGAAAAAGTTGAGTTATTTCGGTTGACATGCGATCGCTCTATGGGGTCTGCTATTGCTGCTAGTTAATGTGTACCCCTTTGAGAGATAGACTCTCATCTCCTCTCTTTCTCCCAGCAGTGCACACGCACACACACACACACACACACACAGAAACACATGTGGCTGGCCTTGTTGCCATAGCAGGCTAACGGGTTGCGGTAGCAGCAGATTTGATTGCCTGCCCGCCACTGAAGTGAAGAAGAGTAGACAGGACTAAATGAAACTCCATCCATCTTAATGAAACACAATTATTTTCCACTTATTAATCATTGAAAAATCAATATGTCTCTTCTCGGCCCAGTGTCGGCTGGATTTGTCATTTGAGGCTGAGCTGTTATGTATCATCCTCTGACGCAGGACAGTCATGGGTTCAGTCACCTGTGTCCTTTAGGAGGGATGGGGAGTTAGAGACGGAGAGAGAGAGAGGGACAGTGAGCTATGGACAAATACAGAGGTAGGTATTGGATGAGATGTGGAAAAGGACTGTAAAGAGCCAAAGATAGCAGAAGAGAAAGAGGAATACATGAATGAAGCAGAGAACAGAGAGGGATGAAGGGCTGCTCACTCTGTCTCTTCCCCCGCTCTCTGAGACAAATGGGAACTCATTAGTGGCTGTTGGTGATTGTGTGTTTCTCCACAGATCAATTTACTAAACACATTGTTTAATGGCTCATTATTAAAGTCTTAGGCCCCGTATTGACTGGGAGACAGAATGCAAGGGTGAAAAATTGAGGGTTTGTGATTAAATATGATTTTTTTTTTTTTTTTTTTACGTAATTGATTTAAAAGAAAATTATTTTTGCATTTTTATTTTCCAACCTGTTCTTTAGTGTTAATTTGCCAGGACATTGCATAACATTATTATCCAAACTGACTAGTGTACAATATATTTTCTCAGTCATAGCTTATTATCATTACTTAACTTTATGCTAGAAATGATGTACTGCTTATTTGTAACAGCAAATACATTTTGAAGGAGCCATAATGCAGACGGGATACAAATTAAAGCTGCTTTCACACCACCATGCGCTGACAACCATCTATCTGCAAGAGCGTTCCACCCGAAAAAATGTCAACATTTAGGCTATACAGATGTTTTCCCAAATACATAATTTCCTGTCCTCCTGTCCCTGACATTTGTCGAAGTAGCTCAATAAATAAAAAGCGCTGCTACATCTAATATTACTAAAACTACTACTAAGATCACTTGTGCATGGAAATTTGCAAGCGAGCATCTCCATCTGTCATAAGTAACTTTCTCAAACTCTTGAAACATAAAGAAACCTGATGTGCATCTCTCTTGTTTTTCTCCCCAGCGAAGGAATGAAATCCATCAATCTGCCACTCATCAATTTTATCGTCCGTTCTCTCCTCCTTGGCCACCACGAAACCCCAAAAGGAAAGCTTTTGGTGCCGTTTTGAAAAATTGTCCCGAGAAAAAAATGATTCCGACCGACTCAACCCTTTGTTTTCCCTCTCAATAAAGCAAGCGACAAGGCCGGCGCTTGATGTACGAGCGTCGTGGGCGCCTGGGCGTGCAGCAGAGCGCATAAGCAATGCCATGTTTCACGGCAAAACAGAGTGTTCTTTACAGTCGCCACGCCACCCGGATGAGAATATAATGTTCTACAGCATATAACTGCTTCAGGTCAATACTTGATTTGCTCCAGCATGTTGTAGAGCCTCTGCTCTGGTAGGGGTCTGGGGATGCATTAGGGGGCCCCAGAAACAGGACATAGAGGTGGTGGGGTTTGGGGGGGGGGGGGGGGGGACATGGGGTTGGGGCTGCTTCTTAGTGTCAGAACTGAGGTGTCGGCTGGGCAACACTCCCCTGAGTCCTTGCAATCATTTCCAGGTATGTGAGACTGAATGTGTGTGAGATTGAGACGGACTGCTGTTGAGATCCAAAGCGTGCATGCTGTGTATGGGCACATCATTTCAAACTGGTGATGAGTAGACTGAAGGAAAAAGGCAAAATGTTCCCCTGTGGCAATCCCTCATGCGGGGGGAAAAAAACATTGTCTGATCACCATGCAAGCCAGGTAGAAGGACAATTAACTCAGAAGACTGAGCAACGTGCATTTCGTCATATCACTTGGTCCATTCGTGACCTCGAACGAATGCATTCCAAACTATTTGCTTACATTTGCAGGTTTCCCCACCAGGTCAAAGGCTCATCAAACCAGGAATCACAGCTAACTCCTCCGGGAATAGGTACACTCCTGTGAGTCACCTATGAGCGTCTCTGCTATTTTCGCCATATGGGGTAAGATTTGGATGCCGCCTCGGTGTCAGCCAGGGACAACAACCCGCTTGTTGTCAGGGAGCGAGCCAAATAATGGATGAGGGTGAGACCGGTTGCCAAGGTTCCTTAAAATATTAATGTTGTTGAACCGCAGTCCATCTCGACCCTGACACGGCGGTGAGAGAAAATCACTTGCCCTTTCGATGAGATAAAACACACAGTAGACACATCCGAGTCCATACGACTCTATATATAGATAGATGAATGACATCATCTCTTGTGATGACACTGGTGCTGACTGACACCTTGCTTCTGAAGATTTACTGTAGAGTTTTAGAAAAAAAAAGGCCCGGGGCAGAGAGTGGCTCTGCAGGATAGGGTACATGCCATGGGCTTGCGATGTTTTCAGTCGAACTCGTGACTTTCGTTGCTTGTCATCCCTTTTGTCTTCCATCTTTGTCACTATTACGCTATCCATGAAAACAATGAAAAAATGTATATATTATAATGACATTAACTTTTTTATTTGAGTTCATATTTAGTTTGAAAAATAGGCCTTTTATATAAAAAGCTACTGAATCATCAATAACTAAAAGGATATTATGCTGTGTTCAATAATTTAGCGTGATGCTTACAACAATTTTTATAGAATAGCCTAATTGTTTTGCCATTTTTTATGTTAAATTAATGAGCGTACACTGGAACCAGTTAGCCTTCTAGAGGAAACTATTAATTTGTGGTGTTGGCCCTGTGAAGTTTTTTTTTTTTTTGTCAGAGTGGCGGGCTTGAAGCTTGCTAAACCAAGTGCGGGAGCCTGTTTTTATCATGGCGCTAATCCAGAGCCCCTGGGTCCCCTTGCCACATTGACCAGATGAAAGGCCTTGCCCAGATGTTTACAGCCTGTGAAAGTGGCAGGGAGCTGGTGTCGGATGCTGGCACAGCGCGCCGACAGACAGAAAACAAGGCAGTAAAGCCCCACGCTGTTCGTGTGGAGGAAACAGGAGGAAAGAAAGCGTGTCAAGGGGGACCGATGGAGTTTGAGGAGCATGCAGGTATGTGTGTTCCGTGCATGTACGCAGGCAGCACCGGGGCGCGTTTTAATGTGTTATAGACTACGATGCAAAGCAAATGAACATTCCAAATCCCTACACTGCGAAATGCAATCTGCAGAACAAGGATTTTGGACCGTGTGAGCTGCACAAAAATGCACCAGTGTTCAGCGAATGAGCTCAGTTGGTTCAGGTCACAGCTCGTGGAGGTGTAACCTTGACCCCAGTTTGCCAGATGGCACTCACAGTGGCATTGCCATACTTAGCGCATTGACCTCTGTGACACTGCGGAGAAGATGTGCGCATGTACCTGCTTCCGTGTGTGTGTTTATGTGACACTGAGGAGTCTGCCTAGCCATGCCAGTATGTCTAAAGCCCAGGCCATCTGGTGCCCTCTGTCAGAGTGCTTTTATTTAGCTTTCCTTGATAAAACCTCTGAAAGACTGTATGTAGGAAGCCAGACTTTCTTTGCCAAAGTGAGGTCAAAACAGGACAGATTCCAAGCCAGATTGAATCCTTATTGGTACACGCTAATGCAGCATATTTGCATTACTTAAAGTTAATTTTGAGACGCTACAATTTGCATTACGACTTTGAGGAATGGCAATGTCTACGCTGCACTTTACATTGTGAGCCATTAGAAGTATTGCAGCTCAAGGGGATTACTTTATGGGACGTAGCTACTGTTAAGTGGCAGCGTAAATGATGCAAATGAAGGTTTCAGGTTCTGGCAGATGGCGACACAAGTGAAAGGCCGACAAAAAAAAAAAATGCCTCTAGCATGTTTACTCTTTAGGTAAGGCTCCTTTGAGATGGGTTGATCATTTTACCCCCCACCCCCCCAAAAAAAGGAAACAGGAATGTAGTTTTTGAAAGAATCAACCTAATTTCTCAATATACAGCACTAAATATATGTTTTACTGCTATCCACCGTGCAAGAGCAGTGAAAGAATTATGTAAAAAGCGAGACTTTGGTTCAGTAACCTCCCGACTTTCAGATCGGGGGTTTCATTTGTGCTTTAATATACTGTTTCTAAGCAAGAATTCAAAAACCAGACAAGAGGTCTATACAGCGTTATTAACCTCAAAGCTATTGACCTGATCTTGTGTTTGGATATTTGTGCAAAGTTTGGCCTCAGGGTCCTTTTGTTAAGCGTGGAATTATGTAGATGTTGCCTCATTATTGCAATCATGTCTCGCGTACACCGGGATGCTCATAAACACATGAATAACTGCTCTTTTGGGTTTTGTATGACTCCAAACAAAGCAACATTCACACCTCTTGCCTCCCTTCCACCGACCTCCAATTAGAAAGCCTCTTTAAATGAATGTGCCGTGTGCTGCCGGAGCCACGGTGTCTCGTGACTTAATCTGGATTGAGCCGAGCAACCCTTTTATTAGGTTACGCACGGCCGCAATGTGTCTTGTCACTTTGCGGAGACAGCCGCCGATAGAATCCGTTGAACGGAATTAGATTGTCATTGATGTGTCAGTGGGATCGTGAGAACAACAGATCGATGACCGAATCACCGTGAATATGTGAAGATGCAGACGACGGATAAATGAACAAAAAGGAATTCAGCGGGGGGAAAAGTTTGAGGAGCCGCGCACAGCCTTCTTCTCTCCCTCTCTCTCTCTTTTATACACGTGTGAAAACGCACGCATGCACAAACAAGCAGGTCTTTTCTCACACTTTAGCTTGGAGCGATCTCACCACGCCGAACAACACAGAGTCAGGGAGAAAGGGAGAGAGAAAGGAGCCAAACCAATTCCAATACAGCACTAATGGGCCACATCATGCCAATACAATAAATAATGGCCCTTTCAGCTCAGTCAATAGTGAGTAAATGAAAATTTAACCTTTCATTAAATGTGGTCATATTATTTCCCTCACTTGCTACCCAGCTCTATTTCCCTCTGACACTTTTTTTTGTCTATTGTCTACGAGAACCATCTGCAAATTGTATGATGTAGGACTGTACACACTGGTGTCAAGTAGTTTATTGTAATATAAAGGTCTAGGTCATAGGTCACAGTACATACAGTAAGGTCTATTAAACCACAGTCAGTGGAAGAGTGCTGCTTATACTTCAAATCAATGGGCAACGCACGGTGTAGACAGGTAGTGATAGCAAGCTCACAGGAGATGAAAAAGAAACGCCTTATTAAGGCAGCTGAAGCTAATTCCCATTACAGTAAAGTTTCCGTACGTAGCATACCTGTTCCTGTAGTCTCTGCAGGCTGTGCAGTGGCATTATTGGGAGAGGAGGCGATGAGTCTCTAGGCATCCTGTCTGGTAGTAGATGAAAAGGCTCTCCACTGTGGCCAACCTGCCCTCTTAATTAATTAGCGCTAGCAGGAAGCGCTGGCCCACAGGGGAGAGGAGGGCCCTCCAGAGGACTGGGCAAGGTGATAATGTCCTAAAGGGGAGACCAAGTCCTGTATGCTCGGGTGGCTAGCTCATGCTTTCCGGCTCTAAATGTACAGTAGGAATCACAGTCGATGTTTCCCATCGCGCATGTGCCCTGAATCTGCTGGGAAGGCCTCACCAAGTCTGGAAACCTTCTATGTGTGTGTGCATATATGTATATACCCTATTGTCAGAGGCCAAGGGTATTCTTCAAAAAACCTGGACGTTCAATAAGAACTTTCTATTGTACAATATCTGTGCATGGCAACTATACATATTATGTGGTTATAGCAAATAAATTGTGATTAAGCAACCCAGTTCCTGTTAGAAATGACTGCTAACTTGTTTTCGACAGAAAACATAATTGCGACTGCATTTTGTTCCCTTGTAAGGTTGTTCTAGTGTAGGAGGTGCTGCACCGTCGTACAGCATGCTAGTCGTAGGGAGGTGGTTACGGTAGGTGGTGGGTGTACAAAGATAGATCCAACATGTTAGGTTTAAGCTACAAAAGGGCTTTTTTTTTCTCAATACGTAACAAAGACCGCGCTATTTCCCTGACCTTGCGATGTGTCGTGAGTGCCCAAACAAGCAACTAAACAAACTAACCAAAAAAAAGTTGAATTCTACTTTACTGGCTACGCGCTAAAACACATTAAATGCATTGTGAGCAAACACGCATGTTGTTAATTAACAACAGTTCCTCATTATGTTGATAGAAAACATCAACAGTCCATTTCTATTTGCTGTTGCAAATCAGTAGTATGTAAACGGAATTTCTAGGTGACAGGGTTAGGTTAAGATATGATTAGCATGGGGCCTCTCAAACAACCTCTTTACTGGACTATTTCAACACTTCAAATATCAATGTACTGCAAAAAAAGTGCATTTAAGCTCTTTCTTTGGCTTTGAATAAATCAGGTTAGTTACAGTAAATGCACATGTGTGATGTCATGGCATGGTACGGTAGATAAACCTGCGTTTAAGGGCGTTAATGGAAAACGTGCACTCACTGATACTAAGTTGGTATTAGCATTAGCATTAGTTTTGTGTCTGAAATCAGAACAGGTTGGTACAAAAAAAAAAAACAGCGTAACGCGGTGATCTGCATGGAAGAAAGTCAAACATTCACATGATTCATGTCATTACTTGAGCTGTTAACACAGATCCTCATGACCCGCGTACTCTTAGCATGTGTGGTGCTGCGATTTATACTTGTTTTGTTTGTGTGTGTGTGTGTGTGTGTGTGCTGGAGTGCGTCTGGGCAAACTTCACTCTCTTTCTCTCTTGGTCTCCAATAATGAGCATGTGCACCTTTTCTGCCCGGGGCCTTCATACACAATTTAGCCAGAAAGCCATAGCTGATCATGATTTAGCTTTTGACACAGCTCGCCCCGAGGCGGGGGGGGGGGGGGGGGACGGACGACTAATACAGATATCTGACTCCCAGACTGCGATGGAGGGAAGGAGAGAGAGAGAAAGTAAGAGGCCTTTTATTGACTAAATGATAAAGAGGTTGGTAATGATAAATAACAGTCATTTTATTGTAGAATTCCCAGAAAAGACACATTCTACACAATATATAAAGAGAGAAATAATAGACGGGGAAGTTGCTCGCCAGGGTCTCGACGCGCTCGCTCCCTACAGAGCCAGCCATTGTTAAACTCCAATATTCCTCGGCTGGGGTGGAGGTCACAAATTGTGTTAGAAGGACCTGCTGCTATGAATACTACATAAGGCTAATGCAGAGTGGCAGCATCATCCCCGTCTCTGGCACTAGAAGGAGGACCCAAGCAAGACAGCGCCAGTCTTGCCGATGGGCATCTCTCTCTCTCTTTCTCTCTCTCCCTTCGTGCACTGACTCTCTCTCTCTCTCCCCCTCTCTCGTTCCCTTTCTTCCTCTCTTTTTCATCCACTCCCTTTCTGTTTCTCAGCATGGTCCTTGCACTGTTTTGCCAGCACATCAGGGTGTCAGGGGAACCTGTCTCTGCTGCTTTTGCTCTCTGCCGCCTTCCAAGTCTCCGGGCCTCAGCCATCACTAAGAAAGGATGTCTAACCCTCTGAGGACAGATAAAGTCCTCTGTGTTGCACCGTGAATGACATTACGCACAGGCTACACGGATCAGTTGGTCGGAGGAGCAATGAACGGAGATGACATTGTCTGCGTTAACGCAATTAATGAAGAGCAATCGCTCGGCTTTAGCGTAAAGTGGAGAAAAATGCAGCTCGTGTAAACATATTATGTTCCTATTGCCTCGGACCCATGATGGATAATAGTGTGGGCTGACCATCATCGCCGTCTTTTAATATCACCCACACATTGAATGCATAATATCGTCAAGCAGTGATCCGGTGGTCCAGTGTCTGATCCAGCTGTGCTATCTGGTGGGAAGTTCCCTGCTCTGTTGGTGTGAGAGACTGGTGGCAGCTAGCGTGTGTGCGTTTGCCTCAGGATACCTCTGCAGCTCTGCAGTTCTTGAATACTGAGTGGAGTGGCCCAGAAATGAGCAGTCAAATCCAATTAAATTACTCAAATTAAATTGCACAATGGTTATGGAATACCTGATCGAATTACTCACATTCAGGGGATTTCGACAGCAACCAATTAGTTCAAAGTATAAAGTTCACACGCTCAAATTAACACCAAGAGAGGACAGGGCCTTTATTTGAGGGAAATGATACATCATAATTACATCACGTTGGGAAAAATCACAAATTATACAGCATGCATTTAATAAGAAAATGGAAATGGTTAATAGGTCCTGATAAGACAAATCTAGACCTGTCAACGGCGCAACATGGCTAGGTTGGCTAAATTAAAGAGGAGAAGTTATTATTGTTTCAAAGGAGCTTAAGGGCCGATTGTTGCTCAGTCAAAACACAGGCACTCAGAACGCCCCCCCCCCCCCCCCCCCCCCGTGTTTTATGTTGGTAAAAACCAACAGAAAAGACAGAAAGGTCGTAAAAAAACCTATGCAGACGGTAGTTAACTCTACCTCCTCTGGTAATTGAGATATGTTGAAGAGGCTGGTCCGACAGACAATTAACAAGATTTCATTTTAGTTCATTTGAGTAGTCCTTTCTTGTTAGATTGGCCAAAATAGACACTTTATCATTTCCTCAATGATGATGGAATTCTTTAGAAACTCCTGGCTTAATTGTACGAGGGACTTCCTGACCTTTTTTTACATTTTAAATTTAGCTTCTCAAGGTGCCTTTCCAAGGTGAATCACGTGAGTAATGAGATACAAAAGCAGCCCGTTAATTGACTTTCAGCACATTTAGATCTGCAGGACCAACGTATGCATTCCCCCTCTTTTAAAAGTGAACCATTTTAGCTAATAAAGTTATTAATCTTGCCCATACAGTAATTATCTCAGCAATTATGCTGTAATTGCACATGCATCAAGGCCACCTCATATAGCGGGCAGGCTTGAGCTCACTCATTTTACTCACATCGTGTAAAGACAATGGACAGAATTGGCATTCCATTGAAATAAGCATTGTGATTTTTTGTTTTGTTTAAAATGCCACTGGTGATATGCCATTTTTTTTGATGGATTTAACAACACAACACCTACTATCTTCCTTAGAAGATTCTATGGCAGCCATATTAGCTGTATGAAAAAGGACTTACATACTCGGACACACCCACAACTGACCTTTCTACACATTTAAATCACTTGATTACAACAACAAACAAGCAAATGATCTCTCGCATGCATCCCTGCCTGCATGGACGGCATAGAGCCGCAGAAGTACCATAAACGGCGTAACATGATAATGCTGCTTTAATTACCCCTTGGTCAGCCCACTTACAAACCTATTGCCGCAGCAGTCAATATCCCCAAAGATCCATTCATGCCTCGGCTGATGGTTAACTTGGGAGCCTTTGCTGAGTGCTTTAGCCTAATTGATATCCTTATTTAGCAATGAGCCAGTGGGAGTCGGAGGGGAGTTAAATGGAGCAGTTTACCAGGCAGCAAGCGCGCTAAACCAGATCCCCGACACCACCAACCATGGCCTGCTGCAGCCCGGACGATGATTTATGCCGGCTAATTCACCGTTTCAAATGGATTAACGCCACTTTGGTTTTGTTTTTTTCTCATGTCTGCTTTCTTCATTTGTTCTTTTCTTTACGTTTGTGTAAAAATCACAACCTAGAGCAAGTTTAGCAGGTTTTACAGCAAATTATACCTATTTCCGTTGACAGTTGACTGCTCCCAGGCCACCACTTAACACCGTGGCCAGGTCACTGGAGAGACTGAGACTTCAGCAGCTTTCTAAGGGCATACACACCTACCCCAAAACACTCACACATTCACAAACGCAACAGATCACACGTGATCAACAGCAACTCTTCCTACAAATTGTCTCTGATTTATTTACAAATGATGCAATAGTTGATGCATTATCCGCAGAGCTGCAGGAAAGCACTCTCAGCAGAGCAAAACAACGGGTATAACACATCCCAGAACTGCCGTGAGAGAACAATGCATATCCAACAGGTCAAACAAAGCCATCGGGAGCAATGGGAAAATCAGATTCTTCTTTTAAACTGGGTTTGTAGGTCTCTCCCTGCCTGTCTCCCCAGATATGTCTCCCTTAACAGCTCAAAGTAATTAGCAACGACCACATGCCAAAGGTAGGGTAGCTACCGTACACAGAGTAGGCAGACCTCATCTTTAATTTGAGACAATGAGATGCTCTGTGGGGGCTTATGGAGAGCTGGGAGCTATGAGGTAGGCAGGCAGCCCCCCCGCCTCCCAAGGTCGCTTCAGTGAGAAGAACTAGTCTGGGGACAAAGGATACCCGCTGTACGAGAGCGCACATCATGACAGTTTAATTATCAATTTTAGAAGCAACCCCTTTTTCAGCAAAACCAAAAGTTGAGTCTTGTTTGCATGGGAGGCAAGCATTCTAAATGCTAAATGACTCGCTGCCGAAGTGCAACTGTAAACACAACACTCTTTCTCACTGTTTCAAACTTTGTTTTTGAGTGATACCCCCGAAAGTCCTCCAGGGCTTCCCATTAGTCACATTGTTGAGCACAGAGCGCAGCCACAAAATGGCCTCCAATCTTGGAAGAGCGCAGTCAGCCCATTCTTTATACTGTCAGGATGAAGAAGAGCATAAAAACTCAGAGTCAATAAAGTCATATGAAATGCTTGATATCGAAACGCGGCGCGCCCCGGTGACTGATTAAGTGTCCAGGTCCAGTTGTGATGCCCTCGCATCTCGGAGGAAGAGAGAGGGGGAGGGAGGGAGGGAGGGAGGAGGGGAGAGAAACATAACACAGAAACCTTTGAAAAGACATAAAGGGTTTTGCTTATGTTTCTGCTTCTTATGCCGCTTGATGTTTTGCTCTTTTACTCCAAAAAAAGGTACTCTTTGTTTGTCTGGAACATTATTGTTTTGTTTGAGCTTCATTACTGTAATAGGTGTACATAATCATGGATCGTAATGAAGATCCAATACATGTTGGCAATTAGATACGCTTTCGCTATAGTTAAAACATACCAGTTACTTCAACTTTACTCGCTTTGTCTGAAAAATGTCTGGCAGTGCCATTTTCTTTTTTGTCATGCCATGAAGTCAATACCGACTCAGACAAAGACGGTGAGATGAGAAAAGGGAATGACAGAGATTAAAAATGAAGGAGAGTGCCACTTTCTGTCCAGATAGCGGTTTGTAGCCTGCAGCTCCCGACTGGTCTCTTCTAACTGAAATACTTATTTGATCAAACTGAAACTTAAACATCCGTTATGCGTCGGACCGATCGGCATGAGTTAAAAGGTCTTCCGAATGAATGTCTAAACTTAGGTAAAAGTTGGACATGGCACTCCGAGAATATGTTGGCTTCATGAGTGGAGAGACTGTCACCACTATGAAAACAGACATTTCTGCTGGGTCCAAACATGACAGGAACTTTACTGTTTTAATGAAGCCCGAGATCAAATTCAATTTCCACCTCATGACAATTTGAAACCACAGCTTTAACGCATTTCAACACCCCAATCTGATGCCACGAGCTGATAACCGAGAACGTGGTATATCACCTTCGCTGCAGTATTTGGACGGTGCTCTGAGATTAAACTTCTCAGAGCACCGCGTACAAACACTCTCTGTCAGGCTGCAGCTCCAATTTGACGGTAACACAGAAGCATTCCTGACTTGAGTGAACCACCAACTTGACATGAATGTTTTTTTGTTTTTTTTGCACACGCAGTAGGAGAAAGAGGAATGAGAGAGAGGGAGAGGGGGGGGGGGGGAGACAGAGAGAGAAAGCGGTGCGGTTTTGGACAGACCGTGTTAAGATCAGTGCTCGGGGCTAGGCAGGTTGCTATGCGCTGAAATGCTAATAAGCTTCCTGGCTCTCGGTGCAGGTCGGCTAGCCTGTGCCGACTCGTCTTGACACTTCACACACACGCTGTCTTCCATCCTTTTTAATCATTTTTGATAGGCCTCCCTGGGATGCCAGCCATTTAATTTGAAAGGGTTGAGCCACCCAAACATTTTCACCATCTTTAAATAGAGGTCTGCCTCGACATGCCTGCTGCATTGTGACACGACAAGGTTGAAAGCGGCGGAGTAAACTGCTGTTTGGGTTTAGGAGGATAATATTAGGCCGACACTGGTCGGGACTCGTAGGGAAGATGGCTGAGCGATGCTGAAGGGGCTAAATAGAGGAGTCCTGGGGATTTGAACAAGCAGTGCACGCGTGCGTAGAGGATTATCCCCTACTTTGTTTAGAAGTTTATTTCTTTTGTCAACCATTTTAACACATATTTTACATAGTAAGGATTCTAACCCAGGAGAATCTCAAGAAAAGGCTGAAATAATATAACTGGAAATAAAATGTAAAAATGGGAACGTTTCTGATGAGATGTCAAATAAAAACGACTGATCTAAACTGTCGCAATCCAAAAGGGAATAAATACAATATGGGTCAAATATAATAAAGGCAGCATAATGCACCAGTTACGCTTCCAAATCAGTTTTTTGTTTTTGATAAAACAATTTGAGATTCCCTGACATAGAGTTTAACAACCAGTGTCCTACTCTATTTATCTTATAATTCTCTCCTAGAGCCTGCAGCCAACGCAGTATGGTCAGAACTGAAGCCCGGGCCATGTTGTATGATTCATAGGGAAGGAATAACATATTTTATTGGAGTCTGAGAGATTTATTTACTGGGGTTGTGGTGGATATGTAAGGGACACAATCGCCAGGGATTTCGCCAACCAATTTACCATTGTACTCCTCTATAAACATCAGTCAGAAGAAATGGGACAAATTCTACAGAAAATAATCATAAACAAACCATTACATCGCATTTTGGAAATTGTCAGGAGACGCTCTTGACGATGACTATCTGCTCGGAGTCAAAGGCAGAAAAGCCCAAAAGGCAAGTGGGGATGTCTGTGTGCTGTATGATATTACCGTGACTCTCAAGATAAAGATATCATACATTATTGGTTTAGACTGGCAAAGAAAGAGAGAGGGAGAGGGCAGTATGAGCAGATAGCTGGGGCGAGAGACAGACACATATAGACAGAGGGGGGGAGGAATGTTCAAATATATTGCCTCTTAGCAAAAGCACAGATAGCTTTGAGCCTCCTGATGTCCTTCTATGCGAAACAGCTGGAGCTCTCCACGAAAACCACACTGAACTCCACAACAAGCCCGCTTGTTAGTTTCTAACAGGGACCGATCCAGTTTTATACCCTGTACATGTACAGTACACCATCGTTTACTCCAGTCTAATTTACTCGTGTGCATTAGCATGCAGAGAGGCACGTTTTTTTTAAGACGCAGTAAACAGAATTGTTGTGCATGCTTTCGCACGGTTGCGAATCATGGCCCCAAACCAGCATGTAACCAAAAGCTGGGAAAGGAGGAATTGACATAATTATTAATTAGTCGATATTACTGAATGGAAAAAGTCTGTCTTTGGTTTCCTCCCTAGAGCTTAATCGAACGCAGCCAAGATGAAGCTAAGCTAAACAACACCAGGCAGTTAATCTCCACTGCCATACAGTTCAGATGCTGATAATGTCCACGGGTCTTAAGTGAGCGAGCGGGGCCCAGGTTTTTTAGATTTACTTGTTTGCTGTTGTTTGCCGTCTTTAAGTGGTCTTTTATTAAAGCCAGCCATCTTCCATAGAGCCCCTAATGCATTTCACTATTCCGATGCTAATGACGGCCTAAGAACGCATTATTCTGCATTAGTTTCATTTCCCTTTGAGCCTCAAATGGCGACAAACTGTCTTGTAACCATTAGAGTTTTAACTTGCATCAGGCACGCCACCCGCAACCCTTTCGACAACGCGGTCGCAAACGCGGGTTGGACTATTCCGGCTTATGAGGAGCAGATAGCTGAAGAGAAGTGAACTCTCTGTCTCAAAAAAAGTTAATATTTGCAGACAGTCCTGTGAGGACACAGATGACTTGCAAAAACAAAGGAAATGTGGAAGGGTGGAATTTCTACCTGACCTGAATGGCTGCTTGCACTCTTGTGCGTTATTATGTTATCGTGCTTACGTGTCTAAATACATCCAGACATGTGAGCATTCATATGTCCTCTGTGTTGGCACACGATGTGCTTGTGTGCGCTTTTGGGCCGGAGTGTATTTGTATGCATTCGTTTTTTTTTTTTTTTTGTATTGCTTCCGTTTTGAGCATTTCTGCCTTTGTGTGTGTGTGTGTGTGTGTGTGTGTGTGTGTGTGTGTGTGAAGGCCGAGGACTCCCCACTGACCTGCTGTTTGGCAACAGACAGTCAGAGTGGAACTGGCCATATTACTGTTCTTACCCTGCCATCTGCTGGCTCACATCATTCTAGGCCCTGCATCCATCCCTCCGTCACAAATACACCCCTCTGTCTCTCTCTCTAACTAACACACACACACACACACACACACACACCCCTCCCTTGCTGTTTCCTTACGTTTCTCTCTCTCTCTCTCTTTCTCTGCTTTACTAAGTTTATCTTTGTCTCTTCTTTTCTCCTTCATTTCATTTCTCTTTACACAGGAGCATCATCTCTCGCCCTCCGCGTCCCTTAACATTCCCTCTCCTCGGAGGGAGAGAAAGGGAGGCGAGCGGAGGAACTAAAGGGGAGCGGCGGACGATTGTTATCGAAAAAATAAGCACGGTGTTTGAAAGGGATTTTAATTGAGGCATTCGTTATATTTGAAAAGGTGAACTCCTGAGGGGACAGAGGGAGAGGAGTGGCGACCCTATTCATATCCGCCGACATTCATGAAGAATGGCATCTTTTGACTTTCCCTTTTAAAGCTGTGCAACCTTAAATGGCCTAAATATAGAGGAGGGGAGGCAGACGCGGTAATTCCCTGCACCTTGGGGGGGGCGCCACCAGAGTACGGGACGGTGGGAAACAGCCGACGACTCCAATTAAGAATGAGGGAGGGTCCAGCCACCCAAAATAGAGGGAAAATGTCCTCTCGACTAGCCCCCTGAAGGGGACGTCACTCCATCCCATTTTCTTTCTAAAAATCTTCCCTCTGCCTCATTCTAGCTTTTCCCCTAATTTTTCTTTGTTTCCTTTTTATACTTACTTCTTTCTTTCTCTCCCTCGTTCTGTCTCTCTGCAGTAATTATGCCATTAATAATGTGTGGGCCTGATGATTGTCCTGCTAATACCACCTGTCCGGTTTGTATTTCTACAGCTTAACTCCGGAGGAAGTCGACAGGGTGCTCATTTGTTGTCGTTTGGTAAGGCCAGCTCTTTATGAGTCCCACTTCCAGTCAAGCAGACGACCCCCTCACGTTTCCCCTCGCTATACTCAGTCCGTCTGACCGCTGAGTAAAACTTGTAAGTTCGTTGTGAAGTTCTTGTACAACAGCTCGAGGCAACACACAGTAGGTTTGTAGGTTTTTGTCTCTGCGCTGTCTCCCCCAATGCCCAAGAGTGCTGTTCAGAATTGACAACAGTGATCACCCTTCAGCATCGAACCCCTTCATCCTGTCATTTGATGTCTTATGCAGTTTTGCTGTGACTAAGTGATGAAGTCTTCCCGTATTATTGGGAAAAAGTTTTACCCTTACGCTTTGGGAAATACCCGCAGGCACCGCTCTGTGAAAGCATAAGTGATGATTTATGCAATGTAACTGTAACCAAGGCGGCATCCTTGATGATGAAGTTATAAAACTTTGTTGGAAGTGCCGTACCCACAGAAGGTATTCATCATCAGCCGTCATCTTTCATATCTACAGTATCATGCAACATCTGTGAAAAACTCATTAGATAAGACATCGAAATGCTGTAAAAGTTAGTGACAGCCACTTGTTGATAAAATAAGGTTATTTTGTCTACTTTTGATGGCTACATTAAGATAATATCCCAGCAGGAAAGAGAAAGTGACGCCAGCTACATAAAAGTACATATTTAATAATTACTAGGCTCCGTGACTTGGTTTTCTGCTCTCTAACTCCTCATTGGGTGAATGAAATGCTTCAGCCAATGCGTGTCTCTGATCTCCAGCAAAGTTGTTTCGCTTAAAAAAATGCTATGCTGCTTGACATTCCATGTTGGATGGGATAAGGCATGTTCAGCTTCTTGACTGTAGCTTTGACTGGTTAAGTGGTGCAGTCTCAAAAAAAAAAAAAAAAAGAGGTTGACATGGACTGAAGCATTCTGGGGGAAAACGTGCATATTTCTAAAAAAAAAAAAAAAACAGTACGCACACGTGTGGATCACACACTGATCTTACAAAATCCTTGATAACAATGCTGATAATAATCACAGCTCCGGCATGAAAAAAAAAAACCAGCCTGTTATTCATTGAGCTCCTTGAGCCAAACAAAACACCATTCTTTGTTGCATTTAATTTTGCCATAAAAACCTCCAAATCTGACATCCACTGGAAATGAGTGGGGTGTTTGTCTTGAGCCTATGTGGGACGGGGTTCAAAGCTGCATGACTAAACAAGGTGCGGATCAGCAAGATTCAAACGAATGTGATTATTAGACCACTACTGATAGTTTGGGGTTGTGCAGTCACCTGGATGAGGAACGACATTCTGTCCAACAAACAGCACACAGACACTTCATGCATTCATTGCTGTAGGTAAGCATAGATACACAAACTGTACGCAACAATACACAAACTCTTCTAGAGACACGGATGCCAACATCCAAACACACAGCAGCCCTTCAACTTCCCATAATTATGCAAATATTGCACAGTGAGCAAACCGTAAACCCCTTTAAAGCGGCAGCAGGAGTACCTCAGCGCTCTCCCCGTGCTTTACGTCTTCTCAATACAAATTCTTCACAATTTATTCGCTGAAACTTAAATCCCACTGAAAGTCTAACATGATTTATTAAGCTCTGATACTACTTTAGACTTGCATAACACCAACAAGCCGCTGCGGCGGATCGCACAGCGAAACTCATTTGCAATAAAGGCACATTTCTAATATCAGAGAGCACGTTCTGAGCAAGTGACCAAGTTGAGGTGTGATCTGTTATTTAGACAGGTTGGATGCACTTCCTCACAGCCTGAAATTTCCCCCGGGGCTCTCTTCCATTTCTCACTGTCATGGATTTGAATCTTTTTACCACTGAACTCTTACAATTACTGAACATTCATCACCTGCCTACCTTCTTAGCTACCCAGATACTGTGTGGAGACCAGAGATATGGGACAGAGCGGTGCAGTCGGGAATACCAAGTAACACTGCTGCTAACACAGTGATGAATTCTTACATCGTGGGATAGCAGGAATCTTTTTTTTTTTCTTGTTTTGGTGTCCGTGTGTGCGCGTTTTCCCCAACCGGGTAAAAGGTTTTGAGAGGTTTGATCTCGTATATATTTTGTCGACATCCTCAATCATTTAAATTCATATGTTTATATTACACACTTATTAAAAAAAAAATCACAAAATTGACCCAGTTTGAGTCCCAGTTTGCAAATACTGGGTTAACTTTGCCAAGTGTTGACGGGGTGTTTTGACCCAATTATACTTAAAATGGGTTATTTACCTTTATTCATATTGAACTAAAATGTGGTTATTTTGACCCAGTGTGAGACACAACAAGCTCACGTTTTACCATAAAACAGTCACATCTGTTGTTAGTCAAACAGAATGCCGACGTTCAAAACTGCAAGGATACACGTATTATTAGCAATCAGTAAGAATTAATGACTACGCTAAAAGTAAAGCATTAAAGGTAAAAGTTAACTCAGAAGAAAGTTTGTAACCTCAGTACTTCTTTGTATGCACATCTTCTAAATGTACAGTCAGCGGTTGTCATTCATTGATTCATTTCATTCCTCGAGAAAAAACAAGGATCCTCTCGACTGTAAATCCTCCATAATAACTGGAAATGATCTTTGCAAGATGCATGCCCCACTGTACCTACAAGAACTTATGACCGAATGCCACTGTATATCTCTGCAGCTTTCCCCTCATGAATAAAAGGCCTTCTCTGTGAGGTGAGAGGATTTACCCCCCCCCCCCACCCGTGGCACTCCCACTCGCGCCCTCCGGTCCCTTGTGTTACTCACGCTCACTTGTAGAAGTCCCTTAACGCTGACCCAGAAAGCATAAATATATTATAATCTCATCACCTGTCCATTTATACAGGTGTCACCCTGCCTCGCAACTTGATTTCCAGGAGGGCAGCAGTTTTTCCTGTGGCGGCGATTGAAGTCACAGCATTATTATCAGGCAAAATGTATTCATGATAGCAGAGGTCCGAGTGCCCTGTGGGCTTGGTAATATAATACCAGACCTCTTTATCAAATTTAACAGTTTATTGGAAACAGCTTGTACACATGATTTAGGCGCGGGACGGTGAGGCAAGGCTCCGGGTATCCTCCTAACACACCTCCCATACGCACGCCCAAATGTACGTACACACACAAACTCACAAACACATGCCGTACACACAGCGACGCTCAAACACGCACGCATTTAATCACACATCTCCCTCCTCCTCCTCCTCCTCCTCCTCCTCTGCAGAGCCACAGCTCTCTTTTTCCCCCATCATATCTAACACAAACCTCTCATTGGATGAGGCAGCATATTTTCTGCGGTGGTCTTTTGTGCGCTTTGTTGTTTGTTTTCTCTGAAGAGCAGTGCGATAACAAAAGCGTGACGTGACAAATGGACTTTGTGCCCCGCAGCCATATTTAAGTGATAGGTTACTGAATGGGAGCTAGCCTCCTATCTCATCTCTATATACATATAGATGCAAACATGTGCACAAATTGTACACACGTCGATGAACACACTGACACCTCGTGTGTCAGCAGACCTGTATGCAGACTCGGAAAATATGGATTTAACTCATTTGTTTCATATTATTATAAAATAAACCAGTCAGTATTTTGTGGGCTGCCTGGATCAGAAAACATGTGGAATATACCGCCCCCCCCCCCCCCCCGCCATCTTAGTATCTCCACCCACGGCTTGAGAACTACCTTTGCAAAGGTGAGCCATATTTTTCTTGCAAGCCAATCAGAACAGACTAGGTTTTTTCGTGAGGGGGTCTTAAAGAGACAGGCGCTAAAACGTCTGTCAGAGTTTCAGAGGTTGAATACAGGTATATTCACACAGACAGTATGAGAGAAGTAATGTTTGCTTGTTTTTTACGTTAAAACACGTAAAATTGTTGGAGTATAAATTAAAAATCCAAGTACGAACCTTAAAATGAGAATGATGTTTAGCCTTTAAAGTGCATCAAGATGCCTTTAGTGCATTTTTTTATAGTTTATTTTAGATTTTTGACTCATTAAGTTTTGTCTTGTCAAGAATCATAAAAAAGTGAAGAGCCATAGTTATAATATCATCCTGTTAATGTTCCTCTGTTTCACTTCAAAGGGTCCAGGAACTAACTAAATACGACACATTACCTCCAGTGTCACAACATCCTCATAACTACACGTCCTCTTCTCCTCTCTAAGATCTCCTATGGGGAAGGGAAATAGAAACCATCAGTTGGCCGGCTAACGATTTAAAGGGACGGTTCAAAGGTCGTACGCGAGCTATTAATGATCCCTTTTTTAACAAAAAGCACGCACAAGATCCGTCCAATCAGACGGAGTCGAGAAGTCACCCGGGGCCTCCAGAAGAAGATCTGTCTGGTTAAGGTTAGACTGAGGAAGAGCAGAGGCTGAGCAATCTGCTCTGATGTCTCTGTATGGATATGTGTGTGTGTGTGTGTGTGTGTGTGTGTGTGTGTGTGTTAGCAAACAAGGAACAGGTCGGTCAACTGCCTATCAATGAGTGTGAAAGCATGCATGAGCGTGTTCACTTGTTATTCCCGTATATATATTATACCTTCATTACATATCATACCTTTTATAAATTGTGTTTTATGTCAGTTAAAAAGTTTCAGCTATTTAAATGACTGTTTTTTTGAAGCCATTGAAGAAACCTTTAAAATGATGAAAAACACATTCCACCTGAAAACAAGGTATTTTTGGCTGCGACACAAACAAATTTGTTTACTTCGTCTGACACTTTCAAATTTGGAAGCACTCTTCTAAAAGAGTTTGTGGAAATGGAGCTCCAGATTTACCAGACACTATTGCCTCTGGATAAAAATACAAAATTTAAAAAAAACAGTTAACATTCTACCCCGCTCATATTTGTTGGCAAAAATTGCCATATTCAGAATACTGGCTTAAAATTTTGCCAGCGTGCCACGGCTTAAAGGTTTTTCGGCTTGTTTAGCAACTGCAGAGCTCTGAGTATAAACATTCATTAATCCTTTCAGCCATTTCTGCCCTCAACAGGCGCTTGCTGTATGACAGAGGTTATCTGCGCAACAATGAATAAGTTTCAAGCATGACTGACCCAAGACCTCTCGCTGTCGTATATAATCTGTCTGTACGGTTAGTGTGTGTTCTTTTGGTTTTGTTTTTAACATGTCTTCTTCAACCTCTTCTCTACTTCTGCTCTGTTCTATTCCGGTAGCCTCTGACTACGGCCCCCCATCAGTCCTGTGGAAGTTAATTATGGGAGCCAAGCTGTTGAGGGGTTGAGGAGAAGCTTTTTTTGCCCGAATACTGGATATACACCAAGTCTGGCAAACGCCACCGAGCATTGTCTGCCGTGATAAAATATGGACGGAAGTGCTGCTAGGCAAATCGTTTATCAGCCAGGTTTAGCATGCACATGTGAAAATGAAAGACTGTGCAATCTGCATAGGTTGTGTGAGCTTAGTTTAGTGTAGCCAACACCGTTTGTTGTGTATAAATGGCGTGCTGGCTGTCGCCCCCGTGGGACGTGATCAATCACACATTGCCTGCTTTGCTCTCTAACAGCTATGGGCAAATCTATTCAAAATATTCAAACTAACATTTCAGTCCCACCTTAACTGCATGCTTTGTTGCTTTGTACTTTCTGCGCCTTTGTTTGGCGCCTGTGTGAGAACCTGGTGTTGCTCCCGTTATGTATTCCACATTATAAAAACCATAAACTTATCTCTAAACTCCGCAAGACATCGCCCCATTTAGTACCAAAGCACTAATGGTCTATTATGATAATTAAATCTAACATATTTCTTCAACCCCGGGACAAGCCATTATATGGAGCATGAGCTGGCATGTTTGCTCTGTCACAAAGCGGCCTCTGAAATAACTCTGCATGCTCAGTTTAGTCTCCCATTCCCAATTTGCCTTAATGAGCCGATTCAAGCTGTCAGCCAGCGAGAGAAAGGGGGCTGAGATGACTGTCAATCCGTGGTGAGTGGAAGGGGAAGACGGGGATGAATGGATAGATGGAAGGAGGGAGGAACCGAGAGAGGTTTAGGGAGGTGGAGAAAGGTCAGGCGCAGATTACACGTGCAGTCAGCAGAGCTTCAGGCAGAAGAAAGGGTGAGAATGAGAGGGTGAGAGCCTACTGTTGACGGCTGGTGTTCACAAGAAAACTTACCGACAAGCTTTGTAGATATTTTGTCTCTTTAATAAGATGAAGAAAAAAATCTGACGCGTGGACGTTAAAGTCACTTATAGATCATAAAAAAAGAGATCTTTGTACAAATATTAAACATTCACGGAGCTAAATACCAGAAAATGACAAAGGCAGCAAAGTGCAACAAAACATATCACTTTAAATTCAACTTAACTTACCTTAATGACTTAATCATTGACCGAAACAATGTCATTCTCATAAAAATTTTCGTCAATTTAGAGGAGGGGGACCTTTAGGACATGGCTATTAACAAGTAATCACAAGAGGTGTTATAATGAAGAATGCCCTTCATTTTTGCAGAGGGCAAGGTAGACACCGGTGTCCAGCCCTCGTCTTCAGAGGAAAATATGGAAGGAACTTAGGTGTTTGATGATGCGTTTAATCCACACAGGAATACATTAATATGATAGTCAGTGGAGCGGCAAAGCCCTCAAGTAAGGTTCTCTCATTAGTATGTTTCTCTATTTCTTTTTTTTAATTATTCAACAAAAAAAACGAGGAGCCCGCGTGACAGATGTATTGGCTGTGTCAAGAAGGAATGATTTGTGTTCGAATGTCACGAATATGAATCGAACACATGATATAAGAAATTACGTTATTCGGAGCATAAACAGATACACGATGATGCAAAACGGGGAAGTGGACCAGACGCAGTCTACCGCGCCCCTTCTGTGTCTCTGACTTCAAAGGCATACCATTTAGAGTGTGCAATGCCCCATGCAACCCTGGTGCTTGAACAAGTCATTCCCAAATCATCTCGGTGGGTTATTATCTCACTTTGCCATTGTCACAACTGGTTGGCGAGGCTTTCATCATGCTTGTAAGGTAAACACCTGATCTGCACACACTGGGGTATTGTCTTCTAGCCTCTGCTTGGACACAATACAGCAGCCAACCGCATGAAAGTAAGAGAATTATGAACGGCACCGCTGCACGTAATCACTCAAGAGAAGAAGGTTATATGCAACTATCAACATTGACGAAAGAAATATATATTTTTCTCAACTCGTCTGCAGTGGAGTTTATCTGGCTGGTTTGGAAAGGTTTCATAAATCAAGGAGTTGTGGAATTGTCTCAATAGGGGGAGCTTACAAGTTATGAAAACTGCATGTGCGTTCAAGAAGCAAAGCCTGGATTGTGTTTAATACATTCAAAACATCTTGTATCTTCAAACACTGACAAATCCTGAGGTTTGTTGCAAGCAGTAGTGTGTATGTATTCTCGTCTCTTCTATATATGTATTTCTTTCAAGTAGTTTTTACTTGTCTTAAGGTCTCCGATTACCTAATCGCAATGGATGTCCTTTTGTTAAACGTGCAGCTCTTTCACCGATTCTCATTATTGTCTCCTCTTAATTTTCCTTGACACAGTTAACCACGCTGGGTTCCACTGCTCCGACTTGAGGTTAACACCAACCTCCTGCAAAAGGTTAGCCAGGTAATTCATTGCTTGATTGGGCTCACTCTGCAATTAATCACGCTTAAACGCATACCCTCACAGAGCGATCGTTTAGGAATGATGATTAATGAAAGCGTCAAATACTCCTCGCGTTCCACTTCTTACCGGGCGGCTGCCGGTAATGTGGGTCACGGCTGTCAAAGAAGTACCGCTGTCACCCTCGGCCTCGACTGTTGATGGTGCTCACGCGCCCTGAAACAGGGGTTAAAGGTCTTGTGAGTAAATTCTTTTATGGGGTTCTTTTTTCCCCCACTCCTGTGTCTTCGGTCCTCTTTGAATAGCCAGCTGCAGTGGAGCGGAAGTGATTTCCGAGATTCCGCACGCATCAAAATACAGGTGCAAGGTCGGGAGGGCGAGCGGCGCACCTCGTGGGCATGTGACACGACGTGCGAGACAGTTGTGCGTCAGTGATCGTTGAGTCAATTAATTATTGAATTTGGCAAGAGATCAATCGTTCCAGTGAGGTGATCCCATTTCCAACTTGCAACATATTGAGACAGTAACCTATGACAATATTAATCACGAGCACAACAGCAGGCTAATTCCCACATGTAATTAGTCTACATTTTAATTCATCGAAATCTAGCACTTTTCTAAACTCGCTTAATTATGTACTTACACTTAATTATAGTCCCCCCCCCACCCTTGGTTTGTTTTCAGTGCCACAGATGGAAAAACATATTTATTTTGGGGTGGAAGAGATAAAATAAAAACTCCACCTGGGAAAGGAACGGCAGGTCTCTGCTGAGTTGTGCTGCGTCTGGTAGGAATTTACTGGATTAGCTCAGTCACAAAATGTGAGATGAACCACATTGTCAATCACCCTCAGGGCAGAGCAAGAGAGGAAGAGCTGTCAATCAAAGCGGGCCTTCAATCGTCCCATTCACATCGCCTCCTGGAATCAGTCTCTCCCGCTGACTGCTCTTTGACATTTAACGCACCGGGGCCACGAGGATGGAGAGGGAAAAAAAAACATCCTCAGATCCTCCCTTTCTTTCTGTCTTTCTGCCTGTCTGTCCTCCATCTTTGTGCTTTAGCAGAGGCTAAAATGTGTGTTTAAAGTAATGACGTTGTTCATTTAGCGCCAGACAGTGCAATAGCTGTGAGAAATAACTGTAGAGCAGACAAAAAGGTTGCTGTAACTCTTAAAGTGCTGTGGCAAGCAGGCAGGACTGTGGAGCATGCCATAGAGACTAAATGGATTGGACTGTGCAGACTTATAAATCGCTTAAAATATTCCGTTGCAGGCTGGAAAACATATGACTTCCCTGAACAGTATCTCCTTTGGGCTTCTACTTTCCTCGAGATGCATTATGAAATCCGCACCGAGCTCATTGATAAAATGCAATGCATTTGCTAAAGCTCAAACAATAAATGCACCCAATTTGGCAATCGAGTCGATAAAAAAAATAAAATAAAAAAAAGAGGGAACGAAAATCTGAAAGACGGCTAATCTGCTGAACAGATAATACCTCCTCTGCCCCCCCCTTCTGAAAGACGCTGGGGGATGAAAAATCCAGCCGCAGTTTGTTGTCGTTTTTATGTGTTTTCTCTCCTCTTGTTTGTATTCCGGGGCCGCCGCCTGGCTCCGAGTGAGGTATACAGAGTCATTGCTCTTTTGGCTCCAGCCCTGACACCTCGTGCCCTCAAGTGTGGACTCCTTAGCCGCGATCTGATCAGCATCTTTATAGTTTATCAGCCTTGGGGTTCAATTTTGGCTTGGATGCTTTTACAAATGAACGCAATCACTGGTGAGCCTTCGCATCCTGATTGCATTGAGAGAAGCGGGTGGAGGAAAGTTTAGTGGATTACCGTGCCACTTGAGGATGGAGCACAAACACACCGCGGCAGCCACAGAGGGGGGCCGCCTGTGCCCCCCCCCCCCCCCACTCCCCTGCCTGGGCTATTGGCACTCGCTGCTTGTACTCTGTCTTATTTCACTAAAATAATATAATTGTCTCCCGTCTTATTGCTTGTAAAGCCATCTTCTGTCTGCAGGCGATGTGTGTGATCAATGCACTATCTAACAGAATCAATTCTTCCAGGAATACCTTGTGTTTGTGTGAAATGATTCCAGGCAGATGCAGCAAGAGACGGGGCTTGAAGTCGGATCCTGTGGTACTAGGATTAGTTTAGCGACTTGGACCCTCCAGTTCACACTGAATACCGTGGGCTCTTCGCCCATTTCTCATGTTGTTCACTGTATGGTGTATGTGTGTGTGTGTGTGTGTGTGTGTGTGTGTGTGTAAAATAGGCTTCCCAGGGAATTCACATTCATATTGCCAGTAATGGGCATCATCCCTCGAACATCTTCTAAGCAGTTTATTCCACTTGTAACTGCTGCAGTATTTGGTCCCCTTGAGATGTTTTCAACTGTGCTGGAAAATGGTAATACATGTCATGTCCCCTGTTTGGCAATAAAAAAAACGATTTCCTGAATTTTACCAGAGAAAAGGAATTTGTTCTCAACACATGTTTTATTTCATCAATCAACAGTGTCATCGCTATGACTACTGGACATTGTAGCATGGAAAATGAATTTGAAAAGACTGTATACAACCAGGAAAAAGGTATAATAATAACATCTTTATATTCCACACAACTGCAACTTCCCTCCAACCAAAACACCTTGACTCACGGCTGCGATGGCGGCGCCGATCACATCACACTACGATGAATGAATTAACGTCCCACTGCCAGTCCTGACTGCCTGTTCCCAGTGTGCACCGCTCCTCTAATTCTACGACTAAACAATGATATCAAAAGTGAATTATGTGAGACCTCTGGGGTGAATCGAGCGGAGTAATATGCCAAAAAACTATTACAGGGGGAAACTATGGGAATAGACCCCTCTGGAGGAGAAAAAAGAAAAAAGAGAGAGAGAAGAGAGAATTGAGGAGCGGGATCAAGCCAAAGGGAACCATTTTGGCAGGTCAGGTTGTAATTGATTGTCAATGGAAATCTCTGTGGCAGGTTTGTCTTATCACATATTTTCATGTTTTTGCAGATTTCTTTCTGACGTAGAAGTGAGAGAGCATACCGTAAAAGACCTGAGAAAAGAGCAGGATTGGTTTTGAGCATGTTTCTTTTGTAATATGGTGTAAACTACTGGCTTGGAGAGCCTTTAGCAAAAGCAGCATCTGGCTTAATAAGCATGCAGAAGTTCCCAGGAAGTGCCATGGCATATTGAGTTACTTCTACGCGCTGGAAGAAGAAAAAAAAAAAAGGAGACTTTATGCAAATTCAAGTATGCCGTGGCAATTGTTATTCAGTTGTTTAGTCCAGCGGTTTAATTCGATTTGAGGGAAAACAGCGATGCCAAATTGTGTCTTTTGATAACATCGCTGCAATGATTGAGTTATGCGTTATTGCCTTTGTGAGTCTGAGTTTGGTCTGTTGCTCTGCAGTTTCAGGCTTTACCTGAGAGCAGCTCAAGCAGCAGGTCCAAAATCCTTTCATTTCCTTTGTAAACCACATGTCATGCTCTATATTAGGTGGATAAAGGACGTATGTGCCTTCATGTCTGCGCACCTTAGATCTGGCTGGAGATTTCACCCTCCCTCTTTTTCCTCCCCCTTCCTCCGCTATGTTTACTTTCCGACGGTCTCATCTTCACGTGTCTTCTTGTGTTGTTTTTTTTCCCCTTTACCCCTCTATTGCTTCCCTCTCTCCCTCCGTGTCTCCGTCCATCCCGCCAGGCTCTGCAGCGCCGGCCTCGGCCCATTCTTTGGGTAGCACAGGAAGTGAAACTGTAACACAGAGTTCACTGGTAATTGGCCACGGTCACGCTAACCAAACAGGAAGGAATCTGCAACTGATTAGAATTCTTCCTCCTGCAATAATAGTCCTCCCCTAACCCCCCCCCCCCCCCCCCCCCCCTTCACCCCCCTCCACCCCCACGAAATTAATTACATTCGGGGGTCTATTCCCACTATTGGTTTTCCTGTTTTGAAGCTGCATTATAGAGGGACAAATCCCAAGACAACACAGCCTAGCTGGTTTTTCAATTACAGACAGACGGGCCGAGGAAGCACAGGCAGGCATCCATCTATCCATCTCTTCATCCGGACGGAGAGCTACTGGCTGGTCAGATGAGTCCGCAAGTCAGACTGCTGAATAATCTCTTCGTGACTCTCTTTCTCTCTCTCACACACACACACACACACACACACACACACACACACACACACACACACACACACACACACACACACACACACACACACACACACACACACACACACACACACACACACACACACACACACACACACACACACACACACACACACACACAGATGTAAATACACGCAGACATAAACGGACCGCACTATCTCTGTAAAATGCTGTTCAGAATAAACTTTCCAAACAAACGTACCCTAATTGTTAATACTAACTATACTTAGTCTTAAAATAATCTTAGTTGTTCCTCCTCATTTCACCAAATGTAAGATACACAGTATTTGATCGGATTTAATAATAATATTGTCTCCACCATTCAGGCCTGTTGCTTCCAGGGCTCTTAGATTTGAGGAATTTATTCCAACAAAACCCCGAAGATCAACAAGACTTTAAATAATCTAAGAAAATTATAAACATCACTGTTGGCGTTTTCACATTCTGGGTTTACTCTAAAAAGAAGAATCTGGGATCAATCACCCCCCCCCCCCCCTTTTGAGACATTTAAACCAGCATTTCCTTTGTAGCTGTATTTGTATCATTTAGTATCTTAAATATCATTTTTACTGCTATTCTAAGATCTGTAAACAAAGAAGAACAAAGACACTTGTGCTTTGAATGAAAAAAAGTTTTGCAGATTTTATTTGCCTTTTTAAAGACCAAAGTCCAACAACATGTACGTTTGAAAATGTATGTGGTACCAACACAGTATGAATTGTATGTTAAACCACGACTGCGCGGTGCCAGCTGGCATCGATACCACAGGAAACCAGGGGGTCCACCATTTTACGGTCGGCTGCTGCAGAAATGTTCAAAAACAATCGGCTTGTGTGAACGCTGCCCACCTGAAATTGTTTTGATGTCGCATTTTGAACAAGTGTGTTGCTTGATGTGACATATTCATTCCACAAACGAGGTTAAGCACACAAGAACAGCGGGACACCGAAAGGTGCGCAGGCAACGTTTAAATGCTGTCGTGTTCCGCACCTTTCAAAATAAAATGAATATGAAAAATCATGGAGATGCATTTTCATCTCATCTTCACAGAGAGACACGGAGAGCCAGGGCTGCTTCAAAAATAAATGAATGCCTAACAATGTTTTTGATGTCCTATATTTAAATTTGTACGGTTACTTACATTACTCCTACTTCCCTGGTCTTGGAACTAATCCGATTGATATGGAAATGGGGTGCTCTGTTTCATGACAGAGTTGGGGAGAGGAGAGAGAGAGAGAGAGAGAGAGAGAGAGAGAGAGAGAGAGAGAGAGAGAGAGAATTCCCAGGTTCGCTCCTACTCAAAATGTGCTGAAAACAGATTTTCAGAATCCTTTGGCTTCATGGTATTGGTTATAGGGGATTACACGAAGCACTTAAAGCTCGACAATGAGCTGCTCTTTTCTACCGGGGAAAAAAAAAAAAGGTCCTTCATGCTGGACACATTCTCCACACTCGAGAGGTTAATCAGGAACAAATTAAGCCAATATTGTGATTGTGTCGGGCGCCTTTAACACATATAAGATTATATATAATGACAGTGAAATTTTAGATTTTTTTTTTGTAGATTTATGGCAGAGGTTGCTTTTTTTCCAGGTCTTGACAGAAAGTGAGTTATCATGAGGCATAGATTGTAATAAAAGAAATATACAAAACTCATGTAATATGTGGCAGTCACAATCATTATACATGCAAAACCTTCATTTATTAAATGAAATGTTACAACATGACAGGTAAATGTTGATTATTTTCTGCATTAAATACAGCCCTATATCTAAACTAGTATGTTGTCCGGTTTGTATCACTCAGAGCTGTGCAGACTCAACTCTTCTTTTTCAAACTTCAAACTTTTTTTAAATAATAAAATTAGATTTAGAATTAGCAATTTCGTTTTTTTAGGAAACATTAAAGTCTACATGTTGTTGTTACAAATCTTACTTATATTATATTTAGGGTATACGTTTTTTTTTTTTATAAAGAATGTAAACATTTTTAAATCAGTAAAAAATAAGGCTCAATAATGTTTTTTTAATTTGTTTTGGGGGTGAAATCAACATAGCTTCTGTATCAAACACATACAGGTTGAAGGACATAATTATCTTGATGAAACTAACTGAGGTAAAAAAAAAAAACAGTTTGTCATTACTGTCAAACTAACAGCAGTCTACAGCAGTGTTTCCTGAAGCTCAATAGCATAAATCACACATGTGGCGTGCGCATATATGCAACAGCACGTTGAAACCAGTGTCCCCGAGCTTCCTGCTCGCTACCCGGGCAAATCCTTATCTGCCACAAACTCCTCTTTTTTTTTTTTTTTTATCTTAAACAGCATTTAAAATCATCACTTACCAATTCCCTTCTTTAGCTGAACAGCCATTCAAGCGTGTGTTGTCTGTCATTGGGGTTGAAAATTGGGGAATGGGCTGGAAATTGGAACCACCGAGGATGCCGTCCTGGAAAAAGAGGAAATCAAAGTTAAATGAGATCATGCATGCCAAGAGAATGTTTAACCAAAGGGCAAAAAGGAAGCTGGAGATAACAGAGAAGAGAAAACCACTTAATGTTGTGTTACTGCAGTCTGTTTGGAATCGTGCATGCTTGTGCGTGTGTGTGTATGTATTTGGAGGGGAGAGGGGGTGTTACTCGTCAGTACACATTTAAACTGTCATCTTATGCATCTGTAAATGCACACGTTTGCGACTGCATCTGTAAATGTACAGACTTCAAGTAAATAAATCAGTGTTTATGTATTTGAGGATTTATGGATTCAAGAACGCATGCGTGTGTGTGTGTGTGTGTGTGTGTATGCATCCGAGCGTGTGTTTTTATAGCAACAAGGGAATGTGAACGTACAGCGCGTTGTGTGTGTGTGTGTGTGTGCAGGTGTGTGTGTGTGTGTGCAGGTGTGTGTGTGTGTGTGTGCAGGTGTGTGTGCAGGTGACGACGGGCCTCGCAAAGGCTCGTCCCATAATGCAGTGTGTCTCAAAGGTGTTTGAAGTGGTGCACCGCGAACAATTAATGGTGAGCCTGTGATTGCGCTGAGCCCCAGTGATGCAGATTTCTTATGACTAGTTCACTTCAAAAGACCGAACTCCTGCCCCACCCAGAGCGCATATGGTTAGATGACAGACAGGCGGGGGGGGGGGGGGGCATCATTTTTATAAATTAATATTTACCCTCCTAAAATATAAAAAAGGAATGTGTGATGAAAAAATTTTTGAAGAAATACTTGAATATCTGTCATTAAAAAATGAAATCTGACATTTGTTTAAAATGATGTTCATCAAGAGAAATAATCCTTCATCCAACATTGGCTTCTCAGCTGCCATCTAACATTTGCGTTTGTTTGCGCGGCTTCTTCTCTGATGAAAATCACCGCGCGAGTTGTCCATGACAGACGGGCCGGGACGGAGCATGTCTGGATTATGTTTATTTAATTTATCTGACCATTTATCCTCCCAGGTATTGTTGCCAGTGTGCGCTCTGTGTGCGTGAGCTGAAGAAGCAGAGTGATCATGAGAGTGAGATGACAGGAGCAACGTTTCCAGCTCATGAGCAGAGGTGAGAGTGCGCTGAGAGGGGAACATGCAGCCAGTCTGCACATGTCAAGGTCAGAAGTCCTTCCAAGGAATGAAGGGAGAGGTAGAGACAGATAGAGATCTCGTTCTCATGCGGCTCTGATGTGCTTCACTACAAAAGATCTGAGTCACAAAACCACCCCCCAGCCAATTAAAGCATTTTACACTACATACATTTACACCTAAATACTGCATTTGTTGATTGATATTGTCCATAACTTTCATTTAATGTGGCGTTGCTTTCCCACTGTGGTGTCTCTTGCAAATAGGTTTTTATAAACTCAGAGGACCCACCTAGTCTTAAAAAAAAAAGAAAAAAAAGAAGTTGTCAATTTCACACAGTGTGATGTCATGTGCACAGAATACCTGTGGGTGTGTGCCATCTATTCACTGAATCATTTGGCGCTGCTGCGCTTTATTTCTTAATTCTCATTGCCATGAAACACTTCAGAAAGAATATCAACCCAGAAGCGATATTTTCTGCAAGCAAAAACTAGTTCAAAGACATTTTTTTCTCCCCCCCCAATCCTCAACTTACTGTCCTGGCATCTCGTCAATTTTCAATTTGCAATGACTTTTACAAGATTTTTTTTTTCCTGACTTTGTAGCAACACCAAATTTATGAGACTTTTGGATTATTTAAAGAATTTGGGCTGGATAATTTATGTTATGACTCCTGTTGTTTCAACATTATGGGATGGTTGAGGTGTATATTCTGGACATATGACTGGCGTAACATTTTTTTTAAGGTACATTCATAAAGTCTATCTTTGTACACTATAACAGGTGTCAAAGTGGGTGAAAATGAGAAGCACATTCTCAAAATATGGCTGTTATTTTATTCTAATCTGGAGGTTATTTCTAGTGATAGGCGTGAACTTGGTGCAAACTGGCACACAGAAACTCCACGTGCTCAATGCATCGCTGACACTTAAAGAGAAAAAAGGTTTCACCTCGACAGTGCAAATCAGAAAAACCAGGCTGAAGACGGGAAATGGGAACGAGCGTGCGAGGTGTCCTTGGAGTAACCAAAACAACTGCGAGTCCAATTTCCTCCTTTGTCACTTTTTGTAGCTTTACACTCAACTGGAGAGCGAGCTGAGAAAAGAACGTGTTGTCGGTCCGACTAAAACACTGGCAGCTCTCCTGCCCGTGTGTAAAGCTGACATCCAGTTTCCTGAGTGAAGTCATTTCCTCAGTAGACGGTTTGCACAAACACAGGACTAATATCCGAGGGGGGGGAGGGGGGGGGGGGGGGGGGTTACAGGGCTGCTTGTCTTGAAGAAAAGGGCTGATGGCACAAACATTCACCTTTAAATTTAATTTCGCCCTTTTCGTCGACGGGCACAGATAAAGACATTCACTAGTCACGGTTAACTGGGAAAATATTATGATGAATGGACTTTTATTAGTATTTTCCCCCCCATTATTCATGACAATAACAACACAATGTCCTCTGACGGTAATGGTGCATGTGTGTGGATGCATCACTGGCAAAGGCAAGGGTACTTATTATGGAAACAGTGCTGTGATGAATGTGCCGGAGCAACTCAAACTTAATCTAAACTGCATTACATGTTGTTTTGAATATACCTCCCTGATATGCCTATCTTTAATGTACTATCAAGTGCAGGGAGCAGAATTGCTTTAGTCTCCAAATTCAGAGCGGCAGAGGGAGAAAGAGAGGGAGAGGCTTTAAAATACTGTCTGTGAGAAATGCAAAATTTATGAATACCCCCCTCACATCTCAGCTTGATTTATGTGAAATAATAATACACTATTTAATGCTTAAACATAGCTAGGAGCGATCCCTGGCTATCAAGATGTACAATGGAGTAATGGGGCTGGAAGACAAATCACCTTGTGGACTTGTGATGCTTATTTAAAGGTGCTCAGGCAGATATATTAAACTATATGTAATTGTACACTAACTCTGTGCTGTAGGCAGAGGCGGCAAACACAGGAGGAGGCCAGTCGTGATGCAGATGGAGTGGTGTAATCAATTTGACTCAAAGCATCAAGATCCGCGGCGGAGAGGAGGGAGAGAGACCCGGGGAGGACTCTTCGATCTGCTCTCCTGCCACCTTATTTAGGCTTTAGCCTCCATTCAAACACGCATCTGTACTTTTAAACAGTGTGAAAAACTTGTATCATTTATGGGATTAAAAAAAAAATAAATAAATACTTTCTGCTTGAGAAAAGACAAAAAAAATCCCACATTCATCTGGTTGAAAAGTTAATTCTCAAGCTCTATTTTTAGTGTGTCGGCTTAAAAAAAAAAAAAAAAAAAAAAAAAAAAAAGGAGGACCAGGCTCAAACGGAGCCAGTGGTCACACGGATTGTGATTTATGATTCGCTGATTGCCTCATTTAATTAAAGTAAATGGCAAAGCCAAAGCAAGGCCAAATTGTCCTGATCTGATGAATTGGCCGCCGTTTTACCACCAAAAGCAGGTAGGGTAAATAAACAGGGTAATTACAAATGGTAAATGAAGCCTCTGTGAGTGAGCCCTGTGGGCTGTGGGCGGCTCACCCAGGATGTACTGAAGAAGTGAACAACAGGCGTTCCCGTAACTTTCTTCTATCATCCTCCCTCTGTCTCTAAAGCCCGGCCCATGCCAAGAAAAACACGCTCGCATGCACACAGACACCTACGAGGTGCACATGCTCTCACATATTCGGTGACACACACAACCGCAGCTCCCCCACACACACACACACACACACCCCCCCTCCCACCCCACCCCGGTGCGTTCGTGTACAATTATAGCGACGGTGATCCACAGGTGTTGAATTCTTCTGGCAAGCCATAAAACATGATATGCATGATTTGTGCAGTCAGCCAGGTCTGTAATTTCATTCTCCTTTTCTTTCATTTTCCCCTTCCTGGGCCACACGATCCATTTTCCTGCTTTATGAGAGCGCAGACACCCAGAGAGACTTTCAGGATGATTACATGCCCCGTGCCATGGGGGGGTCTGAGGAGCCAACACGCCAGCCTAAGAGCCGTGTCAGACCCGGGTGAAAAACATCCATTTGAATAAAGGTTTGGAATATTTGAACCGCTCGAGGTGTGCGTCATTTATCCACCTACTCGCAGATCCTCAAGTGAAACAATCAACTGCTAATATTTGTTTTGTTTTTTATCCGCTCAAGCATCAATAAAAAAAAAAAAAGCATAAATTTGACCAGGTATGCAGCCTGCTGTCACACGCTGATTTAAGATCAGTGGTCCCTGCGAGCGTCTGGCAAAATGAATCGAGCGCACCTCACATGGCTCCTGTATTCGAGGCGATAGATACATATGCACACGGTGGGTCATGATGTCACAGCACGTGGGTCGGTCGGCTGGCAAGAGGACTGCCATGAACCTCCGGGGGGGAAAGTGAACAAACTCTGTCTGCTACTTTCACAGCGCTGCCTGAACGTGATCAGGGTGAGAGGAAGGTCCTGAGCTGTGGTGCGCTCGCATGCACACACACACACACACACACACACACACACACACACACACACACACACACACACAGGGTTATATTTTCCCACATGCACACCTACAGTGTAAACGCCAAAGGAGGGAAACTAAAAATTGAGTTTGTACATATTAAAACTGAGTCATTATAATAATCTGATCCGAGATTCACATAAACGTATTTCTTATATTACTTCATAGCCAGTTACCATGGCTTGCCATTATCATGAATATAATGTTAATATCTATGTAAATAACTACCTCTCATGGATTTAAGATGAGGCTATGTTAGTTATTGGGTGCATACGGATGAATGCAAGTGAAAAGCTAAATAGGCCACAGAGCAGAATCTTTGCATACAGCACAATCTTGTTGTTTTTCGCAAACCTGTCAACGGAGGGAACTCCTCCAGCTCCAATTCACCAGTAAATAATATTCAGACGTAAACCACAGCATTAATCCTGGTGTGTGATTGACATTTTGTATCTGTGACAATACTCCAAATAATTAAAAACAGAATTCTTGAAAGGTAATGGCTTCTCGAATCCATTAAGTAGTTAAAGGTTATGAGAAAAAAAAAAAAAAAAAAAAAAAAGGATTATTGCTCACAGCAAAACTCCTAATTAAACGAGACTACGTAATTTGTTTCTCAATCCCTTTCACTTCATAAGCACAGCGCAGGTTAAATGAACGGGCAATGAAACATGTGTGTCATTTACCGTCACTCTGAGGAGACAACAACCAATCTTTTTTCTTTCTTTTTTTTTTTTGTGTATTAGTGCAAAAGCGAGTATGGTAGATTGGATAAGCAGACACACAATTCCTGCTAAATTGTTTGTTTAATTACTTTTTTCTTTCCTTTTCTTGTGAGCACACTTCCAAAGAGAGATGCTTCCCCCTCCTGGCTGCTCATAAGAAAGCCAAAGACTCCCCCGGTCTCCTGTGGCTGCCCTCGGTGCCACCGTGCACTCTGCTGTTGCTGCTGCTTGTGACCTGTGTGCGGATTCACACGTTAACACATCTACGCGCAGAAACATTAGACAGTCCACTCAGTTACTGGCTTTTAGTTCACTGTAAAGTTTGTTTGAGTTTGCACTGATGCTTTTCTGATTCCTCATTTGACTTTTCTTTTTTTTTTTAAAGATTATGAGATGCTATATTAATGTATTCTTGGACATTTACAAAGAGCTATAAATAGGGCTTGGGCTCGGCTGCAGTGATTTGGTGCATTGGTGGACCTTCAATGTATGTCTCTCTCTCCCTTTCCTGTCTGTCTCTACACTTTCAAATAATAAATAATATAAACTACAGCACAGCTTTGAATCCTGCTAGAATATTGCAGTTGTTAAAGTGTAGTTAAGTACTGTATGTATAGCTACGGTTCTGATAAGACACTTCTTAATGGGTCAACCGTATTAGCTGTCGAACCAAGAGCAATAGAGCAACAGTGCCATGCCTCAACTTTCTCGACTTTCATACAAATTGAATTCACGTAAACTAAAAAAAACACTAAACTAAAAATAATTCTTCTAAAAACACGACTGCGTCTAACTATCATTTCATTATCGATGAATTTGTCGAGTGTCTTTATGAATGGCCTATGACATGGTGGGGAAAGAAAAGTAATAAAATGCACATCGCAACTACCCAAAGCCTTAGTTGACATATTCAAACAGCTTGTTTTGTCCAACCAACAGCCCAAAACTCTAAATGTATCAGTTAACTATCGTAGAAGACGAAGTAAACTCGCAAACATTCACATTTGACGTGCTGGAGCCAACACATGTTTTGCTTTAAAAATGATCTAAATTACTATTCCGTTATCAGAATTGTTGCCAGTTCCTATTCTGTCAATTAGTCAATTACCCAGCTTATCATTACAGCTCTAATAAAAAAAACATGGAAACCAGGGTTGAATTAATTCACTTGCAATACAGCAAATACAGCAAAATGAATTATAGCAAAGTGTTCTTATAAAGCTGCTTCTGCAGTTTCAGGTGCTGTTTTGAATTGAATGGACTGTTTACTGAATGCCAATTGACTCCCAGCCCTGATACGCAGCCCTGCTCTCACGGTAAAGGCATATTAAATGGTGAATCTAAGAGGCCGTGCACCTCTTGCCCTCCGATGACAGAGAACAGATGATCTGAATTTCAAACGTCCACAGCCTCCGTGAACCGGTCTGTGTCTGCTCTCTGGTCACTGGCAGAGGGAATGGAGGGGAAAATGAGATGGGGGGGGGCGTGAGATGAGGGGGGGGGGGGGGGGGGGCGTATGAGCAGCAAGCCTAGCAGATCAAAGAAAATAACATGGGAGAGGATATGAGTGCTTTGAGAAGTAATATAGCCGAGATAGCATCTGTTTTCCGTAGCATGCAGGAGGCTTGAGACGAGCCCAGGAAAAAGACAACGGAGAGCGGGTGCACTTTAGCCGAGGATAAACCAAACACAAATGGGTTATTAAGAAGCCCTCAATGTAATATCTGGCTGACATTAAAGTGTCTCGTCCTGACCTGGTCCACTGCTGGGGATGGGGGGGGGGGGGGGGGGGGGGGGTTATGATGCTAATGTTGAATAAATAATATGAGGGATCATTATAAGGGAGTGTTTATAATAAAGAAGAAACAACAGTAATGTTATCTCCAGGGCCTTGCTGGAGAGTTCACTAAACCCCAAGAAGTCCCGTTCTGCAACGAAAAGCTCCAAAACAAACATGTTAGATGCCTGTTAATGATTAAAAGTAGGCATTGATAGTATTTCCTGAGTCTCATCTCTACACTGACCAGAATTTAAATAGGTTTTAATGAGGAGGGAATGGAGGTGATGGCTAAAACCCGTTTATTATGTGCGTTCAGGTCTTATAGCAGCCTTAGTTAATCACACAAAATCATATTTAACCCAGTTTGAACTTTAAAATGTACATCCCTCTCTGCTTATATTTTCATAAAGAGATACTGTGGGACAAGTTTAAATTCCACAAATGTTCAAATTCTGAGACAAAAACTCTGTGCAGGACACTCACCCAGTTGTCTTTTTTCATTTCTGAGGTCCGTATAGTATATCAAAACCATTCATGGGTCGCGCTCCCATATGAGCTTCCTGAAGATTGAATAATGTCCTTCCTGATCCGCGCTGCAAGAGGCCATATTGGATCCAGATTTCACTGGTTCAAAAGTCATTTCATTCCCCTTCATTTCTCCCCCTCTCTCCCTCTCCCAGTCTCTCTCTCTCCGCTTTATTTCTCTCCGTCTCTCTCAAGCCTTCTCTCTGTCTGCTTTATTTATTGCAGGTCCAGTGCTGTGGTACAAAGCCATTACCCGCGCATATGTACCTTTTTGAATAATCAATAAATAATTATTTTATTATTTAATAGGATCGTATGGGAAAAGGAAATGGGTTTTATTACATAAATCCATCACGTGTGATGAATGGGCACACTTGTAAAGCTGGACGTGGGAGATGGGGAAAAGTGGTTCGGACGGGCCTGCGCCTGCGCCCAACTGCCTCTCTGAGCACTTTCTCCATGCGAGGTTGTAAATATGACATTTTTGTCTCTTTGGGACTGTCAATTGGAGTGCAAAGAGGGACTGGGGGAAGGGGATTGTAAATTCAGAGAGATTAATTAACCTTTTACATTTGCGATTCAGCCCTGCATCTTTTTCTGTATATTGTGACCCCTGTGAGCAGAGGGGTGAGGGACCTGGCCGCAGACGTCCCATTCCAAATGAGTTATTAACAGAATTTTTTGAATAGATGGAAAAATTGTAGCCTGGCCATTTAGTGTCATAAAGGCCGGGTTGGCGAGCAGGCAGGGGCCTCCCAGGGACAGGAGGCAATACCATTACAATCAAATCTGAGATGGAAGAGGGATTGAGCTGTCCATTCTGAATTTTTATATTGTCAGAGGGGCCGGGGAGGAAATAATGCCATCCTGGAGTGTATTAACCTCTGGCTGGGGAAAGAGGACAGGGGTGGGGAGGGGAGGGAGAGAGAGAGAGAGAAACAAGCCAGGCAGAGGGAGGGATTTTAGATTGGACAACAGGGAGAAAGGAAAGCAGGAAGAGGGAGGAGAGGAATGAAGGTGCCAGAAGAGAGTTCCGTGCCTTATGCTGGGGAAGCAAAAGAGGGAGAGACAGGGATATGAGATGGACGAGAGACAGAGCCAGAACAGAAGTGGGGAAAGTAGGCAATAATGCAATAAGGATTTAGAGAGAAAGTAGTGTTGGGGGAGAAAAGCATATATGGACATGACTACCAGGGGGAGATAGGAAGAGAGTTGATGGGAAAGTAAAGGGAAGTCTGGAAGGAACTAGGGAAAGACATGGAAGGAGGAGAGGAAGGAGGCAAGGTGGAGAAGTTGTAGGGAGTGATGGAATTTGGACAATAGAAAATCGTTTTGAGCTACAAAGCTGCTCTAGAGTGTACAACTAGCCACAATGTTAAGATGATACATGAACACCGTAATCATCATATTATGCTGATGTTCAATGCAACTTCTTTACACTTCCTTTCACTTCATTACTAACAGGCAGGTTTGGCTGTGGCTTCACACAAAGGCACTTTAAGTTTCAGATTGTTTACCGAGTACCTACCACAAAGTAAAAAATCCTACATTACAAATTAAAGTCCCGCATTCAAAATGGAGTGAAAGTACAGTCATGTTCACTGCAAAATGTACTTAATGTATCAAACATAAAAGCAGAATGGAGCAGAGGTGTCATATTTTATATGGAATTGACACGAGAGGGCGGAGTACAACCGAATGCTGAATAAGACATTTTTAGGGAACCAAAAAGGTTATATTTAACTTTCATGAAGTGAAAACACACTGTGAAAGGCTTAAAGTTAAAACAAGAAGCATGACGAAAACACGGACAACTACCAGACCAGACAACGTCCTGGAAGCCACCTGTCAATCACAAGGTTAGCCACGCCCTAAAGCATACCCTGTATTATCGTCTATTGTACTCTAAATGGGACCAAAAGTTACTAAATCAACATCATGCTGTATTCAAGAAGACTTGACACTAGCGATTGAGACAATAAACTCATGTTTACAATGTTTAAATCAAGTGAGAATCATTTTCTCATAGACTTCTATACAATCAGACCAGAGGAGTCGCCCCCTGATGGCCATTTGATAGAATGCAAGTTTAAGGCCCTTACGAATTGGCTTCACTTTTCGGACCGGATTCCGATATCTGAACGTGCATAGCGGCCGATACAGAGTACTGATCCAATACCGGTGCGTTTAAAAACAAAGTCAAACAAGTCATAATTCCCTCTCTAATATATTTTTTATATTGCTATCAAAACATATCCCTCAAACAACTGGATTTACTCAAATTTCTCGCCAACAACCAAATTGTACAAGATTGCATTTCAGCACGTCATGATAACTTTATAATTGACCTTCCCCAATACTCATTTTTACTCCATGAACCTTGAACGTATCATAATGTAACTCAATAGAACCTCTGTTAACAGCTGTTAGCTGTCCCAAGCGAGACTGTGCTGCTAATGTTCTCCAACAACTCCACATGTCACAAGCAATAGCCCATCAACACCACTGAAGGCTAATCTAATTTGTATGTATATTGGTTGCAAAATATCGGTTTGGTCTCCTTGATTACTAATAATTGGTATCAGCCCTGAAAAATACACATCAGTCACTGCTGATAACTTACTGAATATGTCTGCAGCAATTCAATGTTGTGGCCGGTCTAGAAGGATCTTATTTTATATAATACATTTTGATAGTTAAACTTATGACATATCTATTTAGTCTAAATCCTAATGTGCTAACGTTGACAACGGTACTTTCATAAAAAGTATGAATTTTCCTTTTTAAATGTGTTTGAATAAAAGTTTAAAGTAACATAATGTTGAAATACTTAAAGTACAAGTGACTCAAAGTTGTAGAAGTACAGTATTTGAGTAAATGCACTAGTTACTTTCTACCATTGGGGGTTTCCCTCAGGCTTCTGATTTAGAGTTCACGTTATCAATTTGACTGTCGAATAAATGGGCATTATTTTTATTTATTTTAGGAGAAATAGGATATCATCCATAAATTGATACTATCCAAAACAATATATGTGCAGGAAAGAAAAACATGCGTCACGAGGAGTATCAAGGGAGGACTCTATGTTGCTAATCTGGACAAACTAGTAAAACGTGTATGTGCGCAGGTGGACGTGTACGACTGGAGGCAGCGAGCTCACCTTGCAACTCTGATGGGTCCTTCTAAACAGGTAACACGTGCAGCGTCTGACGTTCAACTAAAAACATGCACTTTTCCGCTGTTGGTGGCGCAGGCTAATACAATTTTACAGATTTAAGACTGAATTTAATGCTGGACCGATGATGTGTTGCGATATCACCTGCGACAGGGTAGAGCTACGTAGCCCTATAGCGTCACAGGTCAGAGGTCAGAGCGGAGCGGAAGTTGTTGGCTGCTCCTGCTCCCGCAGCCGAAACAGTCCGCTTTTAGCAGGCTAACACGCATCCCAACGTGTCCTGGCTCTTTGTCACTGTAAAAGAAAAATATGGAAACGCTCGAAATGTGCGAAAGAAGAAGACGACACGTCCAGGGAAATGATTGTCACCGGCATCGCGTCTGAAGAAGCGGATAAGCTAGCGTAAAGAAACCCGGAAGTGTTGTTGAAGGTAACAAGCCTGCTACCGTAGCTTGCCTGTAATGTTGAGAAATCAGCGCCAGGAATCAAATAAATCGCCGATGCAAACCGCCTCATAAAATGACTGTGGTTGTGAGGATTACCACTCGTCTGTGGATGCCTAATCTGTGCTAACTAGTCAAAGGAAAACTTCCACTTAAATCGTTAGCAACCGGCTACTTCATGTAGCCCAGCTAACGTTACCGGCTATCATACTTTTTCTAAACACATGCTGTATGTATTCAATTTATATATCACGCTACACATCTACAACTAGGCGGGTGTTGAGTTGAATGTGATGCGGTGGTTTGGGGTCTTGATGAGTGTAGGCTGTGTTTAGTAACGTTATAACAAAAAAGATCAGCAGAAAAACACATTTTCATGTTTTAGAATGAAAATCAGCATATCATGTTATAAGTGCTTAAATAAAAGGCTTTTAATGGATACATGACGTGTGATGCAGCAGCAGTTTGAGCATGAATGCTAGTGGGTGCTCAACAGATGTGTTAAAGCCTGCTCAGTGTTTTTATAGTGTCACAAAGTCTGTCTGGATCACTGAATGTTCACTTCTTTGCATAACATGATCCACAACAGCCATTCAAATAACACAGAAAGTGACATCACCTGTACATCTAATTCTGGCACCATTCCTTTGGTGCAACAAGTTGATCTGGTGTTACTTCATACAACACTTTCACTATGGTTATATTTTTTACTGCGACCCTGAGAATGGTCACTATCTTAGCAGAGCTCTTAGCTGAGATGGTGAAAGTTTGTCTCAGCCATCATTTAGTTTTATTTTGGTAATCAACAAGAATGCTGTGATGCCTCTTTGAACTTCTCTATGCGCTGTGCTTAACGCTTAGGAAGAAGTAAATTATTTCCTTTTTTGATCATTGCCTAAATCTCTCTATATGTTCCCGCAGCTCCCAGCAGCCACGGACACAATGAGTGCCAAATATGGCCTGGTGAGCTACAACAGTTCCCGGAAGCACATTTCGATCTCCATCCCGTCGTCCACGGAGGTGATGTCGCCCCACATCAAGTCTGTGGAGGAGCTGAGGGTCCTGGGAATCAACCTGAGCAGCTTCAGTCCCCCCACGCAGTTCATGATCTGTGTGGCCGGAGTCTTCGTCTTTTACCTCATCTATGGATACCTGCAGGTAACACGGGGAGAAAGGCCATCTGAGCACACAAGCATATGACTGTTACAGTGGAAGAATAGGGCTGTGGTGGAGGCTCTGTGTGTCTATTTGCATGTACAGATGCAAAAGACGGGCAAATTTAGTCTCCCCAAAGTGTGTTTACGTGTACTGATTTATTAGATGTCGCTGTCTCTATAATTGGAAAATGACAATGCCGGTACTGATTGCACATAAGACAACCCATGTGACAAATAAATACAGTTTGCGTTCCAAGAGATGGGCTTCAGAAAGCTACCGGTACCTGCTTTGTGATTGTTTATTTGGCCCTCCATCCAGGAGTTGATATTTTCCGTGGAAGGATTCAAGCCTTTTGGTTGGTACCTCACTCTGGTCCAGTTCGGCTTCTACTCCGTGTTTGGACTAGTGGAGCTTCAGCTCACGCAGGACAAACGCAGAAGGTGAATGAAAGACTCTACTCACTATAATTCACATTAAATCTTTAGATGGTGTTTTTGTTAAACCGACACATCTGTTTTAAAAATCTGTCTCTCAACTACTTTATATATCTTCCAGGATACCGGGGAAGACCTATATGATCATAGCGTTTCTAACAGTGGGCACTATGGGCCTGTCCAACACCTCCCTCGGCTACTTGAACTACCCTACACAGGTCATCTTTAAGTGCTGTAAACTCATCCCTGTCATGATCGGAGGAGTGTTTATACAAGGTAAGCTGATTCTACTCTATCTGTATTTATACACAGATGTTACAGATGCAGCTATATGTTTACTTGTGCTGGTGGTTTTTGTTTTTTTCTAGACAATATTTAGCTCCTTCACAATATGTGATTGATATGTAGGGCTCTGTGGATGTGGCTCTAAACCTCTTTAATCCTCTCTATGAAATTATTTGATCTGCTCTTAAATTCTGGGGTTTGAAGTTCTCTGTTATATTTGTTGTTTAAACGAGGCTTGTCGATCAGAGCGTTAACGCTGAGTTGGCTTTGTCGAACAGCTTGAACCTGAATTAACAGTTTAAATTAACTGAAGTTCAGGTCCAGGGTTCCTGCTTTCTGTCAGACCGAGATTTTTAATTGTGATCAGTTGGCAAACACACCAATTAGTATTTTTTTCCATCATTAATACAAACTCTTAAACTCTAAATGTGAATTCATCGCAAATTTGTAAAGTCACAAAGATGACGATTGGACTGTTGTTCAAAAACATCAGAAATTTGATTTTTCTCTCTGAACTAAAAAAAAAATCTAGAGGAATGTCTGAATATAAAGGTGACATTATTACTTAGAGAGAAAAAAAATACACATTTTCTTTATTGAACTTTACTAACAATTCAAACATAGTCATCAGTCAGGAGAGGGAACATCTTACGCCTCATTTCAGTCATCTCACACGTTTCCTTTGAAGGGATGACCACCTTTCAACGTTGGGTACCTCCTTTTTCATCCACGTCTGTTGTTTTCGGTTGTCAGAGCTCAGTCGGCTGCACTACTTCTGTCCGTCCTTTCATCCTCACACCGGCCCACTCAAGGTTCTGCGTCCTCAACGTCAGACAGGTTTTGCGTATTTTTTTATATTTTTTAGCCTTCTTGCGTCTCTCTGGGTGGATAGATGTGAGGACCAGGGTCCCTCAAGGGGTCGAGTGGAAAACAGAATTTATTCACTTAGAATGCAAAGAGGAAAGAAAGTGGGAGCGAGGGGATGGATGAAGGGAGGGGTGTGGGGTTGCATCTGATGTGAGGCCCTTCAAAGGGGAGTCAGGGAATCAAAGCCGACCACGGTCGACCTGATGCTGCGTCCCCTTGTCAACCTCAAGGCATCTATCCGTCAAACAGTTTTTTGGAAGACTCCTTCATCCTGTTGTTTTTTTGTCCAAACTTTTGCTTTTTTTTTTTTGTGTATTGTTACAGGCACAGCCTCAGCTCCAACTTCCAATTGTCAAGAATACCCAATGTAAAAACTTTAAGTTACTTTTTTTTTATCCAGTGTCCAATGTCAACTTCTTTTATTTTGAAAAGAGGTCGGTCATCTTTTGAAGATTCCTTTGCAAGCCAAGCTCGAGGCGATGTCTCAGATTGGTGTCTCCGTGTTTGTGACGTTGTAAAAAAAAAAAAAAAAAAAAAGCTTCTGGAAGTTTTACCGCTTAATCTCTAAAACTTCTTCCTTGTTTTCCCAAAATGTGATTTTAGGAGATTTTCAGAAGTCGAGGTTTCTCATTCGCAGTTCAGAATTTGACGTGCAAAATGGTTTTGTGTTCCAGGTAAACGCTATAATGTGGCTGATGTGTCTGCTGCTCTCTGCATGAGTCTGGGTCTCATATGGTTCACGTTAGCAGACAGCAAAGTGGCCCCCAGCTTCAACGCCACAGGTAACTAACGTCTTTGTCTGCTCTAAAAGATGCGTGTGGCATAAGAAGTGTGGAGTAGCTCATCTCTCTGTAACTTACGCTAAAATACATCACGCGCTTGTGTGTTTCGGATATCCGCGCTCTTAGTTTTGTGTGTTTTAATGCGCGTTTGTGGCACACAGGTGTTCTCCTCATCTCCCTGGCACTGTGTGCAGACGCCGCCATCGGAAACGTGCAGGAGAAAGCCATGAAACTCCACAACGGCTCCAACTCTGAAATGGTACCCTGTTTTACATAACAATGTACATAAGTCTGTCTGAAATGTGGTAACTGTTGTTATTCTGTGTGTGATGTCACTGACTGGTCACTGACTGGTCACATGCGGTTGCGTTGACAGGTGCTGTACTCGTACTCCATCGGCTTTGTCTACATCCTGACGGGCCTGCTCTGCGTAGGTGGACTCGGGCCAGCGGCGGCATTCTGCTCAGAAGTGAGTATAGCTCAAGACAATAGGACTACATGCGTTATGCTGCAGACGCGTTGCCAACGTCAAATCTTCTCTTTAAGATACGCAGATTATTCACTTCTTATTTATAGGCAGCTGCTTTTTTAAATTTAGGCCGTTTATACTCACGAGACGCTTTCTTTGCTTCCTGTAAGTCCCGATGTTATTGCAGCTTTTTAGTTCTGTTTCCATGTCTCAATAGTTATCTGTTCTCCTCCCTCGCAGCATCCCGTGAAGACGTACGGTTATGCATTCTTCTTCTCCCTCACGGGTTATTTTGGCATCTCCTTCGTGCTCGCCTTGATCAAGCTCTTTGGCGCCCTGGTTGCAGTCACAGGTCAGAGCCGCAAGTTTGTCAAATCTGCTCTAATCTTCATTCTGGGATAATGTGACCAGGAATTGATTTGTAATTTGATCTAAGACAGAGAATTGAGTCATCATTTATATTTTCAAAAACCACAATCGATATCACATCTGTTGAGCTTTTATTTCTTGTTTGTAATTAAATGTTTTTTTCCTCCTTTGCAGTGACCACCGGGAGAAAGGCCATGACTATCGTACTTTCCTTCATGTTCTTCGCAAAACCTTTCACTTTTCAGTAAGTCCGGTCACCTTTTTGGCTTTGATCAGTTTTCTCCTAGTTTAGAGAAAGTCTACACTGGCCTCTCCCCTTTTGACTACTCAAACTTGAGTGTGCTCCCCCACCCCTGGTTTTCATGTCCTCAGTCCATTTTCAGAACCTCGCCTGCTCCACCGCTCTTTTTCTCCTTGTTCTTCACTCCCGCTCGCCCTCCAACTCCTCTGTGCTGTCAAAGGGGTCTCGTTCTCTGCTCTACCTCTCCTGCTCTTTTGTCTGTTGTAACTTTCTACACACACACACACACACACACACACTACACACAAAAGAACTTGTGCATCTTTTGCCAACTTCATTCTCCCTCCAGCTGGTGTGCTGGACTCACAGTCCCCTTTCACTGCAGCAGTTTACACTTTTTAAACCAGAATACTTTATTATCAGTATCTGCCTCTCCATGGCTTGTTGAACTCTGCTCTACTTCACACTGTATATCCAGTTGTTGTATTAGCTTTAATTAGCATCTGCTGATGTTCGCACATGGCGGTCCTTTAAAAAAAATGTCTCACCTTTCCATGTCTCCCTCGTCAGGTACATCTGGGGCGGCCTTCTGGTGCTCTTCGGCATCTTCTTGAATGTTTACAGTAAAAACAGAGAGAAGATGAAGCTCCCCTCCATCAACGACCTTCGGGGCTGGCTGCTGACTGGAAAGAAAGTCCGATTTCTCTCCCAAAACGTATAGGAGGCACCCACGGGCGTAGCGGAGGTCCTGCACTGGCAGACCGTCTTGTCTGTTCAGATGTAGAGTTGGCCCGCCCGTCTCAGCGTGCGGAAGCACGTGTCTGAGCAGGCGAGCCACATCAACATTGAGCCAAGGATGGGAATAGAAGGTGTGGCCAGCAATCAGCCTGGAAAAACTGCTGACACACAATTAAACTAGGTCTGGTGACGGAGCCGCTGTATCTCATCTCTATGTACCACTACACCACTGGTGTAGAACCGCCTGAAACTACTCAAACTCTCTGCAGCAAACTGAAGGAACGGGCTATTTTTGTAACAATGGGATCAATGCTAGTGGGCTCTTTTTAAAGCAATGCTTCAGAGCCCCCCGCACACAAACATTCCCAACATGGAGGACGACACTGAGGACTTTTCTAGAGGGAAGCCGGCGCCTTAGTTAACCAAATGGCAGAGTTTTGCACTGGAAACGACTTCTTCGCGTAAATGAGTGGTTTGAGGAATGTTGGAAGGAAAGAGTACAGAGCGAGATGCTGTCCTGTCATGACTGAAGTGAAAGTGACATATTGATTAATAAAAAGGCATATTTGCCCCCCCCCCCCCCCATGTGCCAGAAATAGGGAACTTTGTTTTCCATAATCATTGTCTCGATGAAAGTGGCTTTTGTTTTCATAGTTTATCGGTAATTTATATCTGGTTGTGCCCTAATTCGTGAAAAATGTGTGATCATGTGGTTACATTTTGGGGAATATGGAGACATTTGCTCCAGTGTACATCAAAGAAATTGCCCTAATTTGCTATCCATGTGTTTGGGTGAAAGGGTACTACTCCTTTTTTTTCACATTAAAAATAAAAAAACTGAAACAATTCTCTCAAAGTCCAGTGTTTTTATAAATATATATATATATGTGTGTGTGTGTGTGTGTGTTCCTCAGTTGCATAGCTTGAGAGAAGAGTTGAAATGTTGCCAAACTGTGTTTGTGTGTGTGTGTTTATCCATCCAGTGGCCTTGGGCATGTTTGATTAGGAGTCCTGAAAAAAGATAGCACTGCTAGACAGAAATTAAACAGCAGTCTTCACTGTGCCGAGGCTGTCCTATTCATTTGGATCCATCCTGTGTGTGTGTGTGTCATCCACCTGAATGCCAGTCTCCATTCACTCTAACTGATGATGTGATGAAGCTCACACCTGGTTCTTCAGCAGCACGGTTTCCTCTGTTGGGCCATTCATGGATATTTTGTTGTTTATAGATTATTTTAGGAGATATTTCCTCAATGACGCGTTTACATTATCATGTAGCAGTAGGTGATTGCACCGATTTTATTATTATTTTTTTAATCAGACACCACCTTCACTGAATCCCTGCTTTTTGCTTTTAGTATGTCACTGCATCTTTTTGAATCAAAAATAAAATGTAATCCATATGATCACGGCCCAGTAGATGTGTTCGTGTCCACTGACTGTTTTTCGCATTGTATTGTAAAAATAATAGTTTTGATCTAATAATCTAAAACACATCCAGAATAAATGAATGAGTCTAAATATCCACAAAATATGATTAAATTCCTCTCTTGAGATTAACGAGTTGTAAACTGCCCTGCAAAGTCATTCGAGCAACCATCCTCATCCTGGACCCAGAATCCTCTCTGTCAAAGTGCCCTGCAGCGCTGATGTTCTGTCTGCTGACCATGCATTTTGACCTCTCAATAGAAAACACACAGGTGAGAAGAGAATTTCCTTACAGAGGTTAATAAACTGTTATAACACATCAATTAACATGTCCAGTGCTGAAAATCGTACTTTGTTTAATCGGTAGCAAACCCAAAAGGCCCAATCAAGGAGGTGTTTAGGTAGGCTTGGAATAAATTGGAAATGTTTGAGAAGTCTTTTGTCCTTGCTGATCGCTTTATGTGTGTGTGTGTGTGTGTTGGTGTCACTGCCATCGCATGGTGTGAAATGAAAGAGACTTGCCAGCTCCGCAGGAGGCGGCTGAGTGTGGCTCTCTCTGTGATCCTAATAGAGGCCCAGATATTACAGTTTCACTTCCAGGCGGGAAACCTAACGCTGGGCCAATTAGTAATTTGGTATTTCATAAAATTTGGCAGCTTGTGTCTGATGACAAACTGACTGAGATCTTCTCTCCTCCAGGGAACCTTTGGCAGTACAGCATTACACACACACACACACACACACACACACAGAACTGCTAAGTTTGTCTTCCAAAGAAAGCAAAGTGGCGAGTGTTGAACATACTGGGAGAACGTAACTCAATTGAAAAACAGAAGATGACTTTGGCTGCATTGTGGTTTGGCTGCAAATTCTGGTTTCACACAAGCATGAAATGTGGAGAAGACTTTCTTCAAGAGGCCTTTTATTTATCTATTTATTTATAATGACGCACAGTGCCGAGCTTAGCCGCTGTTTTTATGTGATTGATGAAGAGTGAAACAGTCCATTGGAGGTTGAGAGGTCATGTTGCAGCGTTAAAACATTACTTTGCCATTATATACACCTTTGATGTGCGGCGTACGGAACTGCTTCATCGCCGTGGGAACCGCTGTTCTCTTCGAGCTCCCTGAAAGGTCATTATGGGATGGGAAAGCCCAGTTGACCCAAGGCAAAGTACATCATTTGTCTTTTAGCACCAGGAGAACACACCTAACAAAGCAGGCTGACCCCTGTTAGTACGCTGAGGATTTGGGCCATTTTTCAAAGCCACATAGGAGTTTGCTATCCACTGAAGTCGGCTGTTTTTTTTTTATTGTTTTGGACAAACATTTTTAGATTTTTTATATAATCATATGTGACTTAAGGTGTCTTTAGTAAGGTGATGAAATATGAAATGTGTGGAATTGTTTCCATGTATGATTAAGGGACATCCTGTAACAAGATAGGCCTTCAGGTGTGCTCTTTTGTCTCCAACCCCCGAATCTCCATCACACACACACACACACACACACACACACCTGGTAACCTAGGCCACCCAACCTCTGCTCTCACACGGCCGCGGCCCATCCTAATAAATAATGTGAGGTGTCCAGAGCTCATCATCCCAGCAAATGGGCTGCTATATAATATGCGGTCCACTTCAGATAGGTTGCTATATAATATGTGGCCCGGCCTCGGATACCCACAGCAGGGAGGGCTGGCAGCCATTCATTATGGGCGCAATCAGTTCAGTCGGGGCCAGGAAGGTGGCGAGGTGAGGGATACACAGTAGTTCTCACAGAGACATGTACGCACACGCACACACATACACAATCCCTGTCGTCCTTGGTGCACACACAAACAAATACTGAGAGAGTATAGATTCATGTGAAACTTGAATGGAGTCAGTTGTATGTTTAAATGCCATTTTCACCACTTGAATGATTTGATATTCACCGAGATTTGATATTCACCGAGATTTGATATTCACCGATATTTGCTCAAGAAAGCAAATATGCATATTTCCCAAAATGTTAAACCATTAAAAGAACTATGACAGTATTGCCACATGTACAACACTCATCCTTCCTTTCTTCCATCTTCCTCTGTCCATTTCCCACACACATGAATTCTCTCTTTCTATCCTTACTTTTGATCTCCTTCCCTCATTCCATCTCTCCTCCTTTCCTTTCCTTCCTCCCCTCTCCACATCAGCCTCCCCACCTCTTCCTCCTCCTCTTACCTCAGACTCATTACACCCCACCCACCAGTACCCCAGCCTCTGCGAGGAGCTCTCCTCATATAATATGATGGCCATCTGCTCGGCTGAGCCGCGCTCTCCAAAAGCCCCGCGGCTGGATGTTTATCTGTCATCCCCCTCTCAGGCTCCTTTAAGGATGCAAAACATATCAGCAATCATCGCCGCCACAATTAGCACAGGTGCTGCTGAGCTGTAAAGTGATCAGGAGAAATGGGAGGAAACGTAATTGAAGTGGATTAGAGCGGAGAGGTGGGAGGGGGGGAAAAAAATGAAATCAAAATTCTGGAGGCTTGGACAGCGGCCCCTTTCTATACTGCTGTTTAAAAATCCACTGTGCTGTGATTAAAACTGGTGCAGAGCGGTGGTGGGAGTCCCGGCAAGGAGTTTAAGTTTTTAACAGCTGTCTAGTGTGTTCTGGTGTTTTTCTACCGCACTGTTTCCATGAACGTGTACGAACAAGATCAGGGATTTCTATGCATGTACTGCATGCATGTTTCAGTTTTACCTGAGGAGCTTGTACAGCAGTGTGTGTGTGTGTGTGTGTCTGTGTGTGTGTGTACACATGACAAACCAAATCTTGCATTCAGCTTGTCAGCATCCTCTGACAACATGGCAGCAAATATTTGTTTTTGTGCATTCTAACATATACAGATACTGTAGAGACACACACGCACACCCTCACTGACACCATTTGGTAGCTCAAGCAGGGCCGAAATATTCCGCAGCAGTCACTCATGAAGAGAAATTCTTAATAATAAATATCTAGCCAATAATGAATGTGCTGCTGGCTGCAGTTGTCTTGGGGGCATAATATCTAATTTCCTCCCAATGTTTCATATCCCTACTCCTGCGTGTCGACACAGTCCATCATTACACCCCAATGCAGGTTCCTATCACTTTTATTTATTTTTCAAATCAATATATAAATCAAAGCCTGGACAGATGAGATCCAATAAATTACAGAGTGCCGGACAAATGCGGAATGTTAACAGTGTGCCAGGAGAGGAGATTCCCATGGGTGCTGCCTGGTCTGCGCTGTGTGCTCGAAGGAAAATCTACTAAATGTCATATTAAATCACAGCTAACTTGGATATTACTCAGTGCTGTTTTTAATACAAGTGGAGAAACTCATCCAAGGCCTTATCTGAATAACCTTTGTGGATTGCATGTACCTTCACCGGTGGTCTCTACATCTTATTGTGTCTTATTTTGTAAAATAAAAAAATCAAGGGTGAGACAAGGAGGTCAGTGATTTCCGTCTTGGTAGTGACAGAAAACCTAGTCATAAAACAGCATTTGAAATTCCTGGTAGGGATGGACCTCATTTTGCATCCCTCCCCACCAGGCATTCATTCAAATTGCACTGGGGGATGCAACATATAGAGCAGCGGAGCCCTAATCTTCTGTGCACCAGCCACAGTGTGCGAGTCGCCCCTTCTACTCCAAGCTCAGCCACATGGAAAAATGGGAGGGTTAGTGGAAGACGGGTAAGACACGCGGGCAAGAGGATAAAGGACCAGGTGAAATAGAGCATATAGAGAACAGGGGAGGAGGGTCGGCAGCCTGGTAAACCTACAGCTGCCATATTGAATCCTGACTGCGGACTCACGGAGGTGCAGGGGGCTAACCAGTCAGCTCGGGCACAGTCCCATAACATGAAGGGCGGGCTCAGAGGGCTCACACACACACACACACACACTCAGAGCTATACCTGAGCATGGCAATCATCGCTATCAGCAGGGAATATGCTACCATCAGGCCCCATAACATCAGAGTACACCTTGGCGCTGACACCACATGACATGCATATGTGCGGAGGCAGCGTGAGGCGATGCCAGGCCGGGCAGCAGCAGGAGGGGTTTGAAGGAGATTCCCATTGACAGTGGTCCGGTGGGGGGGGAGAGGAGACCTCCACTGCAAAGTGAAACAGCAGGCCTTCTTCACCGCATGGTAGCAGCACAAAGACAGAAGCAGAGCCACATGGGTACTGAGAGAAAAAGGTTTCTGTCAGCTGGTGTGTGAGTAGCTGGCATGCTGCATGGTACAAAATGATAACAAGAGTGAAAATAGGGATCTATATGCACAATGGAACACTTAATGCTTTAATATGAAAATATTATATAATATAAAAGTCACATTTAGCCAGGAGCATAGACTCTATGTTAGGGCTGCAACTATTTATTTCTATCATCGATTCATCCTCTGTTTGGTTTTTTTCTCAATCAATTAATCCTTCGGTGTCAGAAAAGAGTGAAATATGACATATGACCAACACAATTTTATAAGCCCCAGGCGACATCCTCAAATTGCTTGTTTTTGCTGATCAACAGTCCAAAACCCAAATATAGTCAACACTTAACGGCAGCACATCCCCATCGCTGATAAGCTGGAATTTTGGTATTTTTGTTTGAAAAACGATTTAGACAATTTATAGATAATGAAAATAGATGATCGACTAATCTTTACCGATCTAGACTCCAGGCGGGTAGCCTGTCCAATCTTGATATTTAGCCCAAATTGATGATTTTATGGGCTTATTATAGTCCTACGATAGCCATAGAAACCATATATATATATATATATATATATATATATATTTCTTTTTTTTTTGTCAAAGCATTTGATTTATTGATTGATGTTGGGATTCAAAGACAACAACTACAACATAAATGTTTTTGAATAACTTCTCTGAAAGCAGCATTTTGTATGGGTTGAGGATTAAAGACATGTCTTGACAATAAAAATGCATACTTTAAAATATAATAGCTTAATGATCTCCATATTTTTCAACAGAACTTATATCTTTATTTAGAGAGGTCAGGGTCAGCGGCAAATCAAGTAAAATGTTTTGTTCAATGGCAGTTTGGAAGGGTGGATATTTCATGACACGAGTCCTAAAAGTAGTCCCATTGAGCACTGATATGTGCACGGAGAGGGTGGTCCAGCTCTCTGAATTGTTGCAGACAGGTGGGAGAAGAACCTCACAACACGAGATGCCTTCAACCAGCTGGTGCTCCAGACAGTTTCTGTATGCTAACTGACACTGAGAAGAAACAAACATTCTTTAAACAACAAAGACATAAATAAACACCTGGCAGACAATTATCCGTTTAGATGTGATCTCTTTTATCCTTTTATGAAAGATACTTCCTTGGAACAATCCACCAGTTAGACATCAAACGGAGGCAAAAATGTGCCCTTTATTTACATTTTAATTCTTCTATTATTATTTTGAGCGTCATTTTATTCTTAAATAGGCAAATTACGTTTGTGGTCAAACATCACGAGACTAGAGAATAGCAAACCTCCAACCATGTGATGGTTTGGAACAATTACATACAGTATCTTTGAACACTACACTGGGAAACAAGAGCTCATTTAAAAGCAATAGCGAAGCAGAAGGCAGTTGTTCCAATATGGAGAATATAAAGAATAAATAATCCAGTTGTCTACAGCGCCCAACGCAAAGCAATTTAACGCATCAGTGGCAGCCGCCTATTAATTTCCTGAGGAAGGAAAGAAGTGTGTGTGTGTGTGTGTGGGGGGGGGGGGTCTGGGAGCACTGATTGGAGAGACAACACAGCCGCATCATGTATCACTTCAGAGCCAAACAAGGCACACAGGCGCAAATAAATGCATAAAAGCATGCTCACACACACACACACACATACACATGAATCCCCACAAGCAAACGTATGCACGTCACAGTCGTAACGGTGCTGTTGTTTCCCACAATGTCAGCGGCTGCATGCGAGCGAGGTGGCACTTTATGCTTAATGATAGCGAATTAAAAAGGGAAGCCTACAGATAGAGAGGCCCATATGTCACTCATGTCCTCAGGGCTTCGCATCAATAATAGGCCCCCCAGGCAGGACGTCCCTGCTTCTCCTATGCATTCCCTGCAAATCCCAGTCTGCTTTAATTAGGTACCCAGCTCCTGACCCCTCCCCTGCTTCCCAAATAACTAAAGAGGGCGTGGCAGCACCAATATCGCTGGCGCCGATCCAAACAACGACACCTCTCTCACCGTGGGGCAGGAAGAGGGGGAGACCACGGTGCTATAAATCCAGAGGTATTTGGACACGGGCCACCATCAGTCCCAGACGACCACTGTGGTGACAATAAACATGCAGGGGCCACAGCCAATAAATACACGATCCTAAAAACATCATAGCTGGTGAACCTCACGCTGTTTTTCCTGCAGAGGGTGTCTTCAATTTCAAGGCGGAACCATTCGTGTTTCCCGTCCCGCAGGACAAACCACGACTTCCTTCTCAGTGGCAGAGAGAATTATCTTGACAAAAACTTTGCCTACGAACGCTTTCCGTTTACCAGTGAAAGAGCAAATTCCTCATTCTTGGTAGAAAACTGCAACACTGGACCGGCTCTCTGCCACTCTGCCAGCTATTCATTTGACCTGTCTCATAGAATCAGTGTTTTGTTTGATGCATGGTTTTTCATTATCACTATGGCCCATCATTACTTTCCTCTTATTATGGTCTGGGGGACATTGGAGACAGTTCAGAAGAGCTGTGGATGAGGGACAACACACACACACACACACACACACACACACACACACACACACACACACACACACACACACACACACACACACACACACACACAATCATTTCTTTCTTTTGGGGGAGAAAAAAAAAAAGAAGTGCCCCACAGACATAATGTCTGTGTTTTCCTGCAATTAATTAATGGGTCCCCAGCTAGTTAGCAGTAGGCAGCACTTGTTTCACCGTGGCGACTGAGAGAGGGCGAAAGGGGTTGGAGCCAGGCTCGCCTCGGTAGCTGCAGGCTTTTAGTTGTGAGCCACTGGATTTGGACTATTTTTAACGAAATCCTTTTATGGATAGATAAATCTGATTTTATGCAAGAAGAGTCTCCTGGGTTTCAATTAACTGGGGGTCACGCTGCAGATCTATCAGGAAAAGAAAGAGGGAAGGGAAGAGAGAGAAGGGGGGGAGAGGAAAAGATAGAAAAGAAAGAGAAAGGGAAGAGGAAAGCCTTTGATTAATACGGCCTAATTAAACATTTGTAAAATGCATTATCTGCACTGCTTTTTTTTTTGTGTTTTTTTTTCATGGTGAGCCACGGTTGCCTAATTGTCTGTTTGTCCGTCCCCCCCTCTCTTAAAAGTTGTTTTGTGGTTACATCATGGTTGTTAATAATGCAAAAGACGATTTGGAGTCCCTTTTAACTGCAGTTTGTCTTTCCACAATTGAGGATTCAAAGAAAATGTGTAATTGGGATTGTCTGTGCTTCTCACCCTTTTAACTCGAGTCCTCTGGGTGCCTCTTGAAAACATTGGACTAACCGCAAAGATTTGGTGGCAGTGGGTGGGGGTTGGTGAGCACTTCTATACACGAGCCTCTGGAAACTAATTTGATTCCTAAAACATGCAAGGTGACAGCTTCCCGCTGCACGGCGGAGGTAGATTTGACTTTGAATCATGACACACTGTTTAATCACGGGCCACGAGGCATGGAGAGCCGCTAGACCTGAGAAGAGCCACATAAAGAGTGTCAAGCATGCGGTGGCGAGAGATAGAGAGGGAGAGACAGAGAGAGGGCGCGGAAATCCATAACAGATTAAACAGTGTTTGGTCAAAACACACAGCGTGATATGTGCGTCTATCACCTCAGCGCTCTCTCTGTGTCTCATTGCGATGCATATTTCTTCCCAGCCGGCCCGCTCTCTCGTCGTTAAACTACCCACAGGGCATTTCTTAATGTGAAGATGATCTCAGGTTGTAGTCGCTTACACATGCACGCACACACACACACACACACACACACACCGGTTCCACTCAGCACACTCAACCCCCATTGCTGCTATGACATTTCTCTCCCCATTCAATTCCCAGCGTGTGCAGCAGCAGCAAAGCGTACGTCCATCTTTCTTCTCTCTCTCTCTCTCTCTCTCTCTCTGCATAGTGAGAGAATGATTCAGTTCATCAGAGCACGGAAATACGCTTTTATACCTTTGGCTGAAGTGGACACACACACACACACACACACACACACACACATGCTGGACCACCACAGGTTTATTAGATGATACAAGCCACATAGCTGAGCTGAACACAGCGGAGCGTATACTCACACACACTCTCACACACACTTGTAACGCTGATTAAACAGGCAGGTTGAACAGCGTCAGTAACTGGTTCCTCTTTCATTACCTTTTATTATCATGAGCACAAAGAACACTTGTGGGTGCTGCTATAATTTCCATCCAAATGTGCTAACATCCAGACTGGCTGGTAATTGTGGGCATGTTAATATCTAAAGTATCAATAAGTCTTCATTTGAGTATCAATACTACCATAAAAGGCTGATCTGTGCCAAGTTGTACCTATTTTTATACAACAGTAAAAAAATGCATTGCCATCTTCAAGTCATTATTGTAATTCTCCATTAAAGCTGTCCTATGTTTCAACATGCTTGTGGTGGTTGAATCAATGTTTTTATGTTAACAATAGGCCACATGACTACTCGTATAAAAGGGGTTGCTTGTAAGAAGAACCGGTGATAAATTCTCTGCAGTTCCCATCAGCTCTACGGAGCTGGATAGCTTGTTTCACTGTCATTGCTCTCACGGCGTCATTTTGGGCCGCAGCAGGCAGTTTTTGAATGGAGACAGCCCACTGTACTCTACCTGCTCAGCACCAAATGGCCGGAGAAGTTGGTGGCGATAGCTGGTGAACATGGTGGAGTCGGTTGAGACAGAGCTGAGAAGGAGCGAATGTTGATCTTAAAATTCATCGTTTAGGGCCACCTGTCTTGCTATCTGTTTGTAATCTGTAAAGCAGCACTTTGCTGCCCTCTCTGGTTGAAAGATTAAGGCTTGTTGTACCTCTGGGTGTGCACTTTTATAACCACACCCAACAGTGATGTCACTGTGTACTGACCACACCCAGGAGTGCACTTGCACATCACTGCAGAAAGGTGAGAAGCGAAACCACTGGAGCAACAACGGCAAACTCACTCTGTGCGACACAGAAAAGTGCCGCTTATCGAGGTCACTTAAATGTTTTACGCTGCTCCCTAATCCCCACCTTCACCGGTTTTGTCTCCTCTCTCTTCTCTTCTTTTTCTACACAGTTCTAGCTCTCTACTCCTCCCATCCTCCACCTCTCTGTGGTGCCTTTACCTCCCCCTCCCCTTCGACCACCGTCTCGTATATTGAGCTTGTCATCCCTAGTTCCAAGTTGCTCTAAGTGGAGGCAGTGCTATGGTGCTAGCAGGGTGCTAGCAGGCTCTGCACTGAGCATGCCCGGAGAGCCAACCTTACTAATTAGAGATCCAACCTTGATGAGCGCTCTTTCTCTCTCTCTTTCTATCACACACACAATCGCTCTTTTTTTCCCTCCATAAGCACGTGTCTGGGGCCAGAAATTACTTAATATGATATATTAACATATTTCTGGCAGGAACAGCAGGAGGAGGGTGCTTGTTGGAGACGAATTTTCCAAATTAATTTCTAATTTAAAATCCTATGCCTTTTATTATAAGCTGTGGGCGCCCTTGGTACCAGAGACACAGCGAGGAAGAGGGAATGAAGGCAGATAGAGAGCAGTGAGAGAAGAGTGAAGTCAAGGATAGAAGGAGGAATAATAACCTAGGCCGGTCTTTGCCCACAAACCAAATGAATAAACGGAGGGGGATATGAAGACACAGGAAGGATTTAACTGCACATGGCCGGCTGAACTCGGCCCAGCTTAATTCAGCCATGAGAGAACATCCCCAGAGAGGAAGAAGAGAGAGAGGAAAATAGGTCCAAAAGTTTTAGGCATACTTGGATCTCCCCTTTGCCCTAATTAGTGGCCTCACATCCTCGCTGAGCCTGAGAGGGAGGATGTGAGGCCATGGGTCAATCTTTTAGAAATTGTTATGAGTCGACACACAATAACCCCGGGTGCTGATGGGAAATGTAGGCCCGGAAGCACTCCTCAAGCATGTAGAATGGTACTGGAGGTCTTCAGAAGATCAAAATGACCAATTAGGCCTTCTTATTTTGGCCGGAGATAATGCAGGAATCGGTCAACATCTTCTGTTCATAATTTATGCCCATTACTGAGGATTAGCCGCACTCATCCTTTCAAGGGCTTAGCAGTTAAATGATTCATTGAATCACAAGGCGTGAATTGTAATTGCTGCACCAATTTGTAGAGGAATTCTCTTTGGTCAGAATAAAGTACAAAGTGTGAAAACGTATGTATGTACCACTCTGTAAGATTTAGGTCAATGTGCACGTGTTCTACTATGATTTTCATAACACAAAGCCCTGGAAATCAAGTTAAAATGGAAAACTGACAGAGCCGTCATGCCTCCACTGAAGGTATTATGAAGCACTGTAATATATTGTTCTGAGTCTACCTCCTTCACTGTCATATAAGTGCCAGTGTGCATTTACTTTACAGCGTGTTCATTCTTAGGTTACACATGAAGCAGGAGCTCTGGAGGATGAGGTTCTGTCTGAAGTCATTCCCTATGTTTTACCCGTTTTAAGGCGTGTTAGTAGAGTAGCATTACATGATGTATTGTCATTAACCAAAAATTTATTGTAACACCATTTCAACATCAAAAAAGCAAAACTTGTGTCTCTCTATTTACAGCTCCATGTTTTGCACTTTCTGAAAGACAACTGTGAGCAAAACTGTTTCCCCTTCCAAAAATCAAACTTTGTTTACTGTACAGTTAAACCAGCCACTTCTACAGCGGTTACATCAGTATGTTAATAGCGCGTGGATCAGTCATTATACTCCTTGTTAAGCTATTATCCACTGACGCACCGCGCGACACGCATGGACTTGTAACTGCATGTTTAATCACCAATCTACCCAGGAGCCTACAGCTTGTTTCAGCTAATATCAAATAATAGCACAGCTCACCGTGTAATGAACAAACACCCGCTTCCCTACACAAAGACACGCACACACACACACACAGCCTCCCTGCTACACCCTTCAAACATGGGCGCAGCATAGCGGACACGGACATGGGTCTTCTATTTCGTGCTCTCGGGGACAAGGAGGTTTGTGGCGCTTGTGTTTCAGCCGGGGTGTTTTTTTGCTGCAACTCTGGGTGCCGCGTTGGCTCGGGGAGAGGCACGGCGCTGTAATTAAGGACAGAGGGAGGAGGATGTTCGTTAGATGTAGTGTCCTCATTAGTGTAAGTTCCACCCGGAGGTGGTGCTGAGCAACGAACACCTAATGAGACGCGCATTGTAATGAAAGCGGGGAGCCAACAACCGCCCAGATACAGGCAGGGGCTCCCAAATTGGGGTGTGAAAGACTTCTGATGCGTACTGCACAATGTATAGATTTCTTTCTCTGCGGGGTACATATTTTGTATCGCATTGAAGGAGCAGATATAATATGACAGCTTTTGGGAATATCCTTAGTTCTAAAGACTTGCCACATTTAAATGTGCGTCGGTGCATTCAAATCGTGTTATGTGACGAGCTGTCCGAGGTAAGTGAGCACAAGAGACTATTCTATCCTACTTTGTCACTTTTTGCTTTCTCTTTCACTCCTATCTATTCATTTAGGCCTCAGATGATAAGCGCTGTATTTGTGTGCCAGGCTACAAATCACTGTTACATACAGTAAGCAGCCAGCCAGCCATACAGACACTGTAGGGGCTCACCTGCCCTGTGGCTAAAGACGACTGTAGCTACTGTATCCTGCACACACACACACACACACACACACACACACACACACATATACGGAATGTCTCACAGCATGCTTCTACGCCACAAGTACTGTACAGGTAATCTCACTTAATCATCTCAGAGGTCACCGCAAAGCGAGGTGGGGCGATAATTGCTGTGCTGAGCAGCAAAAAGTGAAGGATTGCAGGGAGAGAAAGAGGGAGAGGGGGGCAGAGGTGAATAGAAGAAAGGAAGAGAGGGAGGATGAGAGAACAGAACAGAGATGGAGAGAAAGTGTGTGAGCATGTGCGTGTGTGTGAGACTGCTAGAGGGCAGCTCATACTGGCGCTGCAAGGACAATTGTCGGCCCTGATGCTTAGACAGGAAATAGTCCTTTAATGGAGGATATTATACATATGTCACGTTATTAAAACTAGTTTATGTTATTTTGATTTATTTTGTGGAAGATTATTTCTTCTTTTTTTTCAGAATAATGAGTTACTTTGACAGCTATACTTGGTATGTCATTAGGAAAGCAAGAAAAAAAACGAAATAGATGCAACAAGAGGGAGGGAGGAAGGATAGTGTGAAAGAGAGTGAGGCAGCGTGACAGTCTCTCTCCCCCCCCCCCCCCCCCCCGGGGCTAACAGGGTCTGCTGGCCTCCCTCGGCCCGCTGACAGCCAACCAAACAGGTACGCCGTGAGATGATTTAAGGCGATAATAACCTCCACTTTGGCGGCTGCATGATGCTTCTCGCGTGGCGGCTGACGCTTAATGAATGAAACATTAGTAAACACTACTAAAAACGGGATTAGTGAGCCCCCCCCTGCTGACAGCAGGCGTGGAGGAAAGAAAAAAGAAGATGAGTACGCAAATCTATCTTCACCACCACCCACAGACACACCGCCCTCGCCTCCCTCTCGTCACTCTGACTGGATTGTCCAATGTCTTTTTCTTCTTTTTATTCCCACTCAGGACTTTTGAATAAAAGATGAAAGAGGGGAGAGGGGACCTCAGGAGGCAAATATTTATCAGTGTATGTGTATGCGTGTGTGTCTTCTGGGTCTGTTGCCACTAGACCAAATGATATGTGTACAGCAAGGTGTGCCGCCCGCAGATATGCACAAGCCATACAAAGTGGCTTTATATGTAGGCAATGAGACAGCACTCTCCAGATGCAAGGTGAAAAGAGGCAAGGACTCACTAAAATAGATATGCACTGTCACTGCCCTGCCTACCAGCCAGCTTCAGTCAAGGAGCAATGGAACGCACACATGATCGCCTCAAACCATGGGCAAGAAAATAAGGAGTCAGTTAATAAAAAAAGCCATGCGAGGGACCATAAACAAAGATCTGTTCATGGCCTGTTCTCAGGAGTTTGTTTCATGATGTGGCCTTTAGTTGCAAACAGAGAAGAACATTGATGTTAATTAAATACAAGAATGACATAATTGATACTTCTCTACATAATGCCAATATTCATTTGTATGATGTTTCTCCATATTTGGTACATCATTACTGTGTTTTGGCATTGTACACTCATATGCACAAACTTACGGCAACCTCAATGCCTCCTCTACACAGAAGGGCACGTCCACAGAAGACCAAACTAGAAACTGCAACCTGGCTCAGTGTGCAACAAGGTCGGCAGAAAAAAGCAGTTAACTGTCACCGAGGGGAAACGCCGGAGCGATATCGCCGGCTAGCAACGCTAAATAGGACAACAGCGAGTCAGCGGGGACACAACTAGAGGAAGTGCTCACTCACCTATTTCTAATCATGGACACGTCTTTGGCAGAGACGGAGGGACACACAAGGACACACAAACAGGCCAGACCTATCTTTGACTCTGGAAGGGACGATAAAAAAAGCAAACAAGGGCAGAGAGGAGAGAGGGTGTGTAGCAGAGTTTGGTACACAAGGAGAGGAAGTGGGGAAAGCAAGAGACAACATTCATTCTCATGAATGTAATTATCTAAAAAAAAAAAAAGAGGTAAAAAGAAATGTGGACTTCAATATGTACTGACAGAGCTTTGAGATTGGTTACTAGCTTGGTTGACATGTTGATGATAATTAGCAATGTGTAGAAGAGAGTCATTGCTACAAACATGGTCACAAAACTCAAAAGGTCCCCACATACACCTAATACGTGATTATTTATGGATTTAAGGGGCTCACTCCTCATTAGTTCTATCAAAAACTGTCAAGGGGACTCTTTGGTTATACAGACATACTGGAGACTGATGTAAAAGTCTCAAGTTAAACTGAATTATCATCAAATCCATTAATAACATCAAAGATGAAAGATAAATTTCCACTGAACATCGACGGTTACCATAATGTTCATATGTATAACACAGTGTGACTTCAGAGTCAAATTAAGTTCACTGGGCTAAATTATGCCAGGCTGAATTTACCCATTTATATGGCTCTTTTTATGGCTGATTCAAAGCCGCCTAGCTAATCAACGCTCTATTACAAAGCTTCTCCATGGCGGCAGTTTGATTGGCTTCAATTTACATAATGGTGGAACGCTGAGAAAGTGAGGCCTCAACTGCTTTCCATTTCTCCGCCGAGCCGATTAGATAGGTTTATGGATTTAAAACATGTGCGCGGCATTGATTTTATTTATTTCATTATTCATTCATTGGGCTATTGCACCCGGGAACAAGCAAGTTGTCGGCCTGTGACAATCATGAGGGGAACATTTCTCCCGTCCTGGACTACGCTTAGTGCCAGAATCCAATTTGTGTTTGGAATGAGAAAAACTGTTTCATCTGCAGGTGCAGACCTCTGAAAGTGACACAGATACACGCATGCACCAGCACAGGGACCTGCCGCATCAATAGCGGTCATTTTTACACCTATGTTATTTGCGCATTTAAATGTGCGCCCTTGCTATAACATGTGATAACAGATAAGGACTACAGTTTGATCATTTTGCTTGCTCAGTACCTCCCTTTTTGACTTGTTATCTATCTCCGCTTTTTTTCCCACCCTTAAGATTCATTTGATTTATCTGTATTGATGTTGTTATCATCTGCTACTACGTCATTATGCTGCTGAGCAACAGCTAAAACAAGACTGTGTCTACAGTTAGCGGCTTTATGAGGCTGCACTTAGGCAGCGTTGCTTTGAGCTAAATGCTAATGTCAGCATGCTAACACACTAATAATGACAATCCAAACATGCTGATTTTAAGCAGGTTTGTTAGCATGCTAACATTTGCTAATTAGGCACACACGAAGTGCAGCTGAGGCTGCTGGAAATGTCATTCGTTTTGCAGGTTTTGTGCCAATCCTCAATAGATTTTGAGATATTGCATAGTTAAGTGAGAATATTGACTCACTGGTGGCACTTGAGAAAACGCCAGGAGAACACCAACATCTTTAGGATTCATCCTCTGGAGACCATGAATGTCTGCATCAATTTTAATGACAATCCATCCAACGGTCGCTGAGATATTTCAGTCTGGACCAAAGTGACCGGCGTTGACATCCCTGGAGTCATGCGGATAGCATGGCTTAAAAGACAGCGTTCCCAGTCCACCTACATTAACAGAAGATTTTAACAATTTCACAGTAAGAATTGATACTGTGTATATAGTGTCCACTCTTTGTTTTTTATTTTATAGCTGTGTAAAATTAAATAAGAAATCAAATGTTCCTCAACCCTCAGAGTTGCATTTTGCAGCCAAATTTTTTAGCATCCAGAAAGGACAAGGAAGGGTCTACCAACAGGTTGAACTACACTACTTTCACAATGTAAAATGGCTTTTCAGCTATACAGCAATTGAGAAAATAAGATACGGTGCAGTCGTTCCTGTTGCAGTAGGCCTTTTTATGTAAGATATGGAGTTTCTACGCCAGCTGCTACTACGGTGTATATTGTGGACCTGTAAAGAAAACTGGGTTAGAGAGATAATATTTCAATAACACAGTGGTCTGAACATGAAATACAGTGTGTGTGTGTGTGTGTGTGTGTGTGTGTGTGTGTGTGTGTGTGTGTGTGTGTGTGTGTGTGACTGGCTGCCAGAGGCACCTCAGCAGGAATCTCTGCAGTCAAATGATTTCACATTCCCTTTTCTCCTTGGCTGCCTGTGCTGCCATTTACAAAGAGCACCAACAGAGGACGGTCATACGTGCCTTGAACACATACACACTAACACACATGCACACAAACACACATGTTACATGCACAAAACCAGCTCACACACACATGCAGCGTCAAAGGCAGAAGACACACACAGGCACAGTTGTCTTTGATTGAGGCCTTGTGGCAATCAGTCCACAGTTTCAGGAATAAACAAATGAAATTAAGCCGTGTCCAGAGATTATGTCACAAAATAAGAGTCAAAATAATGACTTTTATCATAATTACAAATCATCTGTCAAAAGTCAAGGTGTCCTCATCCAACATGAGCACAGCTTATAAAGCTTCATATCTCTTTGCAGCACCTTTAGCTGTTTGTTTAAATTGTTTAATCTGTTTCATTAGGATCTCGGTATTTCACTACACCACACACACACACACACACACACATATGCACATGCACACACACACACACAGACACACGCGAGCACTCGGCATCAAAGAGGGACGCCCCAAACGCAGCACCTCTCCTTTGGTCTCTGGCTCATGAGCAAGCCTGAAAGCCAAGTGGCGGAGGATATTAAAACAGGAGAAGAAGAGCAAGAAGATCAAATTTTCCAGAGCAGCGAAGCTGGGGGCGCAAAGCGCCCATGTGTTTCCCCCCTCTCATCTGACGCCACATGAATCCTGGCGCAGGTAACTGCACTTTTTAATGATGCCATTTGCCTAATGCCTTCTTGTGGTTGTCAATCTATCTCACATTATCCCTCATCTCGCCTGTCTCGCTGTATCACCCGCACCCCCTGACTCCAGCACACCAAAGAGCAAAGAGCCTCGCCTGAAACATCGCTGTAGCGGCCCATTAGGAGCATCCTCCAGACTAATTGGTGGGGAGACACCACGTAAAAGACAAGGAGGAAACAACAACAAGCAACAACAACAAAAACAGGGGAGAGGAGGACGGTGATGGGCATATCTTTTATCCTGCATCCTCCCCAACTTCCTCTTTCTGCTGATCCGAGTGGTTCCACAGGGGCACAAATTGGGATGAGGGAGGAAGTCAAAGGGGAGAATCTGTTACCCCATAAGTTGACAGCTCATGTTCAAGCTCTCTCTGTTGCGTCTTCTTTCAGTGTCTGTCCTCGTCAATCTCCTCTGTACCCTCACACTTTTTGTCTTAACCTCTCTCCGTCTATCGGCTTTGGACTCTCTACCCCCCCCCCCCCCCCCATCCCCCACCCCACCCGTCTACCGCCGTTTCTTCTGCGTCACATCCCTCGAAGGTGTCTGCTCTCAAACACGCCGTCTGTTGCCCCATCTCCACCTTTCCCGTGACAAATCGTCTGACATGACGGCGAGGTAGTTTTCCTTAAAACAGGTAATTGGTGATACTATGCAACACATGCAGTTATGAGACATGTATCCAAATATTGCCACGCATGCAAGCCTTTTCTTCAGTGCAACGTAAGCATTGTTTGAGTCTGTCAAAAATGGAGAAACACAAAAGTCCACCTGCTGTAATGTCAAAGAGGAACACCTGAAAGAGCAGGCCCAGCATACACATACATACTCACTTATCTTATTTCTGATACCAGAAATATACGCATCTATATACAAAGGGCTTTGTTTCTACAACATGCAAACTCACAAACTTACAAACTTGCATTTGTGGAACCATACACACTTGAAAACACAAGTGTGTCCGTCATTTTTGCACACTCATGCCTCTCTACCATAAACACACACATACACACCCTTCACCTGAATCACTGGCGCAAACACACACACACGTCTCCAGCACACATATCCCAACAGAGGCTTTTTATGACAGGGCCGGGTGACATGGAGTCCGTTGGATGAATAGTTTGATAGCCCCGGGCGGGCAAGGGGAAAGGATAGGCCGTAAATAGGATTGAAGTTTAAATGGAATAATGCGGCCTGGAAAAGAGCTAGGGCCTGGAGTGGGGGTGAACCCAGAGGTAATGTAGAGGTGACGAGTTCGCCCGGAGAGCGACTGGAGCAATAATAAGGGTTATTTTTTTGGATGGAGGGAAGTGAGAAGAAAGAGGTGCTTGAGACAAAGTTAGAAGACGATACGACGACACAGTCAGGAGTGCAGATGAGGAATGTTGCCTTTAGCTCTAGCAAACAAATGAAACTACTGTGTTTGACATGTTTCACTCACAGATTCTGTATTGTTCCGTTTTATCAGATAGGGATCACTATAGATGAGACACGGACAAAGGGAAATAATTGTAGCATAACTTACATGTTTTGAAAGAGAAAGGAAGGGTTGTCCTCTGGAACTGATGAGTGGACAGCCTGGTGTTCGAGGATGGGGGTGATCCCAGTAGGCCCACATTAAGAACAGAGCACTGCCTTCGTTACGAGTCATTAGACAGCCTTAAAGCTGACGGCATGGGCAGGGAGAAGATTAATAAGTATCCAACAAGAAGGCCATTTGCAGGATGTTTGCGTAACATTTGCATACGTTACACTTTATCTCTCGTCTTGAACAATGTACGTCACAAACACTAGCTAGCTAGGTAACTTACATCCACGCACAAATGTAACGTTATCTTACCTGATGTGCTTTATGCAGCGAAAGAATGAGCTTTCTTGACTTGACGCGAAATTATCTTTTAAATTGACAAATAACGTATTTATGATTCCTGCCGCGATTCAAACAGGATCAAAATAGGATTTGTCTCTCGCCGTTTTGTACATATTTTTACCAAAATAAGGTTGCATAGTGGTTCACCGTAAGGGAAGGGACTTCCTCTGTCTATATCACCTATGACTGCACTACTTGTGGTATGTGCTTCTTTATTTTGTGCCTTGCATTGGATGGATGAAGAAAATTACTAATTATGGGCACAGCCAGATATGGCAATAAAACATGGGCCACACAATACGGAGCAATGGTCGAATTAACGTTGATAATAGCTGCTTTTATCTGTATTGTTTGCAATGCAGTACTTAATTTAAATAACCATCTTTGTCTGATTGCAGCATTTTTTGAAGCATTTATTTGTACTTCAATTACAGGTAGGAATTGACAACCCAAATTAATTTAAATTTTCCATACATTTTCCTGAAACTATAAACATGGACCTACCCTTGTCAACTCACTAATGTAGATCTTAGCCCACTTTCATCTGCTCTCTCTCCTACTTACATCGATAAATAGCAAGCATAAAAACCATTACGGCTGCTCCCCCAGCAACTGCAGCTTGGGATCAGCTTCACAGTAAATTAGCTACAATTAGCGCTGCAGCAGACATCGACAAGACCATCCCCCAAATGCTATTAAATGCCCACCCAATCATATCTGAGTTAGTACAGTCCACTGGATCATTTCTCAAATCAATGATCTCAGTAAGTGCTGGGTAAAAAGGCCTCCTATGCCTGATCAGCTGGATGTGGACAATTAGATTGGAGTTAGGGGACAGCCTTGATTAGCACTTCGCTCGGGGGGCAGCGCAAGTCGTTTATTATGCATCGCTGCACCAGGGTACCGTGCTACACAGTGACAGCAGAAACGTCAACTTCACGGCATGCAGGTTAAATGTGTTTTATTTGGGTGATCACTTCACTTTAAGAAACTTCAAAGGAACTTCCGACATTTCTTCTAGGATTTATTTTGTCATCTGTGTAGCTGTTCTGTTCTCCGAGCTGAGTGTACTTTGTTTTTTAACGATAGTGTGTTTATGGAGCTGTCAATGCTAGAAAACAAAACAAGCCAAAATTGAACCTGAAATGTCTAGGTCACGCAACAGTTTCAGGCAATATGAGAAGGAATGCAACTTTGGCAATTTTGCCATCAATTACGACCGACCTCAGCTTTCATTTTACTTTTGTTTTACCAAGTGTAATGTGTCACCCACTTCTCTTTTTCCTCATATCCCCAGCGTGTTAAAGTAATGTAGTCCTGTCCTTTCTTTTTTCACTGTTACCAAGACATTTCAGCTTTTATTTTTGTATTATCAGTTTGGGTTGTGGTGCAGGGGGCAGCACAGGGGGATAGGACCCGAATGGAAACTGAAACGGTCTGATACCGTAATATGTAATTTGACAAAAAGCTTAATTAAGCCAAAGCACTGGCAGGAACAGCAGGCAAATATAGACAAACAAAGCTCCATCCAGCAATGAGGATTGAACAGACAAAAAGACAAGGGGGAGCAAAAAGACTAAATACTCAAGGAAAGCAGGGAGATAACGAAGGGACAGGTGAGAGCAGTGCTGACGAGCAGGTGAAACTCATGAGGGCGGAGCCGACAGTCACAGAGGCGGGAAACAAACAACAGCAGGAGGTAAATCAAGACAAGACACAAAAGGAGAGGACGTACAAACTAAAGCAGGAAACAAACTATAACAAAAAGCCTGGGATCATGACAGTAGAATAAACAAGAGGCTCCTATTATTAAAAGTGGCATCATTCTGCAACGTACGTTTATTTACAGTAATGTACTGAAAATAGAACAAATGAATTATAATGTTCTAATATCACTCATGTATTGCAGGGCGATGTGTCTCATTCAGGTTCAAACCTGCACTACACTATGCTCACTCACCCATGCCACCCACAGCCACCAGGTAATAGTTCTGCTGCCCAAGCAGCATCAGCCTGTCCTCACCTCCATGAAATTAAGCATAAAACATTGATAGAGGCAGATTAGGTCTTAAAACCAGACTAATGTAGCATGAAATGCTGCAGCCATGCTCTAGCGATCAGAAGCTCTGAGGACTGACCCATTTTATACTGGGCTGCATCTGAAGTCTCAATAATATTCACATACACACACACACACACACACACACACACACACACACACACACACAGGAATGCAGAATGTATTATTTTATATGTCTCTTTCATAAACACATATGTGCATATATCCTACATGCACACACACAAATGTAATAGACATCAACAGAACATTCGGAGTTTGTAGCTTTATTAATGTGACAGAAGAGGAAATGCTTATTTGTTTGTGAAAAGAGGAGGAGGGGGAACAATAAGAGAAATTTTAATTTCAAGAACTGGCAAAGACACGGAAAGAGAATGGATAACTTTTCCCATTTAGAGCAATGTAAGAAAGTTCATAGATGAAAATCAATTGTCTTTGCAGAATTGCTTCATTATTGTAACGGGGCCCTGTGCATGTTAGGTAAGATGACTCAGGGGATAAACTGTCTGCTTCATATGTAAGAACTCACGGTGAAATGAATTGGAAAAGACTCCAAATGCTCTAAAGGGGAACAGTTAGACTGAAAAAGGTCAAGGGTTTGTTGATTTGGAGGTTTTTATTTGTCAAGTGGATGTTTACTGTGCTTCACTTTGGAGAGCGGAGTCTGCCCCATGAAGGGAAACCGAACAAAGACAGATAGGCAGTGAAGCGGGCAACAGCACTGTCGGATGTTGCTGTTTATGCTCCCCATCATGCACACACACCAACACACACCAACACACACACAAGTTGAATGCACATCTTCTTGGCACACACACGTGGTGACAAACACACACACACAGACACACTCAGCAGCAGACAGCAGGGCCTTGTCTCCGATCACGGCGGAGCATGGATCTGCAGCGTGGTGAGAGCAAACGATTTGAGGCATATGTCAAGTCCTTGTGGATTCAAAACAAAGCACTGTCAAGAATGCTCTGCCTTGGCCGGGCAGCCTGCTCCCTGCTCTGCTGTGCTCGGCATGCGGCGGGCGATACAATCCTCCAAGTCCAAGACGAAACCCATCATCGTCCTTTCACATCGGCCCATTCTTTGCCCCTACAGACTGCTGCAGACTCCGTGTGTGCTGCTCCCGTCTGAGCGGCTGCCGCAGATTTGCCTGCGAGGCTAGAGAGGGGGCCACGACACCCAGGAGACTGAGTCCATTCACATTACCCACTGCGGGAGAAGCTGCATGGCGAGCAAGGGACGGGAGAGAGGGAGGGAGGGAGGGAGGGAAGACGGGGAGGAAGAAAGTGTGTTTGTATGTGTGTGAAGAAAGACGCACAGAACTTCCTGAGGTACAAAGACAGTCAAAGGTTTCTAAAAGAACAGAGTCTTTAGAGAGAAAATGTTTTCTCATCTACAAATGCTGGGATACTGAAAACGATCATATTTTAATCAGAACCAAACTGTTGAAGATGATGTCCCTTCTAAACTAAGCTGGAGGTAGCTTCATATTTACCACGGCCATGAGAGTATCACTCTGCTCCTTGAACTATTCCTTTATGTTCTACTCCTCTTTAAGTGGCCTAATAATGAACTTCCAATAATTACTTCATATTTCAGCATAAAAACATGTCTCTTTTCTGCTTTACTCCCCATCTAATTATATTCAGATAAAATAAGCTGAAGAGACATCTTCATTATTACAATCAAACAATGTGGAAAACATCACATAGAAAGGGAGTAAAAATGCAATTTATCGTGCAATTAGTGGCAACCCAAAATATTATGGATTAAGATATGCGGGCCTCACTAATGGCATTCTCTCTCTGTTTGGATCATAATGACAGTGGGCTGCTTAATTTTAAAGAGCCCTCTGATTAAAGGGAATTAAATAATCTCTAATTGCAGTATCGTGATAGTCTTCAACGTCTAATTCAATTATCAACACAAGTGGTGTAAAAAGAAGAGGAGCGGGGGGAAAGAAATCTCATTGAACATGCCGTGCCATGTCAAATGAGTCTCCCCATTATCCAGAGTCAGAAAGTATTTCCAGCCAGCCCCTGTTAAAAAAACGAATTGGTAAAAAGAGCCTTGTTTGCTCCGGGGCAGTGTTAGACTCCATAGTCTTGTAGGTAGCTTGCTAACCTCAATCATCATAATCCAGCATAAGCAAATAAGCAGTTTTCTCCATACGAAACCATATTTGTCAACATTATTTCCCTCATGAATACAAATCCATCCATTTGCATTTGTTTTCATATGTCACTCCACTTTTTTTACTGGTATGAACAGATAACAATAAAAATAGGTATCTATCAAAACTAGGACCATGACAGACATGATGCATTGGGAGGGAAGAAAAAAATCTGAAGCATGTAAATATAAATAATGTTAAGGAAACAAATGGGCATGGCAATTCATTTTACTCCTTGTATAGTAAGTATATGAATTACAATACATTCACAAATGACAGAAGTCTAATTGTATAGGTCTGAAATGCAATATAAATAAGTCCAAAAAAGCCAGGAAACATATTCAAGGATATTGTTATGGCCATTCCTCATTTCCCTCCCCCCCCCCCCCCTCCAAAAAAAAATATGATGGATGTTTTTTCTCTGCACCCCACAGGGAGATGTATAATGGAGTTAAAACAGGGATTGTTGAGTCCCATATAGACCTCTTCTCAAGACCCTAGACAATGACTCTCATAATCCTTCACAGCAGGCAGGAAGGATCCACTCAGTGTGGACTTGTCGCTCCCTGAACCAACATGGCCGCCCTGACTTTCTCTGTTTATTTATCAGTTTGCTGTTTTCCTACTCATAAATGATCTTCTAGTATTCATGTCTGTATGCACATACACACAGAAACATGCATACAGACATTTTGTCCACCGTCTAAACCCACTTCATACACACACACACACACACACACACACAGCCCTCTTAACATGCTGCTAATGGTATTCTTCTCCTTGGTCTTTAGTATGTAAAACTGATGTGATAGATGATCATAGGAGACACGGAGCAGGCTGAAACACAGTGGTGGTGGTAATACACTACGCCCGGTTCACAACAGAGTCGACCCAAGGCCCCGGCTAACGACTCCTTGCCAAGTAAATGATGATAAACACAAGCTTTCCTTCCACCAGTGAGTGCGCATTACCTAATGATGTTCAATGGCAGTGGTGAGCGGTAAAGACAACAAATATATTATACCAATGCATCTTAAATGGGCATCCGTAAGGAAACCCATCTGAATTGTAAATTCATGCACAGGCCTCATTTTTCATATTCGGCAAGGGTAAAATTCCAAACAACTGTGTACTTAATGTGCAATGTGTTTTTTTTTTTGGTATTCTTACATCTTTATAAGCACTTAGTGGGGTGTGTATGTATTTATTTATATGAAATGTGCAGCACTTACCCATTGTCAGAAATGGACAAGGTTTAAATTGATGTTTTTATGCAGTAGCACGCCAGAGGTCAAACTTCTAACACTTTGTAACCATGAAGTCTGAGAAAAGTGGAGAAATTGAAATGTTGGGCTTATTTGTAATGAATAAATCTTAATATATTCAGGCTGTATGACTGTCACGCTGTAAATCTCCCACTAAGAAACGTTATTCATTCAGGACTGCGCCTCAAATTGGAGCAGTAACTTCTCCTTTATTATTTTTCCTTTCTTCTATACTACTTTTAACAACTAACTCCAGTTTTGTGTCATGCCTTTCATCCATGAAAGTCATCCAGCAGCCTGTGGTATTGGTATAAATCCTCTATATAAGAATCAAAAGGTTAGCTGGGATCCATTACACTCAGGTGGCCACAAAGACCCTTTATGTACATAAATTAGGCTATTAGCCGGAACCAGAGATGTCCTTCAGCCTCAATATGAAAGAATAGCTGGCATCAGGTCCACTACTTAGGAATCAAGCTGCCTTTGAGAGACACAAATTGCAAGAGACGGCGGGGCAGGCAGCGAATGAATGCTGGCCGGACTTAAAATGGTTGTGAGATGGATAACTGGCAGCTGCTTTGGTGCGCAGACAGGTAGAGCCTATTGGATGTAAAGGGCTGGGAAGGTAGGGGGACAAAAAACAAGCGTCCAAAAAGTGGAACATGATCTGATAAGCCTGGAAAAGACTCAGGGCTGGTGACATCTGTGCCAAGGGCCTTTCAGCAGCTTCAATTTAAACGGCCTGGACCAGCAGGTCTCCTGGGAGAGATGGAATGGAGTGTATGCACAAAAAACCTACACAGACCACACACACAGCACACCTACATGATAAGTGCACAATATACACACATCATTATGCCAGATAAAATCGGTGCACATCTGTGTAGCTGATATTAAAGTAAATGTGTGTATTCACGTGTTTTTATGTTAATAGTAAGTGTAAAATTCTAAGGTTCATACATCCATAGTATGATGTTTTTGTATTAATACAACACATTTATCAAACTTCAGCACCTGAAATAATTTCCCCTGAGCATCTTCCTTCTGTTGTGAGTATATTCAGACAGACTGCTGAGTAGCTGAACTCTGATCATTCACCAGCCGATACAGATCTTCAGTCGCTCACCTCAGAACATGAAAAAAAGAAAGAAAAGGAGACAGAGAGAAAAAGAGAAACATTTGATTCCCTCTGGGCCCACCTAGACTCACTGTGTTGTTGGGACTGTGGATAAAACCGCCCAACAAAGGGCATGTGCATCTGCTCCCTGAGTCAAATTTGAGAGAGGTTGAACCTATTCTATTTCTGAAATTGTGAACTTTGGGTTGTCTGGGTGGGTGTAGCACTGAGAGCCTCTAATGGGGAGGTTTAAGTGCATCCCACGCGCACACACACACACACACACACACACACACACAAACACACACACTCACACACACACAGTGCCTCACGGTTTAGCAGTCAAACACTGAAAAGTAGCTTAGTAAATAAAAGAGAGCTGCCACAGCTGCACAAGAAAGAAACACTTAGCTGATAAAGTTTCTGCACACTTCTTACAAGAGTCGTCTTGTTGATTTTATATATTGTGCAAAAATGAATGGAAATCGATGGCTGTCTGTCATTTCAAGATCTGAAAATGTACAGCATGGATTCAAAAAGTGGCGCCATTGCTGCTGTACCCTTAATGCTAAATGTGAGAGCCATCACCCCATTAGCCTAGCGTAGCATAAAGGCCGGAAGCAGCTACAGTTAACACGTAAACACATACGCACATTCCCCTTCATATCTCTTCCTCAGTCTCTCACGTTGACTGTGTGTCTCAGTGCTACTGAGGGCATGTCAACGGGGGGAATTGGTTTGTCTTCTTCGATTCGGGGGCTGCTGTCGAGGCTTTCAGCCACCTTGAAAGTGCTGAACATCGCCAAGCTGACACATGAAATAACACATAAGCACTCACTCGCATACAGAGCACACCTCTGTAGTTTTTTTTATGACCCCCTTGGTTGAAGGTATGTCAAAGCGCGGCCGAGGGGATAGCTGCTAGCATGTCACCAGGGTGGACGTTAGCTGTCACACATAAACACACGCAGACCAGGCTCATGCCCTCTCTGCTTATATCTGCAGGCTGTATGACAGACAAAGCCCTCTACACTAAGGAGCATGTTTGAATCTTTCTGTCACGGAGCTCTGTGTGGCTTGGAGGGAATCTGCTGAGGCACAGAAACTGTCCTCTAGAGCAAAGAGACGCAGAAAAGTGTTAGTGTGTTTGTGCGGGTACCACATGTGGGATGGGTTTGGCCTGCGATGCCTTTTTCTATTGGTTAAATCCCTCAAAAATTTGGATTTCACACTAAGTTATCTCATTCACGTACGGTATTAGATACGAGTATTCACCTTTCAAAGCCAGCTCCATACGTCATGACAATGTAATTCTCCAGGGAATAATTATAATTAATCATGTCAAGATGTAACATGAAATGAAAAGCTTTTAAAGTCAGGGGTCTCTGTACTCAAAGATGCCTCAGGTGAAACTAGTAAACAATATTATATGATGGGTAAACAAAGGGTTAATGAGAAGACCCCCCCATGGCCACCAGTTTCCATGCCAACATTTACTCCTTCCGTGCCCTGAAACATCCCCAGATGATGTCGTGTTGCTCCATCTATGTTTCATCTATGCATCTCAATCTCTCCCCTTCTTCTTCTTATTTGGACGGCACCAGACGTCGGTCGTCCCGACCCCTTATACCCAGCCCTGGTGGCCCCTGGGTCTCCTCTACAGCCCTACACGGCCCCTTCACACCAGTCAGCCAGCAGCCATCTGTCTGTTCATCCGTTTCCGTGCCCGGCTCATTTGGCCGCTCAGTAGGACTGTGTCGATTCGCCCATCGCTGGAGAGCTCTTCTTATCAGACCCATGCGGAGGGCCTAATTAGTCGGTGGGCTTTTGGAAGTGCCTGGCGGGTCTGACATACGCGGGAGCTGGGGTTAAGAGGTGGCCAGCAGGGCCTAAGAGGTGGTCCGCTCGATCCCCTCCAGCAAAGCAAAATGTGAGTCGAGCAGATTGATATGGGGAGCTTGAGTATTCCGATGTTTGATAATGAAAGACAGTGTTGTCAAAGTTTCCTCTCATTGGTCCAATATTGTCATTGTTGTAGATTCTGTTTGTCTACTGTGCTGTAGTTGGGAGCTGATATTCTCCGCAGCAAATTGGAAATGTGTTAAAAAGTATGACAAAATGTCAGCGAGCAGTTTATCTCTCTTTGGACTGTTGCTTTTGTGTCTGTATTATCAAGGATCACAGAAACTTTGATTCACTATGATGTCACATACAGGTGAAGAAAGAAGTTTAGGCCCGGAAATCAAGGAAAGAATTGAGTAAGTGTTTCAGAGAGAGTGGAATTTGCCTGGAAAGTTAAGTGTCATGGTGGGTTTTACTGTCTGTAATAGAAACTTAAGTTACAAGAAAAATCGCCATAAACACCAACAAATATGATTTAATCTGCATGCAGAATTTAGATATAAAGTCATACTCACTGCAATTTTCTAAAATCAATCAATGGACTGGTGCTGATGAACTGGTGCCTAAATCGAGGGGTCAGTGCTCTGAGGTCAAAGGTCATGGACTTAAAGTACACACACACCTTTAGCCTGCTGCGTCTTCCTGTTACTTACCATAGTTGCAATAGGCAGAACAATGAACTCCGTGAAACGGACAAGGTGACGACAGATGAGCGCTATAGGAAGCTACTGGGAGAAGGAAAAAGGGAGGACTGGACGGGTCGGGTTGGGAATATAGTGGAGGAGAAATTAGAGTGAAGAAGAGGAAAAGGGGACGAGGAATTAGGAGCAACAGAAGGATGATGAAGGAAGAGCGTTCAAAAAGAGGAGAGGAAGGGAGGAGGAGGCAGGGAATGAGGACCCCACTCAAACAATTAGGTCACTTTCGTGACGTGTTGTGCGGAAAGGGGTTTTGGGGTCACGTTGTGCGCAACGGCATGAGTGTTCATACATCTTCATGAGTGTGTAGTATTGACATTACAAGGAGTGGGAGGTTATTACAAGGCTGTCATTCCCCTCTCATCAGGTCACATCACAGCCTCTGAAGGAGACAACCCACATAACCAACCTCACCTCTAACGTGATGTGGGCACAGCCAATCACAGACTAACTTACCTTTCCAAAAGCAAATCAGTGTCTGTAAGTTTTTTTTTTTTTTCTTCTTCTTCTTTTTTTGACAAAGGGTGCAGATTTGCATCCACTCCCATCAGAACATTTTTGTGAACAGTTTTTGACACAAATCCAACAGCATCATCATTAGCCTTCAACAATGATACCTTGTTTAGACAAGATCTTGACAGGCCATGTCAGCGGACTTGATGGAAAATGATTAACGTGATAAAACTACAAAAGAAATGTTACTGTATTTACAGTAGACGGATAGGAAGGTATAAATGAATAAAGGGGAGTACACTCCATCAAAGTGCTTTGAAGACGTCAGTCAAAATGATTCTGTTTCTCTGCGCTGACAGTATGCAGTGATCTGAAATACCCAAGATGTGAAAGTAAAGATACAGCATGTCTACAGCAAAACATATCTGACATGTATGAAATACAAAACATAATATGTTTAATTGTAGATACATGACGATGCCCACGATCAGCTCTCACTCATTCAGCTCTGTATGCCGCAGACAAAGCATACCAAAGCATGGCATCCTCAGGCGAGTTAGGTAGGAGCATCTAAGTGGCATCTTTGTGTATTTTTGTCATACATTAGAAGGCCTCTGAGCCTCGGCAAATTATTAGATACACACGCTCACACAGGTAAACAGACTTCCACCTTCGTCTCAGCCGGTCAGAACTGTGTGTGGCGTCGCATGTGACGAGGCCCAGGGTGAAATACAACAGTGGTGAGGTAAATTAACGAGATGAATGCAGCTCACTCTGTGACTTTTCCCCGTCTCGCCGCCACCATTCATGTGGTGGCTTAAAGTGTGTTTGTTCATGCAACGGGGTCGTCCAATTAGCCCTCTCTCTCTCTCTCTCTCTCTCCATCTCTGTATCTGCCTCCACCTCTCTTCCACTTCTTCTCCCTCTGTTCCCCCAAGGCCCGTGGGCAGGTGATTATCAGAGACCAGTTCTTCCTTCAATTCCAGAGATTTGAAATGAAAGATGACTGTGGCGATCGAGTTATAAGCGATTCCTTCATCTTGGAAACAAGCGGTGACTGTTTTATAGGGACTTTTGTGCCATTTATGTTTGCGGTGAGGGAATGATGTCATGGGAGATGCTGTAGGGTGAAGGTGCTCATTAGTTTTTCCAGGAGCTTTTTGTGTTATAGCATGGCAGACTAAACAATTGCGTTAGTTTATATTTTTTTAGGGAGGGGGGGGGCTTTATTATTTTGTTGCCAAATCAGCACATACATTCGCCCGTGCTCAAGGCATTTTTCCTAGACTTTACTCATCCTCAACACCCTCTTTTCTCAATTTTTTTTCCCTTTGCACTGTGTAAAAGTTTGGTTCTTCAGATGTGTTAAGATAAAAGAGTTACGGCGATAGCCAGCTTTAAAGAGACTTGGTAGATTTTACCTGAGGAATGAAGAGATTTCTCACACCTCAGCGTTGGAAGCTGCAGCTACAAGAAGGACACGCCGGCACCATGCTGGCGAGGTGGGGATTGATTTGAAGGGAATGTCTCCCTTTCAAGCTTTCTTCCACAAACACATGCAAACACACACACACGGTCTCTCACTTCACACACACACACACACACACTCGCAGTAATCATTCAGCAGAGACATGTGCAGGTGGCTCAGGAGAGGAGGCAGAGGAGAGAGTCAAAAGCCTGACTTAAATGAGAGAGAATGACCGCTGGCGCTGCTGCTGTTTGGTGTCGGGGTTTGACAGCAGCCTGAACAGAGGCCACTCTGACTAATTGGGCTAATTTGGCAGCAAGGGAAGAAAAGGAGTCTCAAAGGACCAAGTGGCTACTCTTTTCATCATCTCTCTCGCCTCAGCTGAACCCACTCACACTCTCACCAACTCTCCTCCTTTTCCCGCTCACCGGCTCCATTTCACTTTCTCTTTATCTCGCTTTAATGACTGCCCCTCATCTTCCAATCAAGGGATAGTCGAGCCATCTGAAGTTACCTGGCTGTCAAAGCCACCGCTATCCATCTCACAGATGTATGTGGAAACACCACTCACAGGCGCATTAGAGTGGCCCTGCAGTCAAGATTCGCCGCTTGCGGTATATCGTTCTTCTAGATTTGCGCTTATTTATCCTCCTCGGTTCTGTTTTTTTTCTCCAGAACAAAGCTGCCAGCGTGCCCTGCAAGCTTGGTGTTGAGTGAAAGATTAGCATGGCCAAGCCATCTAGTGAAACATGATACGATGCAAAAAAAATGAAAAAGCTCAGATAAAAACACACACCCTCCTGGAAAGCAGCAGCAAGTAAGAGTACATGCCAAGGAAAAGATAATCTGCTTTGTGAAGGTTCCTCAAGGCAGCGCAAAGACTATTCTCCTCCGATATCAATAAAACATACAGGCAATACATTACAGAGCCATGTTTGGTGGTGGCGGTACTCTGAATTTAATGCATTATGGCTCCTCTTCTGGGTTTTGATAGGAAGGGTTCATATTATTTTGTTCCTCACTGTGGAGATGAATGATAGTCTATGTGACATGTTTCCAGAACACCCTCTTCTTCCTCCTGCCTTCCCTCTTCGTCCTCAGCCCTTGGCACTGGCAGACTCACTGGTCATCTGCACCAGTGGGATAAGGGGAAGAAGGGTGAGTCTGAGACACAACATATGTTATTCGCTTTTCCAATAGTGTGATGCCTCGCAGGGAAATTTGTGCTATCGCATTATGACACAGAAAATGAAAGAGGCTCCATTGTGCCCCAAGATGGAGTACGGACAGCCAGAAATAATATCTAGAATGTAGACATTCGGGGCTGGTGACAGCCGGCCTGCATGGAGACATCACAAACAATATATCTGACTTTGACTTCAAAAAAAAAAAAATCATACCAAAGATAGAGAATGATAAAAAAAAAAAAAACACTTGCAGAAATATGTGTGTGTCTGTTTGGAGTCGAGGAGGGATGGAGAGGAAATTACAAATTGAGTTCTTTTGTTCTTCTTTGCTCTTCTGCATCTGTCGTGTTGCATTTGCACATGGATAAAAGAAGAAATTACATATCAATATGAGCAGGAGAATAATAGATGATGTAAGGTTTTGAGATAGGGCTGGAAAATGCCTGGAGCCCATGTTTCCCAGCCCCAGCCAGTCACAGCTTCTGGCAGATTGTCACTGTTTGCTATTCTTAGTGGTCGCTTCTCTGAAAAGAAGATTAGCCCACTTAACAAACAGCCATGGATCTGCAGATGAACAAATTACTACATTTAAAAGCATTAATTAAAGGCACAGTCCATACAACAAACAAGCGTACACAAATAGATATGTAACTAAATACATCATGCAAATATTGTCATGTGCTATTCTCTCTTCTTTCATGCCATGGTCATAAAAAACAAGAGGAAGTTCAGAGTTTAACAAAATGGCAGCATGCCCGTACACTTAAATTTGCAAAGGCCTACTACAGCGGCACACTTGTAATCCTTGTACTTATGCACATATGTAATCGCGTAGATATGACATACATGTGCTACATGCGGGGATTTTTGAGGATAATCACTCATAATCACCCCCATTTGCAAAACACGGGGTGTGATACACATACAACCTGAAATTATTCATGCTGGTGTATCAGAAAGCTCGACACCCCGCATTGTGCATTTATGCTCACAGTAAGACTGTAGCACCCGTGAATTTACAATCACTTAAAACACGCCGCAGTGTGAATGTTGCACGTTGAGTTGTTGTGTGATCAGCGCGGGAGCATTCACAGCACAAAGGGGGAGGTCAGGAGCCAAGGACACACAGGCACGCACACAAACACACACTGATATGCACATACATGGTACTAACAATGTACAAAAAGACATATGTGTACAAATGTCAAACATCATGGATTATTCTGATATGGATATTTAAATGTAGAATATTTGAATACCATACACAGTACCTACATATACTGTCATCTTCCATGTGAAACAATACACTTTAAAGAATCATCCAAGTTCTGAATACTTGTCATGTGCGTCTGCCAGTCAATTTGGGGATTTTGCATAACTACAAGTACTGCTTTTGTTTGCTGCTTTAACTCACATGTGACCAGGCATCTAGATAGATGTAAGAGGAATAAATAGCTGGCACATTGGAATCGGATGGACCTCTGAGACGCTTTCTAATCCAAAACTGAAATAACATGTTTGTGCACTTGCAGCAGGGAAGGTGAGGCAGTGCTGAGATACACGGGCACAACAACACAGAAGCGTGCGCGTAAACACACGAGGCTCAGCAACAACGCGGGTCATCTGCAGCGATCTCGGAGCTGTGTGGCCAGGGTTCTCGCAGCAGGGGATCTACGGGGCCAGTCGGTCCTCCATAACAGTGCTGTGCTGCCAAAAAGCCTTCGTTTGGTGTCACAGCTCTGAATTTAGCAGAGTCAAACAGGCAGGAGAGGGAGGGAGGAGAGGAGGGAGAACAAACAGAGGGAAAAGGAATAAAGAACAAGTACAGCTAATCTGAGAGTGAACTTGTGGTGATATCACATAGACATAAATACTAACTTATAGTTATATAGTGATATTCTTTGATTGTGATTATTGTCTGTTATTTGGATTCATATTACACTCCCTTGGTTGCTCTGTTATCAAAAATCACACATGGTAAAACCAGAACTCTCGTTGTGTGATGTTATTAAAAGACATTGATCGGTGATATATCAACATAAGTGATGAGAGATCAAAATCACACAGAAATGTTGACATTGTTAATGTCAAATGACAGAATGATCAGTGGCTGCTGTGAGGTGTCTCTAAGAGCCCAAGCTGAATTAAAGGTCGAGTGCGCAGGATCTGGCGGCTTACATATGTAGATATTAACGGCTAATTCTAAGGTAGAGAAACCACAATGATTCCTATTTTCAGGTGATTATACATCAAAGAAAACATACTTTATAATGGTATAGTCCATTTCTGCTAATTGATCCCCCTAATGCTACACACTGTTCCTTTAAGGCCTTTACACGACGGGGGCGTTTTTTTTGTTGGCGATTAATTCGCATGTCAACATTTCTTTTCTCATGTTTTTCTCATCAGTACTTTCACACAGAATGTGAATATAATGAGGGGAAACTGCGACATATTTCTTTTTCAGTGCAAGGTTACTTTTTGTGAGCTTTCGCACCACAAATAAAGGCATCGACCAATCGCGTTGTGTGTTACGGCATATTCAAAACACACAGTATAGTTTACAACAATAAGGAGGCTCCATAGTTCGAACAGAGAAAGCAAACTTTATTACTCCCTTCAACCTTGACAAAGGCAGCGGAGACCAGATCCACTCCTTCCTTTTCGTTCCTACCTTTCACAATAAAAGCCCTTGACATATATATTCTGCATAGCTGTTTACCAGAGAAAACTCAAATTCAGCATTTTGCTCAAAGGAAACTCAGGCTATACAGGAATTTACCTGAGACGGATTAATAGACGCTGCTCTGAGTCAGGATCCTGGTAGTTTGTCCTCTGCCTGTGCCAGCCTATTCTAACCTTTTATTGAACAAGTGCTGCAACTGTTGCAAATTCTCATCGCGGCCAGTATGAATAGTTACAATGAGAAATATTTGCTGCTGAGTATTTTACATTTGCGTGACGTTCATTTGTCATGGCACCGGTATATACGTATATGCAGGAGAGGGAAAGGGGTGATGAAGAAGCGACAACACAACAGTCAACAGGAACAACACTGTGAAGACTATGTCTACTGGTAGCACAACTGACACACACACACACACATATTCATTATGGCATTACTGACAGTGTTCTAGAGGGAATTCAGTTCAGCAGTAACCCCAACATGCACAGACAGCAATATACAATAATACAAGAAAATGTCTTGTGGGCGCACTTTCAGGTGCACACATGCCGACACACCCAACACCGCTCCCACCTCTGAACTGTGAAGTCATTAGCAGGAGATAATGTGTGTCAAGGCATGGCAGGCCTGCATAACCTAATATCACTTGCAACACACACACACACACACACACTCTCTCTCTCTCTCTCTCTCTCTCTCAGTGAAGGCTGTAGTAGGTCCGATGCAGGCAGGTCTGGGTCACCCCCTCGCCTGTCTCTGCAGAGACGAAAGGGACAGATGTGATTGGCTGTGACAGATCCTTGACGAGTAATTGCTCTAATCACTCGACGGCTCACGACTGAACCCCCCCGCCCCGTTCGTTTGCTCGTCGGCGTGGTAACAACACAGGGGTGTGGGCGGACTGAGCGATGCAGGGATGGCTCTTCTGGAGCTGTCCTGCGATTATTAAGGTTCCAGCGTTGACACATATACACAAGCGTCTATAGAGCAAACGTGATCTCTTGTGGTACGGCGCTGAGAGTGCTCCCCACTTTTTTCACCCTCCGCCTTCCCCTGTCACTCTCTTTTCTTCTCTGTCCATCTTATCCTTACTCGTTACATCTCTTCTTCTCTTCTCTTTTCAGTCCACATGTCAATTCCTGCTTTTTTTCCTCTCTGGTGATCTCTGGTGTCTCTCATTTTCTGGGGCCAGGATAAGCTATTATTCATTCCCCAATGCACATTACGCAATGCTTAGTTAGCCTCCTTCTACGGCACTATATTGAGAAACTGCATATTTACATTGTTGGTTTTGCCGGAGCAGCAACTTGAGGTCTCTGACTCTTTCTTCCGGCTGTTCAAGAGACAAGAGTGGAGATAGAAACATTAAGAGAGGCATACTTCTGTAGTAAATGTGTCAGACTTTGCAGAGAAGCAGGCCAGGAGATGCACCAAGAGGGGGTGGGGTGATGGGGATGGGCAAAGGGGGACGTCTAGATATCCAACCACCCCCTAATCCAAGAGCAGCCACCCCCACGCCTCCTCACGCCCACCCAGACCCACCCTCCCCGGAATAAGAGACCATCAATTAGGGCCAGTGGATCCGCAACCGTCCCTCAACCTCCCCGCCGCTCCACTGAGCTGCTGCTCAACCGGTGCAGAGAAGATGGAGGAGAAGAAGGAGGAGGAGAAGGAGGAGGAGAGAAGCTATAGGTAGGCCTCTCGCTGTCATCTCCACTCATAGGTAGCGCTGCATTCATGGCCCTTAATTATACGTGGGTTGTCAGCACTGGTAGAAGACCCGGCCTGTGAGTGAGGGAGAGAGAGAGAGCCTCGGCCGTGGGAGAGTATAGTTAGTGAGATTGGCGAGCCTGGACGAGACAGAGATGACAGGCAGGCTACCCGTTCTGCAACAGCGACGAGTCTTGCATCCCATCCCACCCACCTCCCCCCCGCTCCGGTGCCATTGTCCCTAGCCTGACTGGGCCAGTTGACTGGGAAGGTGAGGTGGAGGCGCCCTGCTGTTGCTCTGGGTAATGATGGGGCTGTCCGTCTCGGTCAGTTACCGCTCGCCTTCAAAACAGAAGAGCCCCAAAAAAAGAAATCGATATAATGCATCCCCATTTCATTTTTTTTATTCTCAGATGATTTATGTGTACTTAGTCACGGCCCCTGCACACATAGTCTGGTTGTCTTCAGACAGGTCACACTAGCTAATATGTTGGGTTTTCTGGTCTGTTATTGCTTTATTGCGTCTAAAACACATAGAAGTTATCATTATTATTATTTGTTAGTCTGCTTTGTTACATACACTACATGGTGGCCTATCCGATAAACAAGCAATAACAGGGTAGTTTAGAAAAAGCCTGAATGACCCAGGACAGACCGATAATCATCTCAGAATAATCCTGTATTTATCCAACCAAGAAAAAAAAGATTGGACAATAATTAATCCTTAATAACTTGTTAGATTAAACTGCTCTCTTCTTTTTTCTAAGTGTATGAAAACATAGTGTGAAAGGTTGAATATTCAAAGAGGTGCCTCCTGTACAATTCCCAGCACACAGTCAACAGAAAAGGGTATGAGCAATAACAAAGTGCTTGCACTGTATTTGACATTGATTTGATGAGTGACAAGACTAATAAACAGGACATCCTGGTTAAGTGTTTCCAGGAAGTGAATTTTTATCTGGAGTGATATACATCTCAGCCACTCTCCTGTCGGTAAGCGGATAAGGCAGATGGGAAATGAACAGAGGCAGAAACCCTAAATGCATGTGTTTGTGTTTTTAAGATGTGTTGTTTCTCTGTCTGGCCCCCTCAGGGCTCCGCCCCCGTAGTCACAGAGCCCCCAAAAGTTATTCAAAATCAATAACGCACCATTATACTGTACAACCTACCGCACACTCTCAGACTCTGTTCGTTGCTGTGCATTGTTTTGTATTGTTTGTACCAGGATAGATTGAGAGTGAAAGACAGAGAGAGCACAATTAGTATTGTTTCGCAGTTATGTGTCATCTTTGTTGAAAGACAAACTCTATAAATACCACAGAAACTCAAACAAAAGATGATAAAATATGATTTGGTACTACAGCTAAGCTGCTGATTTGCAATGTTACCGAGCGTTAGATGAGAAGATCAATGCCACTTTGTCTATTAAATATGATCCTACAGCCAGAAGACCATTAGCCTAGCACAAAGACTGGAGGCAGCTAGCCTGGCTCTGCCCAAAGGTCAAAGAAAACAAAATCCACCTGTGCGCACCTGGAAAGCTCACTAATTAACACGTTACATCACATTTGTTGAATCCACATTAAAAAGCTTCGAAACCAGAATTAGTGGGCTTTAGAGATGCTGCTAGGTGGAATTTGTTAGCTTATGAGCCAAGCTAACTATTTCCTCCTGTCTTAATGCTAAGCTAAGCTAGGCTGACAGTAGCTTCATATTTAGCATACATGAGAATGGTATCAATACGCTCATCTAACTCTCGGCAAGACAACAAATAAGTGTATTTCACAAAATGTCAAACTGTTGCCATAATAGCTTTTGAATAGCAACACCTGAGAGTTGTAGGAATAATGTGACACTGGTAGTGTATTTTAGGCACAACAGCCTAGCGTGCAAAACTAAGTTTGGGTGACGTCCCTCGCAAGAAAAAGTTAGAAAACCATGCACACAACATTAGTGTTTGGATCTAGTTCAGCAAACAGTTTGCCATGTTTTGCCGCAGGTATGTTCGGTAAACACCACTAGATCCTATTGAGAGTGACGAGTGTAGTGATTCCACCACAGAATAAATCTCAGTGCTCAGCCCCCGAGCCCAAACAACAGGCCCTCATCGTGGCCTTCAGGGGCTTGGTCCCAAAACAAGGAGGAGAGCACCTGGGACCGCAGTCTGTACCCTGACAGCTTATAGCATCAACACACACACACACACAAACACACACACACACATACCATGCTAACTAGGGTCAACACTGACACACATGCAGGGAGACTGCGTTTCCAGAGCAGGTCACTTTATTTGTCAAAGTGGTTGTTTATCATCATTTTCTAACAAGTAAGGCTGGTTGGACTTCCTGAAAGTAGCCATCAGAGTTCATCCATCAGCATTTAAAGAAAATGTCATTTCAAACCAGACTTATGAAACAAAGTACTAGGTGGACTAATGTAAGATAATATAAACAACATGTAGAAAAAACAGTATACTGTAGGCCTGCTCTACATTGCTCATGAAATAAAAACTTTGCATTGAGAGCGTAATCTTGTTTGGTTTTTAATTAAATCCTCTTTCAAAGTGAGGAACAAATGAACCCTCTATTTATAATGCATTAATTATGGTACACCTGTCTTTGTGTCCATTAATGGCCATTGGTTCAGAGTACAGGGGCTGATGTTGACCCTGATAGAGTCAAATGAAAGTTGTTAGTGCCGGGTCATTACACTGCTAAACTGGGGTGTCACACAGAGGGCTATAGAGGAGATGACATGGGTGGAAGTCTCTCTTTCACTCTCACTCTACGCCCATGTTTATGTATCTGTCTGTCTTTATCCTATAATCTATAGGTTATATCTATGTGGCTAGCTACCTAGCTACCTATTTCTAGCTAACTAGCCAGGGTACAGTAAATCTAAAGAGTAGCTATACAGATAGTTTGTATTTTGCTAGCTAGCCAGCTCAATTTTTCTGGTTGGTTGTTCAGTCTGGCTCGATTTTGGATCTGTTGTTTTCTAATGTACAATCCTGAAAATAAAATGTTTCACATATAAGACCATTTTATTGCAGTAAGGTCCATTGGTGTAACTGTAGCATACTGTCAGCACAAACATATTTTTTTATGTTAAATTTGTTTGTACTGAAATGTTCAATTCAAGCCAGCCAAGAGAACTTTGGTATCCTAAAGTCAGATGCCAAATCAATAAGTCATACTAATTTCACCTTATTGCAGAGTTAGAAACAACATTTCACTCTTGGACATTATACAGTATAACACATAACAAATAAGCCTCGGAGTGCTATCTCTTTAAAGAGAAAATATCCCTGAAAACAGAGCAGCAACTTTCCAAGAAGAATAGATTCCCCTCGTTCCGCTCTCGCCATGTCTCGCCCTCCTTCACTTCCCTTTATTGCTGTTGTTCGTCTCCGTAGTTTGGTAGCTGTCCCTGTAAAGCCCTCAGCATGCTGGTGCTTTCAAAGCATCCCAGAGTAAATCAAGATCAGTCAGGATTAACGGTGGCAAATTATTCATGAACCCAAGATCTCCTGGAATAGCACAGAGGGAGTGGCCTGGGCGACATGTCACAAAGCATCGGGGCTGAGGAAAAAAAGTGCGCTCACACAACAGACCCGCTCAAACACACATCTCTCCAATACTAATGCTGCCAATGGAGTGTTTTGGTTATTCACCGTGTACAAACATTTCATCCCTAACAGCCAGAGGGAAGGCAGGAAGGTAGAACAGGAGTGGGTGACACCAGAGGTCAACAACACAGAATGTGGTTATACTTACATTTTACAAGCATTACAGCTGCTCACTGTTAGCCAATCTCTGTTTATGTAATCAATAACACAACGCAGTTTGGAACGATGAGGGATTTCAGCAACATGATTACCGGCTGCCTGACTGGCTGACTTGAGCGGACGTGGGAACAGCGGCCCCAATAATGCAGTCAAGGCAGGGGGAGCTCGGAGGGAGTATCCGTTTAGCAGTGACCAGCCGCGGCCTGCGCTGATTCCCCCGTAATAGGCTTTGGGCTGGGCTCCCACCGGAGAGTTTGGTTGACAATCTGACAAAGTTATCTCAAGATAAATGGGTTACGGGTCGGAGGCGGAGGGGAGAGAGAGAGAGAGCGACTTGACTTCTCTGTCAGTGATGTTTTGATGGAGGATGTGTATAGCCGCAAGCTCCTGCGCTAGCAGGTCCCCCCCAGGTAGATGGGAAGATTGTCTTTGGCTGTATCTGCAAACAGAGCACTTCTGAGTGTGTGTGTGTGCGCTTGTGTGTGTCTATTGGGAGATCTGATAGCTTTATTAAGAGGGAGATTTGCAAAGACAGAACACAGAGCATGTGAAGCGCCACCAGCAAGCCCCAGAGAAACCTGGGGCAAAGGTCACAACATTTTAGATGGACAATTTTTGGATGGACCATGTTAATCGGCGTAAACAAGCGGACGCTCCGTATCAGCCTCATGAGCCATTTAAGTAATAAATGGGCCTGTCTCTCACTTACACACACAAACACACAAATGCACAAGTTCACACACGCATGAAAGCGCAAAAACTTCTCTCTTCACACACACACACACACACCATACAGGAGAGTACCTATCACCAAGCCAGGCCTCTTTTTACCCTTTAATTCGTCAGATAAACAGACTTTCCTCTGATCCTGTCAGTCCGCGTTATCTGCAACGCTGGTCAGCCGATCCGCAACTGTGGAGCAAATTAGGCTCCTAAATGTCAGAATTGCTACACTTTATTAAGTTAATTAGAGGCTGAGGCCGGCACAGGACGACAACCACAGACAGACAGAATGACGAACACTGAGGAGCTCTGACAGCCACTGCAGAGTGTACAACATAATGCACAGGAGCCAAACACATAGAATTATATAGAGAAATGTAGTATACGTGCATGCATTGACTTGTACTGTGCAGATGAACAGTCACACATATGTACTGTGCGGTACTATTTGTGCAATGAGGCAGATACTCCCAGGCATCTACACACATGAAATGATGTTATGTAATGTAGCTTATTACTTTAATACAGTCGACTGAAATTAAATACCATAAGCCTGTGCACCTGCATGTCTGTCATCACTGCACATGTGGAAGTGAAATCATAATTGATTGCATATTGCGATAGATCTGGCCAATAGCAATAAACACCACAAGGGCAAAATATTTTGCAATATATCACCAATATATGCACAGTATGACACCCAGTTTAAAGGATTTACAAGTTCGGAAAATAGCAAAGTCAAAATTCTTCATCATCAACACCATCATGAAACTTTCTGTCAAACTTTGATTTTTGCTTTTACTCTTACAGCCCAGAATACTATGTTTAAACAGCCAGAGCACATTTGTTACAATCAGTGCATCAAATGATTGATAGGTCTCTTTCAAGATGGAAATCCACGACAGTACCTCCAAGAGGCCCTTGTGTTTTGTTGACTTTAACCTTACTTCCTCATTATTTGGGGTCAAATCAATATATGTAAAAAAATATATATATATGTTAAAAGATTATTGCATGTTTCGTCATTTAAATACATATTTCATTTTCTTCTAACCTTATAAAAAATTGTATATGTAGAAAAGCATTTAGATAGTTTCTGTTCCCTTTGTCATAAACTGGGCCGCACATTTCAAGAAATTACCCCAAAACATCGTTATTACACCAAATATGCAAATATTGTACCATATATGGGCAATGCGTGAACAAAAAGCTGCTCATTTTTGTTTGCCAACAAGTCATTTATAGACAAAGGAATGTACAGTATGTTATCTCGGTGATGTTTGGGGTCAATGAGATGCAAGAGAGGTCTGACTCCCATTTGTGAGGGGTAGTGCTGCATAGAAAAGTATACTGTCAACACCAATCACAGCTACAGAGCCATTGTATTAATTGTTTTACAGCTAAACCAATGAGTCAAAATCATATTCATTAGCAAATTATTAGCTCATACAATTCTCATTCTCACAAAGCAGAACATTGGGGTTAAGATAATATGACCTTAAAAGATTTATATAGACGCTGAAAGAGGCTTGATAACGCCAATTGTATTCTCATACTCTTCTGCTTTACTATATTCAAACCCACAAATGGAGATTTTATTAAGGCTTCTCTCTCAACCTGTCCAATGCCCTTAAATCTGTATTTTCGAAACCTCTCCACCATCCCGACACTTGAAAGCGAACCGCTGATCAATGCGTTGCCGACTGTACTAATCGATTAGGGGTGAACAGAGAGAGACGGGTCTAATGGCTGGTCCTGACTGAACAGGCCTTCTCATATGAGAGCAATTGTTCATTACAGGGCTATTTCATGGTGTTCGTCACTTTGCGAGCTTCTGTCTTTCATTCAGCAGCGCGTTGGATGGAGGAATGGCCCCGGGATATATTGTCTGCTCAGAGCTTGAATGTTGTCATGCTAGTTCCCAGTGATTTGCCTCGTGCGATTCAAGACTTTGAAAAATGGGGGAAATGTGTTTCGCAGACTTGGGAGCGCGGGGCTGAATGTGATATCAGTGTTACCCAGTGCAGGATGTTAAGAAACGTCTGTGGGAGAATGGAGTTATGTTTCGGTTCAATCAGAATCTTCAAGTAATGTTTCAGTACTTATGGTGGCTTTAATGTTTTATTACAATCAGCGTTACATCCAGGTTTAGAAATGCCTTTTAATGTTCGTCACTCAGGCGGAACAATACTCAGCTCATATGCAGCACAGAAAGAGTTTATGTGGTTCACATGCAGTGCGTTATGGCTTTGTTATGGGATACGCATGTTCAACAGTCGTGTTACTCCGAGGTAGCCAAAAGCAATAAGTCACGGACAGATCCTTGACTGTTGCTCTGAGTTGAATTATTTACCCTACACTCCAACAATATGTAAAGTATCCAAACCATCTCAATCGAAATCTGCCTGCAACACAGCTCAGTGGTTTTCTCCATACTAAACAGAGACCTCTGGGCATGACAGCAGCCATACATTATTTCTACCGCACACACACACGCTCATGGCTCATACGTCTACACACCACACATAGCTCCACATATAACCTCTGATGCATTATTTCTCTCGCCTTCAGTGCGGGAGTCACAGGTGAGTCCTGGGCGCTTTCATCATAGTCTGGCTGTCCGGCTGGCTGGCTGCAGTCTCATCTGTCCCTGGGTTGAAATTGCCAATAAAGAGGGCCTCATATAGATCACCCCCGACGGGGGCTGGCGACCTGTCATGCAGACCATGATTCCTAGCTCTCAGAGAGGGGAAGAGGGACAAATAACCCTCTGAATCTCCCTATATCTATCTCTCCTGCCCTCCCCCTCCTCCACTTTCCGTCTTCTTTCTCTCAGTCACACACACACACACACACATACATGCCCCTTCCACCCTTCTTCAGTAGGCCATAAAGTGCCACGCGAAAGGGATATAGTGGACACAGTCATAGGAGAGACAAGTGCCGGCCTGAGCATTCACTTTCCCGCTCCAGAGGTAGTGAATCAAACTAATGGGTTAAAGACATGAAGACGGATGGGCGGGAGGATTAGGACCCGGGCGGAGGTTTCCCAAATGCGTTCTCATACGCCTGTGATTCTTAAACATTTCAAACTTTGCAATCAAAAAGATGGAGTTTCATTTTAACCTTTTGGAAACTGCAACAGAAAAAGAAAAGAAAAAGTCATTAATGTGCCCCGGAGCACTGCACTAAAACAGGCCCCTATAAGGCACTAAACTCCCCAACTGAGCCTGTTCCTCATCTGATATTATGGAAGATGAAGTTACCAAACAACACTATTTACAGGGCCTAGGTATAAGGTCATGTCTGCAACATGTTAACACATAGATTTGACTCTTTACTTTCTAATGTACAATTATAATCTTTTTGAAAAATGCTGTTAAAAGTGCTCAACTGTCTGCTCACTGATGAGCTGAACATACTGGTTTCATTCTTTTTCTAGATACAGTGATTTTGATACTCCTATAAGTTCCATATATGATCCCATCTCTTTTTGCGAGTCACTTTCTTATTTCTAAGTCCAAGTCCCGGTTTAGATGCAGCCGGGCTGTGTAGAGAGCTGGACTTTGTGATTTTTGAAAGACCCACAGTGCTCCCTGCTGGTGAAGGACAAAATTGTTCTGAAGATGCACGCGGACGTTTCCAGCTTTAAGCCAGCGCTTGAGTGTGTGTTTGTGTGCATGCTTCAACCTCTCGTGAGTTGCGTGAGTTCAGATCTCCAACAACATGGGAGTCTCCCTCGTCAACCTCCCGGCCACGTAACAGCTTCCTCCGAGAGTTAGTCTGAATCACGGACGAGAGACACCGAGCCAGAGTGAGACACAGAGAGAGAGAGAGAGAGAGAGAGAGAGAGAGAGAGAGAGAGAGAGAGAGAGAGAGAGAGACCTGCATGGCCAGTGGGCAACTTCAATAAAAGACAATCTGACTTTTCAGAAGCTATAATAATCAAGATCCTCCCACCGAGGTTGTTTGTCTGAGGGGGACACGGATGGCTACGGGTAAGGAGGAGGAAATTCAGAGCAGTAATTAATAGTCCTAAGTGACTGCTGCTGGATGGGAGGCGGGGACAGGGTTTGTTGTCACTGTGAGCTGGTACAGTGTCCCCCAGCATGTCCCACAGCCTTGTGGGTTGGCATGTAAGCAGAGGAGGAAATGGAGAAACTGCCTTTATTACTACGTTCGTTTATCTCGGGGGGCCTCTCCTGATCAGTCGGAGACTTTAACCACCCTACTTCTACACACACACAAACAGACACACACATAAGAGCGTGCCCTCCAATGCTAATCTCGTGTCACAAATGTTAAGGGGAAGACATGAAATGCCACAAAAATGTCATCATTCCACTCCTGTCACTGGCTCACCCAACCCTTCCATCCCCCTTGTAAACATATTCTAACATGCACTCATTTGCATGTGTGCGTGTGTTTGTGTGTGATGGAGTGGGGGACCAGCTTGTTGTTTTTAGCCTTTGGGTGCCTGTTTCTGCGTGGAGCAGCAGGGTGGTTCCTATAATCCCATCACTGTTGTCGTCACGAAGGCCCAAAGGTCCCGCCTGGAGGTACGACATTTCTGGCATCCTCTGACTCTCCTCCGCTGCAAGAGCCAACAGCTCCGGAGCCAAAAGACACACTGTGTGGACTACTAGTCATATACTGCACTGGCTGAAAGTCACTGAATAGCAGGCCTGGCTTAGAAGTGAAGGTTTGTCATGGAGATGAGGTTTACGTTTTGTCCTCAGATTAAGTCTCCATATAGAAGCGTTAAAACTAAAGCTGAAACAAGTCACGGAAATTTATCAGCGACTGTTTTCGATCATCGAATCCAGTCCAATGTGAGGATTTGCTGCTTTTCTCTGTTTCATGTGATAGCTAACTAATATCTTTGGGTTGTGGACTGTAAGTGGGACAAACAAAGACGTTTTAAGGTGACACCTTGTTTTTTTTTTAGCTGTTTTTATCTTATTTAGTTATTTAGTTTTACCATTTTCTAACATTCTATATTGATCTGGAAAATAAACACACAAAAAAAATACTTACATAGTTGACTTTTTAAGTTTTTAAGTTTTCAAATCAAAAGAGCATCGTGTGATTGAAACAAACCCTTCAAGAATTTATTATCTTTATTATCTAATCTATTACAAAAAGCAATTCTGCAAAAAAAAAAAAAATAAGCGCACTCTGTGTGCTATACAAACTATCATCCATTTACCAAAAGAATCTATTTTCATGGTAGTTTTTTGAAAAAGTCAAACATCAAGCATCCAGCTCTTTGGACAAGATCAAATCAAAAATAAAAGCTGACAGGAGCGGAAGGTACGGGCAGCACCGCAGCATACATCTGTCTGTCTTCATCTCACAACTCGCGGCCTTCTCCCAAACTGTCACCCCGCCTCCTGGCGCCCGTCCCCACGTTCACTCCACGCCGGGGATCCGACCTAGCACCAATATGCAATTTCACCAATCTGTGCTGACAGCGTTCATGTCGACTACTCACAACCGATCCCTCCCCTCTCCTTCTGCGAGCATCTGTGTGGTTAAAATACAGTATTCAGTCAGAGAGCTTTCACAGGTCGTGAAAGGTAACAGAGGAGACAGGCGGGGCTGTGGCCCTGCAGCCCAGCTAGACAAATCAGTGTAACGGCATATTGTAAGTTACAGACTGGGCAGAGGGGGGATATATCTACCAGGACTGAGGCTGTGTTTATGGCTATGCCTGCCTTGGGAAGCCCCACGGCACTAACGGTGACCCCCATTGTAGATTTCCTTACTAATGTGACCCCAGATTGTGTATCACAATCGGTATGAGAAAACTCCCACAGGCTACAGTTAGTCCTGGGCACTGGGGATCGTTGTCCTCAGCCCGCCTGAGTACAGACAGGATGTGGCAGCTTGGAGGCATTTAGTTAAAGGAGACGCACTTTAATGCTGCAGGCATTCATTTATGGAAGCCCCACTAGGGTAAAAGTGTATGACGTGCTGGAGCCTATAAACAAACAGCAAAAATGGTTAGATGAAAAAAAAAGAAAAAAATACAGAAATTAGCCTTACCTTGTTTCATGGCATCTAATCATTTGTGATAGTCTGTGTACTCATTCTTATAATTAATCAGTTTTCTGGGACAGCTTTTTCTGAACAAATTGGATATAAAAATATCATCTGTTCTTTTATATTAAGAGAAAGGGAAAGATGTGGATTCATGGGTGGAAATAGTTCACATGAAGCACAACTGATGCCCATATGAGAATCAACTGTGATCCAGAGCACCATGGGTCCATTGTGTAGTCCAAGCAATGTAACGCAGCATTAAGAATGTATATGTTAGACATAAATACTGGCCACATGATGATGACAATTGGGTAAAAGATAGAGGGACTTCTTGCTGTCTTGTAATTACAAGCTAAACAGAACAGTGTAGTGTTTTATGCTTTGCCTAAAAAAGTTAATTTTAATGCCATGATGTCGAATATATGAACATTGTATTCATCTTTGCCCTCCTCGTTGTGAAGAATCATGACCCTCAAAAGTGGCAAATATGGAAGTACCAAAGTACCATGAATATGTATAAATGGATATTGGTGTTGGCCCCCACAAGCCTCTTTCACAGAATACATTTTGACATGTTAGAGTAGGAAAACCACAGGTGTACGCCACAGACGGCTTCAGTTTAGACTCCCCAGCCTCTGCCTGCCATACCTTGCTTTTTATATTTCATTGCAGTCTGAATAACGTCAATAAAAATCCAGAGAAAAAAATATGAATTTCATTTGTATTGCTGCAGTGGCTGACATCACCTCGAGCCTTGTCATCCAGGTGAGCTGTTACATAGTGGGACTGCTGGGGATGCAAAGAAAGCTTGTGGTGTGACACCTCAGCCCAGCTGTCACTCTCTATGGTATCACACACACACACACACACACACACACACACACACACACACACACACAAAAGTATATACTCACATACTTGGACAGTATATACTTAATAAGCCCAATTTTGACTGACAGGTGACATTTCATTATGGAGAAATCGTAGAAGCACGGTGGAAATGCAAACAGACAGGACACACACAATGTCACAGCCAGGACACACTGCAGAGACAGACAGACAGGACAGGGACACTTTGCTGCAGGACTTCTGACTGAAACTCCAGACCTTCCACTGTCATTTTGATTCCATTCAACCACAGATCCTTATGAAGAAGTTCTGCAAAAGAAAAAAAGGTAAGTTACTATGAACGGGCAGCATTGTGTAACACTTGTTTTTGATCAGATCATCCCACGCTGCTGGGGAGGTTTGGATTTCAGAGTTGAGCCCACCTATGGAATGCTGGGATATAATCATATCCAGTAACAGCATGCTGTACTGATAGGGTGTGTTTGTTATTCAATTAAATAAGTAGTTGCAGTTTCTTTTGGAATGTGGTCAAACATACTCACAAATCACATCAGTCTAGCAGATCAAATCACTACAGATGGCCTAAAAGGAAAATATTAATTTCCTTAATATTGATAAATTTCAGATTTAAATTTGTACAATTCTAGTTCACCTACTGTTTTTATTTTAATTTTATTTAATTTTATTTTATTTCATTTAATTTCAATTAATTTCATTTCATTTCATTTCATTTCATTTCATTTTATTTTATTTTATTTTATTTTATTCTTGATGACTGCTCATTCACTGACGCAACGTAATGAACAGACTTGCAAGCTCTGTGTAATTGGTTAACTCTACAGTCAGTCAAACTATAGTGGGCGGGAGTTGAGAATTCTACCCAATCAGGTCACACGCACACTGCACTGCCCCTCCGACAGTCAGAAACATGGCTTTACGGGAGCTATCATCGCTGGAGAAATATTTAGGATTAAAAAAGACGAACAAATACAGTACACAGGGGGACAAAAAGGTGACATGACCGTACTTCTTTGTGTAATCAACTTTAGGCGTTAAAACGCTGTTTTATTTCATAGAACGCTTGTACACTATTGTAAATAGGACACAGCAGCTAGCTAGATAATGCTAACAAGCGAGGCATGTGTGTTGATAATACTGGCATGTTCGTGTCATATCAACCTTGTGTTATCAGTCTGTGATCTTTTTCATCGGTTAGGCTGATGCATCAAATCCAGGCAGCAACATTAGATGCCAGTTGTCTTTATTTCCACAACTCGGCAACAATGGAAATAGCCCCATGATGTGCGCATGCCCGTCAATAGAAGTAAAGTGAGGGAGGAGAGGGACGTCATGCCTGCTATAAATTCGCTTTACGGAGTAGCACTGTCAAATGAATGTAACCGTATTGATGAGTTAAAGACAGGGAGAAAGTCACAACTCAGCCTAATATTTATGGGAAATGTTGCAAGCAATTCTTTTTGAATAACTTCACTGAGAACTCATCTGGATATTAACCTAAATACTCAACCTCATTTACTTTGTGTCTTTTATCAAGTAAAACAGTTTTATTCATGAATATGTAAAGATAGCAAGGGTGCATTTTTTGGGAACTGAAGAAACATGTTCTTTAAGGAGACACAGCTGATGTCTGATTTTGAATCAAATGAAATAGAATCCCTCTTTTCTTGCCACCGTCATCCCCATCTCCCTGCTTCTCTCCCCGTCTCCCGTCTCCAAGCAGGTACCCGTGCTACAGAACGTCAATGGTCCTCCGCTGGTGGGCTTGGTGACTGTCGCCTGTCACCTGGTGAGAGAGGCCAAGCGCCCGGAGCTGCTGGGAGACTGTGCAGAGAGCAGGGCAGTGGTGCAGCAGTGGCTGGAGTACAGAGTCACCAAGCTGGATGGCTGCACGAGGGAAGACGTCAAGACCATCCTGAAGGTAGAGAAGGGGATCTTCAAGGAAGTCTTTGAAATAGTTTCTTCCAAATTGCTGTTGTATTGCATCTTGTATTTTTTTTTTTTTTTTTATGATTGTCAGAAGAAGAAAATTATTGAAATAATTCCCTTTTCCTTTGAGAGGCACCACAGCATCCCACACATTCCCTCTCTCTCTCTCTGTCTACCAGCTAGACAACTGTGTGTGTGTGTGTGTGTCTTTGTGTCTTGTTTAAGTGTAAGCGACAGGAACACAGACTGATGTATGGCCCTTCAGTGACATGGCCCCCACACAGCAGAGAAAAAGAAAAGCCTTAATGTGCCTGACGCCAGTCAGCGTGAAATGGATCGGCAGCCACTGGTCTGCAGGACGCTGGGCGCCTCTTGGCACTGTCATGTCAGCATGAAAGTGTGTGTGTGTGTGTGTGTGTGTTCGCACTTCTCAGCGTGACACACTGTTGTGGCATGGCTGAGGAGTCATACTGTGCGGCAGCGTGTTATCCGGACAGGCCTCTTAAATATTTTAATGGTGCCACTTACAGAAGGAAGTCGCCCTGAGCAGCTCAGTTCTGGTGCCTGCCCGGTGGCCCCTGTCCTAGTCATCTCCCATTAAATTATCCGGAGATAAAAAAAAAAAAAAAAAAAAAAACTGTCAACTGCAAGACTTCTTAAACTTTCTCACCCCAGGATGCAAATACAAAACTCATAGTTCTTTCAAGCTGAGACGTGTTTCTGAAGCGAACGTCTTGTCACTCGTGTAATGTGATGATACACACTGAAGGCCAATTTGGCCCTGAACCCAAGGATAGCTGAATATTTGGGGAATGTCTGTCACCCCACCTTAAACCAGTTAGGCTAGTGCTGAGTGACTTGCTGCCGCCACAGGAGTATGTTCATAAAAACGGAAAAAAACAATTCAAGAGACACGTTTTTCATATTGTCTTTGAATTTCTCAAAGTGTTTGCCCCTAACTCTGTTGTTGTGCAGCAGCACTTTGACTAAATTCTGTCACAAACTTTGCTTTGCTGTATCCTAATGCACTAATAGGTGTGTACAGTTTCGGAGGGGGCAGGTAGAGAGGTACCAGGGTTCCGAGCACCATGTGTGCTGGGGGTGTGTGTGTGTGTGTGGGGGGAGCAGGAGAGCTGCCTCTCCTCTGATGCTCCACTGGGCTTCAGCTCCATGGCTGTAGGCTAAGAAGAGCAAGGATCCGATTGTGGAAGGGGAGGAAGTCTGCCGTCTTCATGCCTTGTTTGGCATCGCCCACTCTTGCCGCACAATAACTCCATTTGCCCCGAAGATGCTCCGTGTGCGTGGCGTGTTCCCTTCGCACAATGTACAAGTGCTAAAGATGGTCCCTTCCCCTGGGACCAGCACTTCCATGCACGACTTTGCACACACACACAGACGTCGGGGCTGAGAAACACACATCGCGACGCCCAAGTTTAGGACAGCTTCATTAGATCTGCGAGCGAGAGTTGAAGTCATTTGGTAGCGAAGTAAACAAATAGCCTGTTTTGCACAGCATCTGTGCTAAGTCGCCAGTCATGGGGAGAGATGCTAAACCCCCTCAGGTTACGTATTACTCTTACCCACATAGCACAGCAGACACACACACACACACACACACACACACACAGGCCCAGACTCGTGTACATCACGCACCCACAGATATGTAGGTTAACGAACCTGCTGTCATACATGCCCCCTTTAGGTCTGTAGGGTCCATCAAGAGAGTAACATTTAGTACAAGAACAAAGAAATTACATTTAAGTCTCATTTTACATCGCTGCATACTACTTAGTTTTTCAGCAAAACCGAAAAGAGTCAGTTCGTACAATAAATCCACAACATTGTTTGGTGAAATACAGAATGTATAATGTATTCATCTGTCACGTGAAGAGATACATGCCACGCTGCATAAGTTGACCTGATTTGCTTTTATTTTCTCGCAGGACCTCAACCTCTACCTGCAGGACAAGGTCTACATGGCTGGCAACCGGTTCACCTTAGCGGACACCTTCATGTTCTATGGAGTCCATCCGCTCATAGTGAGTTACCTTTTAGGGGTCACGCCGTTCACATTCCCACGTGCTCCTTATCACTTCAACTATAATGTGTCGCTAAAACATCTGCTGATGCAAGTTTGTGAAAATAGATTTGGATTTGGATGAGGTTAATTTAGGGGTCAGGGTTGATGTTGCATACATTGTGACTTAAAAAAAAAAAGAAGGTTCATTTTAACTTAATAATAACCAATTAGTTAAAAGTATTCAGATTAATTGTTGCTCATTTAAGTGCACTACTAGGACACATTTGAAGCTTTTTGTAACTCATAGTGTCTGACACACAAACAAATAAAGACCGTAAACAATTGAGGAAAAAAACTTGGAATTTTTGGAATGGAATTTTTCCAAAGTTTTGTGGGATTGCACATTCAGGGCTACATGTGATTGGGTTGTTGTGTCTCTGTACCATTCTCACCACTATTTTCCAAGGACTCCGTCCGTCCGTCCCTTTCCCTCCCCATCAGCGCTCACTTCAATCAAACCACAACTTTAATAAGCAATCTGTCACAGTGCGTAGCACACAATTAGACCAGTCATACGGCCAAAGGGCATCAAGAACAAGTTGGCTATAAACACATTCTCACTTCTCTTCAGAGAGCTAAAGCGATGTGGCACAAAGTGATGTATTTAGCCTCAGACCAGGGACAAGTAAGTTTGTTATGCCTTCCAGGATTGAAAGAATGCGAGTTCCGAAACGGGGAAGACGGAATGAGACGGCGGGGAGAGGGAGAGATCACATGTTGAGGGATGTCAGTGGTTGTGGCGGAGATGGAAGGTTGCCCCCCCCCCCCCCCCCCCGCCACCAGGCAGTAGAGCGTCACTTTAGTTCCCAATCAGTGTGGTTTTTAACCTCGGGGACAAGGGTCAGCTAGCCCAGCCCTGAACCACAGCTCGTCCTGATGTTCAATTCATGGAGACCAACATGACACGAACATTAAACCTGACTGATGCTAGAATGCTTGTAGGCAGGAGTGTTGTCTGTGTGGCGAATGGCCACATTCCAGTTAATGAGATAATGAAAAGGCACACGTCTAATACCATTCTTTTTCCCAAGGACATCCTGATCTGTTCTGTTATTAGGATTGTTTTGTTGTTGTAGTTTGTCACCTGCATTGACAAATAACAGGGAAATATGTCTGACACAAACTTGCTCGTGACCGTTTAAAATGAACCATTGTGAACTCGTGACCAACCGGTTATGGTTTCCGTGTGTTCATCAGTCGTGATCAGTTTGACTGGAGAAGAAGGTTTTTTTTAAAGCCCTGAAGAAGTTAAAGTATCCAGCAACTACGATACAATTTCAGAACAAAATAAAAGTAATTTCGTTTAACAGCAAAATAACATTTTCTTTATTGTTCCATTAAATAAACAGAATGTCCGCTGGTCAAAATCACATTTACTGTTTGCAACTAATGTGGCATCGCTAACTGAATAGGACGTTGTTTAACTTCATCAAATATTAAAGCATGATGCTCCGTCTTTCAACCTGTTTCTCTCTAATCAGATGAACCTCTCCTCTCCCCTCTCTCTCCTCTCTCTCTCTCTCTCTCTCTCTCTCTCACTCAGGTGGACTTGGCCGTCCAGGAGAAGGAGCAGTATGTGAACGTGACACGATGGTTCGACCACATTCAGCACTACCCAGGCATCCGGCACCCCCTTCCACCCGTAGTTGTGCTCAGGAACAAAATTTACTCCAGCAAACACCACTGAGACCTGAGACCCCCCCCCCCCCCCCAACCTAGCCTGAGTCGTCACACTCTCATCTGTCTTGTGGAGCGGACCTGGGCTAAAAGTCTGTCTCATCATCATCATCACGTTTCCACATAGTCATGATTACCCAAGATTTTTATTCCTGTTTTTCACATCGTGATCCTTTATGTTTTGTGTCTTAACTCTGCCTGTTTGCTATTTGGATCTTCTACAATATGTTTTATCAGGAAAATCAGTAAAAACAAAAACAACCAGTTATATTAGTTCTAATAAAATCAAGTTCAGTTCATATTTAATATTTGTTTTTAATATTTCAGTGCCATTGGCTGTTGACTTTAACTCATTCAACACTTTTCATAAGACGTTTGGTGTCTTAACCCTTATTCAGTATCTAGGGAGCAAAAATGTCAGACAATTAATTTGCACTTTTATGCTTTTTTGTTGGCAATTTTGACTTTGTCGGTGACTTGGAAGTCTGGAAGGGTTTCTATTTATATATGTTTGAATGTGGATTTATTTTGTCTGATCTAAACTATGAACATGCGATTACAAGTATTAAAAGAAGCCTTCAAAGATGTTACTTAACTGGCAGTACATTATGTCTTTTAGTGCATGCAGCTTCCTTTAGGCCACATGAATGCATTTTCAGCAACAGTTTTTCCAAATGCATGTGGTCGCTGGTTCACCATCACGACCCCATAATGACCACCGTCATGCTGCCATCTCTCTGCCCTGATGATTATCGTGGTCTCTCTCAGCTCTCATCCCTAACGCGACTGTAGCGTTTTGTTTGTTTTCTTTGGATTTTATGTTTTTCACATGCAACTCTCAGCCATTGGACTGGACAGTTGAGTGTGTGTGTGTGTGTGTGTGTTTCTGATTGCATCCACTTCCTCACCACCAGTCGTGTGGGCAGCAGTGAGCAGTTTGAGCGTCAGCCCCAGAGTCGGAGATCAGAGTGAGGCTCCAATCAGTCCCACTACCACCACTGTTGATGCTGCAGGCCAGAGAGAGGGCAGCGGGCTCACCAGCTGCCACACAGATCCAGCCAGCCAAGGCCAGAACCCAGGCCCCTGGGCGACAGTCAGCCACTGTGTGTCATTTCAACCCTCGCGCTCCCACGGGGCTGCTTGAGAGAGAAGGACGAAGGGAGGCAGCGAGGGAGGGAGGGTGGGAGGCCACATAGAGGGAAAAGAGCACCCAGAGGCCGAGGGATCTTTTTGTGACATGTGAACAATGATCCGTGCCTCCGAAAGCCTTACTGCTGCTGGCTGGATGTTTGCTATTAGCGCCATTAACAGGCCTCGCTGTTGCGGCAGATCCTGTAAATTAACATTATGAAGCTAATGCTAAGTAGACAAAGAACGGTAGGAAATGAAATCATATTTTAAAAGAAAACACTAGTCTTAATCTTATAATACTGGTTTATTTTGTGTTTGCATCAAAGTGTCTGTTGTACTTTACTGTCGTCTCTTAACATGCTTTCAGCTACGTTTTTACTTTGCTCCATCCTAACAGGAGCTACATATCTTTGTGTCTGTTGTGGCTTCTGTGTGTTTTTTTTATTATCTAATGTCACCATGATGTTCATCCTCTGCCAATAAAATCAAAAAGGTACACAGCTCGTGACCCCTGACCTCTGCTTATTTGTCGGTGTGTATTTTTCAAAATTCTCAAAGAGTCTGTTGTCTGTAAACCAGCCAGAAGACAAGAGTTCAGTGCAGTTCTGTTCATACTGTTTGCTTGTGAAGATGGGGAGGATAAAAACAGCTTGCAGTCATTTGAGCGAGCCTTGTGACTAGTCGGGGCCCTTTATGGTGCGGTCCAATGTTAAAGAAGCCATTGTCTGCTCGGTTATGTTAACATTTGGTTTTGAATGTGCAGCATCAGACGGTTTCATAGTCTGAGTATTTAATGAAGCTTGGCCCGCAGAAGTTGCAGCTGGACACATTGTTCTTTATTCACTTGTGTTTGTGGTGTTGCCATGGATACAGACCAAGCAAGGTTAAAATTGACTTTATCTTTCAAGATTTATGTGACCGCTGTTAATTAAGTACAGCTGAAGCCCATAAAACAGATACTTTAAATAACTTTCGCATCAATAACATTCACTCTGGCTCACAAGGGCTTTTGAATGCTGTTGAATTTGACAACTTTTTTTTGAGTGTCACGAGTTGATCAGATTGTCCTGCCCGTTTATGCACAACCAAAAGTATCCTTCAAGAGGTTTACATATGGAGGATTAGAAAATACTTTGCAAAACTCAAAAGATTTAAAGTAAACTGAAAAAAATGATGGCAAATGGACCGACCGTCATTTTGAAACTCATCTCAAAATGCTAGTGTGGCACGGTCTCACGCAGCCAGGTTCCTTCCTGATCAAACCTGAGAGCAGTCAAAGCCACACGCAGTGATGAGGCCACCGCAGGTAACCAGGACACAGGCACCAATTAGAGGCGACCTTCCCACCAACTTCTGACGGCGAGAGGAGCAACACTCCGCAGGGGTGGCCCCTAAATGGATACGCTCAAGACCCTCCCATTTTACCAACTGTGTCCCGCCACACAGCGGCGTACCGACCTCTGACCTCCCCCTCACCGCCTGGTGAGAGGGAGGTCAGAGGTCGGTAGGGTGTGATGATCATCGGTATCTGCTGATGACTTCGTCTCTCACCGTGGGAGCTGTGGCAGGGAGTGATGCTGACGCCTCACTCTCTCACACAGAGCGGATCATAGAGGTGGAAAAAGCTGCGAAAACTTCTTCAAGAATTTTACACTTTGGTAGGTTTACAGAACTGAAAAAGTTGACGTGTCAATACATGACAAAATGGGCAGGATACTACATCGGGCTCTATTTGCTGACCTGCATCAGTAGGTCAACTACCCCAGTCTTGCACACTGTGACATGAAATCAACTTAACTTGGGGGACCCATGGAACTGGGATTTAAGTTCAGCCAAGGACCCTTGTTGCATGTCATCGTCACGTCACCTCCCACTGTGACTTTCAAATAAAAGCTTGAAAATGCCATAAAATAACCGTGAAAGAGCCCCCGGTAACACGACACAATGTCAAGTGTAAATATTTTGGTGAGGTGGACTCTGAACCATTGGGATCATGCTTGCTGCAGGGTTCACCTCAAGCAGGCGTCACTGTTTTCAAACGAGTCAAGCGTTCAGCTTTCACCCATGCCACCTCCTCATCGTCTCCCAACACCTTTGTCACCTTGAGTTTACCAACCGCATTAGAAAGACAACCCCCGATCCACCCACGCAGCAACAAACAGCCGTGCGGCCGCCACCACCCTTCATTAATTCTTATTAACAACATCAGGGAGAGGGAGGCGCATTGGTCGTGACATCTGCTAGGAACAGGCCTCCTCGTCCCTCGCTGACTGATTCAGTGGAACAATCAACGGCGCGTGGTGGTGAGGGCAGCGTTAGCGCGTCGTAAGCTCTTTTGACAGGACTTATCGGCCGCGCTTTATTGCGGCCTTACACTTTGTGACAGTTGTAGCATGCGCCTATAAAGACGGCATCTGATTGTCTATTGCAATTACATGAGTGTATGAGCAATGGATGCAGCTCTGACGGACACATGGAGGGAGGAGGGAGGGAGGGAGGGGGGCATGTGTTTTTCTCTGCTCTTACAGTAAAGTTCTTCCTGTGGATGTGAAGGAGAGAAGTGTGTCTTTATCTCTCAGGGAGTAGGAATGTGAATGCTCACACTGTGTTCACATGTCACGGTTACAAAAAAACATCCAAAACAATGATATTTTCTATCTCAAGTGCAGAATATCTTCCATAACTTCTGCGTAAAAGGCAAGCTTCATAAAAATATGGGAACAGTCCCATATTCAGTAGTGACACAAGGTGGCTCTTTCCACAAAGTAAATCAAATAATGTACACACAGTTACTGCTTAGAAAATAAAATAGAATTCTCCTTCAACTTTTTGAATAGATTAGCTAGCGCACCTATCTCATGGTCCTATGGATGGACGTGTATATGCTGATGATGCTTTCTTTCTTCACCATCTGTGGAAAAGTACTTCATTGTTTTAACAACTGAATTGGACATCTGTGTGATTGCTTTCCTCAAAGGGTTTTATACCACTATTGTGAATCTGCAAATACCAGTTTACCATATGTATGCATTCATGCCACGAGAACTTCCGAGATTGTTTTTATTTCCTCTATCTCTCTCTATCTCTTGCGAGACACAGCCTCACCTTGGATTGCATAAGGATCCCAGGTGTGCAGCCAGACCAGAGTTTTACGAGATGCAACTACTCAGCTCATCAATCAGAGAGATGGGTGGCTGATTCGGCACGTTGGTGCTAAAGTACATATGTGTGACCCGGGGCAAGGAGATTGCACAAGATTGCACCTTAAGTCTCTCTCTCTCTCTCTCTCTCTCTCTCTCTCTCTCTCGCTCTCTCACACACACGGATAACTGTTGTTGAATTAGCCGCCTCAATTGCTCCTCACCCCTTCTGCTGATCTACCTCAGCTGCAGCTTCTTCGCATTTTTCTCTCAGCGTGTGTGTGTGGTCATTCATGGGGTTATGGTTTTGGCCTGGGGGTAAGAGGTGAATTGGGGGTGAAGGAGGTAAAAAAAATAAGAAGAAGCCGAGAAGTGAGTCGACCCACTCAGCTGAATGAGTTCAAAAAACAGGTCTGTAGCAGTAGTTGGAAAATGTAAAATATATATATTCTTTCTTTTGAGTCGCACAATTCTCTCAAAATGATTCCATGATACGGTACTTTTGGCCTTCAAGTGACTTCTTATTTGCCGTGCCGTCCCATCGTGTGGTCCTGTCACAATCCTCGTCCCTTTATTCAAATGTTCCACAAATTAGCCATACATTTATCCCCCCCCCCCCCCCCCCCCCCCCCCTCTCTCCTGCTCCATCCAACCCACAGGTCATGCCACTTAACTTCAGCCTGCCCCCCTGCTGTAATAGGTTCTGATAGGAAGCCTCCAGGGAAGTTGACTTCTCACTGAGAAGTGATACTAAAAGTAATTGCAGCTGAAACCCTGTGACAGGGGGTGTACTTTGAGGGGGAAAAAAGAGAGAGTGCAGCGCAGGGAGGATGGCATTTGAAATAAGCATAGAGGATATTTGGAGGGGTCAGGGGGGGGGGGTGTAGAGGAGCTAATAGACAGACTCCTGGGTGGGCAGAGAGCAGAGAGCACTGCCCTCGGCCATTTACTGTAATTTGACCTCCATGGGAAAAAAGAACGGCAACAGCCTCCCTATTTGCATATTTCTCGAACTCATCTGCATACGTCACCAGGACCGTCCTTTTATATTATAACAGTTTGGTTTTAATTTGAGATGACTAATTTATTTAAACCTGGAGTTAAATTCAGAGCACTTTCTCTTTGTAACGCCGTCTCATTTCCCTAATGAATAAAAAAAAAAAAAAAAGGGGGCTGATGACAACGAACAAGCAACATAAACAAGGCTTCATATCATTAACTTTGAATATGAGTTGTTGACCCCCCCCCCCCCCCCACCCCTCCTCACTATATTATTCATGTGTGGAAACCAGCTAGTTATTTTTAATGAGGACATGGATGTGGTGTGGTTACAGCTGACACAGAGGAATGCTGTAAGGAATGAGTTGGCACAATACTTCCACCATGAAAACAAAATGTTTTACTTTACTCCAAAGACAGAGGAAGACAATTCAGGGAAGCGCTGGTTCCAGTAATGTAAATGTAAACTCTCCCTCAAGAGTCATCGGTTTGCCCTTGGCAGGGATTAATTTCATATTTCCATTTAGCTGATAACCCTGGCCTCACCCCATCCACTATGGAAATCAGATTTGTATGTTTCGCATATTAGATTTGGCATATAGGAGAACATGCAAACTCCACACAGAAAGGCCCTGTGTCCAGAAAGGGAATCGAACCTGAAACAACAGTGATATCCACTGCACTGCCAGACATCTTCATGTTATAGTATGAATATGAATAATGGCTATCCAGTATAGTGCAGTCAGTCCATCATCCATTATGAGCTAAAGTGAGTGATAGGACAATTGATTGATCTTGAGGGGCCGTGATTATGAAGCAGAAACACACATTTTACTTGTCTTTGTGTGTGTGTGTGTGTGTGTGTGTGTGTGTGTGTGTGTTACGAGGGTGGCTTCACTGCTGACTGGTTATCTACTGGACTAAGGGCATGAAGCTACAATCTGGCAGACACAGTGCCCCACCAACACACACACGCACGAGCACACATGCCAACACGGCTCCAGACCAAGAGTCTGCTCAAATAGCTGCTTTTTTTGCTCTCCTTTAGTCTCACACACAGAAACCGACAGCACATAGAGATGTACACATGATATCCAACAGAATAACCGAGCTGGGTCATTGTGACTTATAAAGTCATATATATATATATATAAAGTATTCCTTTATGATAAATATGCAATACACAGTTTTGCATGGACATATGATCTTGTGGAATCCTTTGTATTAATTAGAGAATTAAAAAAACAATTTTCAAAGAATGAGAGGCGTCTTTAACCCATGTGTTGCAATAGTTGTAACTTAACACATTGGAACAATTTAGAATGACTCTTTCTGCTGTTTATCCAGTAATTCATCATTGTGTTTCCTGTCCATGAAAGTTCATTTAAGTTGCATTAGTAGCTGCAGCAAGTGCAGCAACACAAAGCGTTGTAAATTCATTAAGTTGCTCCATAATAAAATATAATTCAGTTGAAATGTGTTGCATGTCATAAACCTTCAGCTTAAGGGTGGATTGAGTGTGTTGAGCATGCAGGCATGTGTGTTTTACAGTGACAGGCATGGATAAGCAGAAGACAAACAGATCACTGAAAGGTTAAAGACAAGCTTATTCTCCAATTCACAGTGTGCGCTGTGAAGGGCCGCTTTTATTTCCACTGGATGTGTCCCATGAAATGAATTACAGCCTCTGTGTACAGTACAATAGCCAGTGGGCCTTGTTGTCAAAGTGAAGGGCCAGGGGCTTTGATCCAAAACCCTCAAATCCAAGAGCCAGTTGCATCTCAGAAGAAGACAGCCAGTGAATGGCGTGGTAGTAAGATAAATACGCATTACTGATTAAGTTCAAATGTCATAAAGATAATTTATGCCATATTGAAAGGTTAGGATCCTGCCTGCAGTTAGTGACCCAGAGGGACGGTCACTGATTTGGCAACACAGCGTGCTTTACTAAAATGTTAATAGCATTTGATCTTGAGGGAAAACCAAAGAAAAACACCCCTTATTCCGGCTAAATTTAACAGCACATGACACACAGCTGGCCTCCATGAAAGGAACCACAAACGAGGGTGGTGTGAAATCGACATTTGGACAGGAAAACACAAAGTCATCTCTGTACCTCCTGATCCTCTAATGTTGTGCTGCTGTGGTTTAGACACACACACACACACACACACACACACACACACACACACACACACTGTTTTAACTATCAATTCATCTCAAAGAGGCCTCAGCGTCTCACTGACTTTGACCCATCCAAAACCACCAGTCTTTGAAGTGAAATCCTGAAGATACAAACACACGGTCTCACACTCACACACTCACACACACACACACACACACACACACACACACACACTGCCTGCCTCCGGGGGTGAAGGTGGGAGGGTGAGCCGGCAAAGAAAGATGCTGTTGAGGATGCCGGGCGCTGATAGAGTGATGATAGGATGTACAATGGACTCCAGTGTGTGGCATTTAGCTTCAGGATCGGCTTCACACAAATGCATACATATACTCAGACCGGCTTATTTTTGTAAAACATACACACATACAGTATGTAGATTATACTTTCTCTTTATTATATTTTATACTATACTTTCTCTTTATACTATATATATATATATATATATATATATATACATGTATGTCCACAAACACTCAGGTCATGCCCAGAGGGAGGGAAACTTTGCCTTCTTTACGGCGTTGGTGGACTCCCCTTGTGACTTTCACAGCTGTCATGCTCCTCTTTACAACCTTCATTCATCTATTAACCTCAGGGACAGGAGCATGTGACGATGCCTCTCACACACGCACACACACACACGAACACACACATAGTTAATGTACACAGATGCATAGATACAAGCAAAAAGTTAAGACACTCGCCAAGTGCTGACATGGTGTTAATGTGGTGTGTTATTAGTCCTAATGTCATTTCACACTGTTCTGCCATTGCAATGATAATGATATGGTCATCAAGTACCTTCTTGTGTGTTGGGGCTAATTATATCAGGGTTTATATCAATATCCTTGCTGTGAAAGAAATCGGTCTATTTTGAATAGAAAATTGGATTAAAAATGGGTTTATTTGCATGATTATGGTGGGAAACTTTGTCGACTATCAATGATCTGTCTGTAAAATGTCAATAACGCAAATTAGATCCTTTCTGATGCAGTTAAATCTGAACAGAATCAATGATGTGTGACTGACAAGGTTTTAGTCACTGTAAATAAAGGCAATGCATTCATTGGGGGGGAAAGGATTTTATCAAATGAAATCATCCTTGCACGCTTTCAAAATAAGTACATTCTTCATTATGGCACAAAAATAAGATAGAGTCAGTTTATTCACAAGGGTTTGATTTATGAAAATAAAAAAAATCCCTCTACAGCTAATGTGACACAGCAGTCTTCAATGCTTCATTGGTGAGTGTGACACAACAGCATGACCAAAATGAAAATGTCCCCTCTCTCTACAGCAGCTCAATAGTACTGTTGAGTAGACAATATGACTTTTTTATCTCCGTAGCCAGGAGTGGTATGCACCCCGCCAGTTGGCTTTTGTGCTTTTTATAGGTGACACAGTGTGATAGACCCTGCCCTCAAACCCTCCATTACGATCATATTGGTCTCCTCTCAACTGTGGTCCTATGGGGCACCGTCACTGCCAAGACTGGCTGAAGTTTAGTCAAAGACATTAAGAGAGCTCCTCCAGGGACAAACATCAGCAGAGAGGAGAGGAGAGGAGAGGGGAGGAGAGGAGAGGAGAGGAGAGGAGAGGAGAGGAGAGTGTCTACTGTGGCTTTTGTGAAGATGTTTCAACATGTCGTTGTTAGTATGCAATGAAAAATAACACAACCGGAGAAAATGAATGCAGATATTTCTATTTCAGCTAAGCTAAGCTAACTTATACATTCAACCCATACCGTACGCGGACATCTGTGTGTCAATGTGTCCTGTGGCATTCCTGCATTGATGGGAAGAGACGGGCAATATGTGTCTTTCTTTTTAATTGAGTCTGTTCATAGCCTACTTCTAGCCTTATTTGAGTGTCATCATCTGTTTTAGTGTTTTATTGGTTGTCTGCTTCTGTTTTGTTTTGTGTGCAACTTTTTACGCCAAGCAACGTCAAGGCCAGGTTGCAAAACAGGTTTCCAACCTCAATGGAACTTCAGGTTAAATGAATTAAATGAAAAAAAGAGATCTCTCAATTTCCAGAGTTATACGACTCTATTCTTTGATCTTTCGGAGAGAAATGTTGGGGATACCAGGTTAGAAATATCACCGTTATTTACATTATGTACAACAGTGGTTGAGATAATTCAGTGTGAACCAAAGTGGTGGACAGACCAACTAACATTGTAGTCCCTAAGGCTGCTGGCATGGCTAAACGTCTTGACTCAAGGTCAAATTACTTGATTTTTCCGGGACTTTCAACTGCATCTCATAGTCTTCATCAGTGGATGGATTTTACGCAGTTGTCACAGAGATTGTTATCTGTCATATCATATCATCGTCAACCTGAGGGTCGGGACCATAATTTGATGATTTCAGGGGGGTCGGCAGATGGTTGTGGAGAAAAAAATAAAAGATTTTTAGACTGGGCACCTCATGCTCACTTTAATATTTGCTGTGATATTTTACATTTCCAAGCTGTAATGCCAAGTAACGTGCAGTAAAAGAACTCCACTTCAACTCTACTCAAGTGAACAGAAAAAGACAAATTGAGGAACAACAATGTCACTTTCAAGCCTGAAGAAGCTCTGCGAGTAAGAAAAAAATCACACACCCACACTCATACAAACATAGAAGAGTGACAGTATCTCCCTCAAGGAACAGTGCTGCCATCTCTCGCCGTGGTGGTCATCAGCGCTAAACTCCTGTCAGGTTCCATCTTACACCCTAACGCACACACACACACACACACACACACACACATATTGGTCTGTCTCAGACCAGGACAGGCTCTCCAAAGGGGTCAACATGTTGTCACACACACCAGGGACCAGTGTTGTTGTTGGCTGTCCGTACCTCCTCACTATTGTCCATGTCACCTCACACACAGAAGACCTGCTGTGGCTATTAGCGTGCCAGCATGGCAGGGACACTTTGGGCCCAGAAGGACATCGCCTTGGCTACAACTTGGCAGCCATCTTTCATTTATTAATAAGCAGGTCCTTCTCCTGCTTAGTTTGCAGGCAGTGCATAAAAAAAGAGTCAGGGACAAAAATGAACAGAACTCTTTTTTGTACCAATACATTTTTGAGCTTGGTACAGGCCTGCAGTGCATACTTACATAATGAAGTACAATGAAAATCATAATAGGCATTTAGGAGCATTCTTTGTAAAGCTTCACTCTCTTTATTAGGTCAGTCTTTCCTGGAAAGAACTATTTCATTTGTTATTAATTATAGCAAATATATATACAACTCAGTTTGTCAGATTCGGACCTGGGCTGCTGCTCAGGACTCAGCCTTAGTACATGGGGGGCCCGCTCTACCAGGATGAGCCACCGGGGCACCTTAAGGGAGAGTCTTTTAAGTTCTTCTCAAACTAGATTTGTTATTTCATTCCTCCCTTGTGAGATTTAATGCACAAATGTAAAAGGTCTTATAAGGAATGGGTTCTGTGAGGGCAACAAAAGTCATTGACAATCGATGGCTATGTGAAAATGATTGTCCATTGGCATATTAAGGTTTAATTAGATTAGGTTACTACATTTGTAATGCACTTTGAGTCATCAATGGTATCGTACCAATTTTGTAAAGTTAAACGTTAGCCCCTCTCCTCACGCCATTCATCTCTGCACGATCCCTTACCGTTATCTTTTCAAAGTATTGAGTACATTAAACCTGGTGAGGTGACCAACAGCTCTTACTTAAAGAAAAGTTGTAGTTTTTTAAGTCTTTTATTCATTTACATCTTTTGTGTATCTAAGTTCCTTTAGTGTGTGATGACTCCTATCATCTTTCTGCACTACTTAGAAACTAAATGAACTATGTTGTCAGTTTTTTCACAGCAAATACGTGATCTCATTTTGACAAGATTGACAACTTAATCCTCGGGGCTTTCAATCACGCACGTTCAACAGTTGTTTCAAATCTCACTTTTCAGGCAGGCCCTCCTTGATCATTTCCTGTGATGTAAATGTTCACTGAGGAAACATTTAATGTTTTGTTTAATGTCATTTCTGATCATGTGCCTGACATTCACAGCTGTCTCACAAGAAGAGGTAAAAAAAAAAAAGACTCTTGGTGGAAATGCCTTTCCACTCAAACATGGTACATCTCTCCCAGGTGACTGCTTAGCACTGGCAGTAATTGAAAACTTGCCCCTGGCACTGTGTGTGTGTGTGTGTGTGTGTGTGTGTGTGTGTGTGTGTGTGTGTGTGTGTGTGCGTGTGTGCGCAAATGAGCATGTGGGGTGCATACACGTATGTGAATGCAAGTCATGAAGCATGTGTGCATGCAATAACTGCTTTTTTCCCCTGTGTCTGAGCATGTGCATTTGCTAGTAACAGCATGTATGTGTGCGCATGTGTGTTTCCGTTGTTGTGTGTGTGTGTGCGTGTGTATACATGTGTCCTGTGTGCGTCTTCATCACTAAGCCGACAGGTTCACACTGATAAGTTCACCTTTCCTGATTCGTGTTGTTGGGAGTTTTCCCAACAGGAGTATGAATTAATAACATTTCTTAACACTGCCCTCCCCCCCTCTCTTTTTGCTCTTCCACAACGAGGGGGCCAAATCTCTTCAGCATTTCCAGCCCTGTGAGCTAATTTGACAGCTCACGGGGGTGACGCTGATTCCACTTCGCAGAGACAGGTACCCTAGGGCTAGCCAGCTGGATCGCAGCGGATGCTTACAGATTTGGCTTTAGCTTCATGCTGGGTGTCATCTGTCTCTTTGGTCTGGCGCGGGATAATTTTTGTGTATGTGCGCAAGTGTGTGTGTGTGTGTGTGTGTGTGTGTGTGTGTGTGTGTGTGTGTGTGTGTGTGTGTGTTTGCCCTGACATCATGTGCCTGAGCAGTTTGTGCCTGGCAGGCCTTGTCTGTCCAGGTTGGCCATCAAACACAGCCAGCATGGCCCTAATCTGACGAGGCACTGCTCCAAACATGCCACAGCAGCCCGAGAAGTGTGTGTGTGTGTGACCCCAGGGCAGACCCCCTTTTTTTCCGACTCCTTGCCTTCTTCCTCTGCTCTGTCCCACGTCGAACATCACCGAACACACACATAAACTGAGGAAAAACTTCAAAAACCATCAAGTTGAGCTCAGTCGATGCTTACCCTCCACCTCGCAGTCTCAACTCCTCTGTGCTCAAGTTGCACTGCGTGCATATATGTGTGTGTGTGTGTGTGTGTGTGTGTGTGTGTGTGTGTGTGTGTGTGTGTGTGTGTGTGTTAATAAAGTGAATATGTCTGGGTTTGAAACGCTACGGCCAGGAGAAGCAATTTTGCTCACCACAAACGGAGAGATATCCTCGTCCAGCGCTCCCTCCATCCCACATCTGTCACTTCGATTGTGGGCACTTTGCGGAACGCTCTGCCTCAACAGGTTTGCAGCCTCCCCCAGCCTGTTGCCCTCAGTCGACTTCGACGCTGCCTCTCGGAGAAAGAGGCGATCCCTCCCCATGTTGGGACGGGAGAGGACAGGGGGACAGACCCCCATGGGAGAAATGACAGTGCGGTTCCCATTAATCTCCGGGACGAGCCCCGAAATGGCGGCAGGGGCCCGCCGCATACACTAATCGTAGCCGACACACTGGTCTCCCCCTGCACACACACTTCCAGTCCTCCCTCAGTGCCGATCTCAAGCTCCGAGGAAAAGGGGCAGTCATCGCAAGATGAGCCTGACAAGGTTTCGTCCGTTTTTTTGCTGTGAAAGAGAAATATCTTCCCTTCCCTGAAAAGCGCAGGATGATGAGTACATATGTTGATTTTCAGGCTGTGAGCCATGTTCCGCCACTGTGTCTTCCCATCAGGCCTTGGGACAGAGTGACAGCAGGATAGTGTCACGCTACACAGTGACTTGTAAAGTGTCACTGCATAAAGGCCTTCAGTGTGTTTATTTGGGTCTCTACCTTCCCGCCGCACTCCATTCTTCATGTGTTTACTGACTATCTTTTTTTCTGTTTCCTGCTTTCGCCCCCTCCACCTCTTTTCCATGGTGGACAGCTCAGAAGTATATCACCTCCAGCAGGTGGAGGGACAAGAACGTGGCGGCGCCGGGGACAAACAACCTGCTTGCAGCCCAGGGACTGGGAGACAGAGAGACGGTAAATGAAATAAGAAACTGGATATGGACAGAGAGAAGGGCAGAAGCGGGTAGGTGGGTTGCAGGGCAGCAGGTCCTCTCATACCACACCTCCACCCCCCACCCCCCATCTTCCCTTAGGCCCACAGGCCTTGGCATCCAGTGACTAACACCCCCTCCTTCCCTTCCCTTTCCCCCTTTCCCATCACCACCCCCCACCTGTTCGGGGCCACGGTGCAGTGAGTGGCGTTCAGCGTGTTGTGAACACAAAGCAGCGGCCCCGCGGCCCTCCGCCTGGACCTCGGTGTCAAGACCCAGCCGAGCTGAGAGAGAGAGAGAGAGAGAGAGAGAGAGAGGGATGGAAGACATGAAAGAGAGAGAGAATGGAGGGCAGCAACATGCAGAATAATTATACCCAGTGGGTAATGTGAGCACCGTCGTTACAGGGGCGGTGTGGTCGGGCCAGGGAGGAGAGAGACACGGAGGCAAGAGCGTCACCGGGCGAGCTCGCAGGGCCAGTGGGCATGTTTGGTAAACCACAATCACAGACCTCCCACTGCACTGCTGGAGCACCGTATGTGGAAGTGCTGCAGGAGATCATCTGGATACTGGCTAGCATGTACGCACGGGGGGGGGACACTGCTGCTTTGGTCCTTCATACTGCGTACAGATCTAATGTTCAAGTGTAATAAAAAGATGAGGGAGAAATGGTGTATCTTATATGACAAGGAAAAAGATACATCTGTAGTGGGTATTGTGTACACTATCCTCAGGTACATAACCCACAATAAAAATCTTCAGTGGGTTAGCATCAGTACTAGCCTGCAGCTGAAGTCTTGGGTTTCAAGCTGATGGATAATTCAAAGAGACTCTGTAATAGGAAATGAAAACAATTACATATATATTTGTGTAATTGTTATCAATTTGTGATTCATTTAGCTTCATTCATATTTTCCAACCAAACTGACAAAAATGTAATTTGCAGAGCTTCAAAATAGTCTGAACTTAATAAAAGCATTTATATGATTACATTTTTAAAATACATGATAATATATTAAATTGAGCACTTACACAGAAATAGGATAATGTAAACATTATCATGCTCTATAATAAGGTAATGAACTATTGTTACTGAATTGCAATTACCTGAACCGAATTCAATAAAATGATCATGAAAGGCTTTTAAGTCTGAACAGAATATAATTGATCTAATGTAGACAGCTCAATTTAAAGTGTGGCCTATTTACCATACATACGTTTCAATTCTGTTTTATAACTTTGAAAATTGTCTTTCCTTTTTAGTGACAATTTTGGAGAGTGTCCCAGAAAGGCTTTGTGCTCTGCGCAGGGGTGTCAAGTAAAAAAGTAGAATTCAGTTAATAGACCAGTGGGACACGAATACAGAGAAATACATGATCTGCCTTCATGCAACAAGCTCTCGCATGCAAACTGCAGCCGAGCATCAGAACGCTTGCAGATAATGATGCAGAAGGACAGATATTTCCTCGTTATGTTGATGTCGGCTTTGCCCTCCAAATTCTATAATGTTGTGGAAGTCTCAACTTTGGATACGTTTCAGAGTAGCGGATGTTTAAACTTCTTTTCTCCCGCATCAAAGTAGGACAAGAAATGTAAAATGTATTATTTCCAGCACTAGGTTAAGCATTTCAATTTTCTATTTTTCAAAATAATACATATGATAGATTATATAAATTCTGAATAATATATTATAATAATAATAATAATAATTATTATTATTATTATTATTATACAAATAACAATATTATGTAAAAGATAATAACTCTAGTTTCTTGACCCAATAATAATAATTATTATTATTATTATTATTGGGTCAAGAAACTAGAGTTATTATCTTTTACATAATATTGTTATTTGTTGTTATTGTTATTTGTTATTTGTAAATGTCGAAAGTTTTAGTTTTTTCTTTTACTGATCTACAAAATATATATACTATATAGCAAGTATCTTTTCTTTTATTATTTATTATTGTAAAACACAAATTGGAGTTCTATGTTACTCTGCTTTTCTTTTACAATCTAAATATGGTTATGAATGCTGCATTTAACTCGCCTCTCGACCATTCTCAGGGTTGATCTAAATGTTTTTAATTTCACCCTGCAGATTCATGAATAAACAAAACAACGGGATGCACGATCCTGTCACGGAGTTCTTTGCTGGATCTGACACGTTCTGTTGTCAGAGATCCTCTCGTGCTTCTTCAGACAAACATGAGGCTGCAGTGAAGGGCTTGTTTTTATCCCTCGGCTGTTGATCAATCATTTAATCTTCTTAATAGGCCCAAATCAAAACTAATGGTGCATGTAATAAGTGTTTAACTAAACAATGTGGACAGTGGGGGACTTAAGTGGTGCCTTAATGATTTTCTCTTAACTGAGCATGACAGTCCTAATGAATTTAGGGCTCGCAAACAAACTTTTGACAACTAATATGCAACGTTTGCCCCAAACAATGCCTCTTCTCACTGAATATCTGCATGTGCTTTGCTCTTGCCACAAGTGCTGTTCTTTATTAATGCATTTATGCCAATATATTTGCATTTCATAAAGTGTAATAAAAGCCTTTGCTAATCCAACATAATTCAGTCACATAGGTGTTACCAGCCCTGGATTTTCAAAACTCATGTGAGACATTTGGTGCCATCTTGTGGTGACTGTGGTGTTTTCAAAGAAACATAATATAAATGTTATTGTATCTAATATCTATAGCTAATTACAATATAGAGACATCTTGATGAATGCAAATGTTGTATACCTAATCTACTAAATATGAATATCAATATAAAGGGAATTTAGCCTTGTCAATACTCATACAGGGATTGTAGTGTGTCTATTTAGAGGTAAGCCATTTGTCTTGGTATATTTATCGCCTGTAAGTATCATATTTAATAATTACTGTAAAATCATTAAATTATAATCATATTTCTACTAATTATCATCAATTTATGCTTTATATATGAGTTACAAGAAATGAATAACCCCCCTTTGGGTTCGCCAGGTTGTGAAAAAAGGCCCTTTGGTTGTTGTTTGGTAATGATTCAGTTGTAAGTGTAGGAAATTAATTAATATATACATGTGGGTTTCACACCTTCTAATAAACCATCAAGTCTAGCGCTATAACACACCAGCTACAGGGATACCTGGCAACCTCGAAGATATTCTTATTAATGGCTATAATTGACAAAGCATGAGTAAATGAGTTGTCAACCATGACTAGACCATTCGTTGCCATGTATTTATTCATAATAAAGTTGTACTATGATTTCAATTTACCAATTGGGGAAAGAGTGCACACAGAATAATGGATAGCCTACTATTTGTTTTTAAGTCACAAAGTCATGATTTAAATGTAGGGTCTATATTTTAAAATATCTAATTTATATATATATATATACACATTATGATTGCACTGTTGGATGTATTCTGAATGAACAAGTAACGTGTGGAAGTGAGTTTAAAAAGTAGGTTCTGATGTCACTTTGTTCCACCATAGAGCAAGACTGACATCTGCTGTCCTCACGCAAAACCTAACACGTAAACACACGCACACACACAAGCTTTTGCAGACTTTTAAAACGTCCAGATTAAAAAGCACGTCACTGTAGTTTACCTCGAGACTACAGAAGACAGAATTTTAAGTGTACTGACAAAAATGTACGCGAGAGGCCCTTTCTCCTCTCTCTTATTGGGGCGGATGTGACACCCCTCTCCCAGCCACTTGGTTCAGCCCACAGCTTCGTACCCGGAAGTAGTAGTAAATATTTACTTTGCGATCAGCTGACTTCCGTTCATGTGACTGCAATTAGCAAAAGACCACTGCAGTTTCTTAGCATGTTGCTAGCATGTATGTATTACTATATAATTAAAATATAGGCTACGTTAATGACGGGTGGTTTAGGTCAGCCAAATACCTCTTTCGCTTTCACAATTAACGTCCAGTTAGCTTAGCATTTGGGACATTCAGGCCTAGCAAGTGAATAGCAGTTACTAGCTGGTTGAGCTAGCTGCTCCACAGGAGACAACACGTTGATTTAACTACTACAATCAACGTGTCAGCAGAATTGGTCAAAATGGACAAGATTGCTAAAGGTGAGTGAAATCCACAGCAGAAAAAAAGCATTCTTATTGTGGGCATGTTGGCGTGTTTGGCACCACTGTTTACCTTTAATGCTCTGATCTCAGATGGCTACATATGAGGCTATTCAAAATATCATGTAGTGCAGTGTGAAAGACATTAGGATTAGTTAGCTTTTATACACATGTAAATAGTGAATGAGATGCAGAACTTGGTTTGCATTATATTAACAATAAGGTGATACCTTTTTATGGCATGCAGGCATCAGCACAACATTATTAAGGTGTTGTCATAGTATTGTTTGAAAACATAATAATGTTGTAAAAAGGTTGTATCCTGTGTATCCTTTGTGTTTAAACTGAATGTAATGTGCGTTGTGTTTGGTGCTGCAGATGTTGGGGATATCCAGTCGCGACTGTTGGACCACAGACCAATCATCAATGCAGAGGTCCGCTACTTTGTGAGAGAGTTTGAGGTACTTGTTATGAGCATGACAGATGTGTCTTAGGCTACATTACTTACAAATGTGATGACTTTAGGGTTCAGTGCCACTGATGACAGATAATTGGACATTTTACCATCAGTTAGACTTTTAACCTTCAACATTGCTGTTACTCAATGTTTAACATCTCTGCTGCTCCATGGAGTGATCAATATACTTTAAATATACAGTGTTTTCTCTTGTTCTTGAGCAGACAATGCCAGGAAATGATTTCAACTCATTTGTTATTTTTCTCACTCATTTTCATGGAAACAATATGTTGCGAGCCAGTGCTAGATGTTTTCAGTCTTCCGTGTGGTGTGCCTGTGACAACACTGAGCTTTCCTCTGCTGCTGTGTAGGAGAAACGTGGACACAGGGAGAGCAGACTGCTGGAGTACCTCAATAAGATTGTCCCGGAAACAAATGAGCAAATGCTGCCGACAGATTTCGTGGGCATGCTGTCTGATGTTGTCAAACGTTGTAAGTCTCCTCTCTCAGATTCACACTTTATAGAAGTTACACACTTTGTAAATTGTGGTAAGATTGTGTCATTTTATGTTTGACCTGACATCTAATCAGACACTATGATTTGTTGCCATTTCTTTCGACAAATGTTTGGCAAAACTGTGTACTGTGTACTAGTGAATGACATCATAACACATCATCAAGCATTGTAGAATGACTTATAAGGTCAAGTATCATGAGCTGACTTTATTTTTGCAAGGATCATATTGTATAATAATTCCCGTAGTAGTAATACATTATAATCTTTTTTATAATGCATTATAATCACTATTCTAATACATTATAATAGTGATATTACTTCAATTAAGTGAACCCTGTCTGCTTTAAGAAAGGTAAAACATATAAAGTTGTGTTGTTCTACTTAAAGCAAACAGTGGCAACTTAGTCACTCATAATCATATTATAATAACAGTGATTATAATGCATTATAAATATATTATAATGTATTGCAACAATGGGAATGATAATACATTATGATCCCTGCAACAAAAAAGTCAGTGAGTGACCAGCAGTTATGAAGTATGATGATACTTGAGCTTATAAGTCATTATAAAATACTTTATTATTTTTGATATAAAGCATCATGGCTATTTATGAGTGCTTATTACTATAATTACACACTACTGTAAGCAAATTATCGTGCCTTTTTGCTAATACAAAGACCTATTCAGCCACAATGTATGTAAACTTTCATTTAAAGACCTTCAACAACACACTGTTTCATGTAAATGTGCGATATTCTGAATTCCTATGGTGGTACGATGACACAAGAAACCTACTTGGAGAAACAATGTCAATCTTAAAAGATTATTATATCAATGTTGTGTTAGAGTAAATGAAAATGTTCATTATGAATATTAAGAATATATATTTTGCTTCTCTCCCACAGTGGAGGCTGCTAAGCACATGGCAGAGAGAGTCCAGCAGAGGGAGCTAGAGGCACATCAGGTAAAAACAAATCCAAGCAAAGGACTTAAAGCACAGGTGGACACATTATCATAGTCCTGAACAAAAAACAGACTGGATTGCAGACTGTACGGGCATTTATGATATTGTGTGCATTTACACGGCCTTATGTTATCGGCATCTTCAGTGCGGTGTGTGAATGCAAGAGGCTGTGGCAGCTGAAGTAGTACAAGAGGGGAAACTTGAGACAAACGTCTTCTTGTGTCCTTCCAGAGCACCCAGCTGCAGGGGAACATGGAGCGTTTGAAAGATGAGTGGGCAGAGTTTCTGAAGGAGCAGCAGAGATTAAAGGAGGAGGTGGACGAGGAGCACGCCAAGGCTGTAGGACAACTCAGCACCCAGTACAGCGAAAAGAAGAAGGACTTGACCAAGTTTTCACCCCTCTAATCAGTGATGGTGTGAGTGAACAAACCTCTCTTACTCCACGCGTGTGCTCGCCGCGGACACGGACGTCTGTTCTGCACGTGCAAAACAAAGCAAGCGGCTTTGACTGATGAACTTCGTCGTAGGTTTTTTGCACAAGACTCAACATTTTCCAAAATCGTAAATATTAAAGTGTGATTAACAACGTGGAATTTCACAGGCCATCAAACTTACATGTTTCTGTCTTTAGCACATGGAATTTTCACGGTAACCTAGAAGGCCTGGAATATGTCTTTTTTTTTATTTTATTTTTTTTAAACAAGCAATCGTTTGATTGTTCCTTGGCCGTGAAGTTTTCAACATTTCAAGATTTTAATGGATGCCTCCCTGAAGGGTGCTGATGATAAATTTGCAAACCTGGAGTTTGGCACCATGGCGAGATATTCGAAGCACTGGAAGCCAGATCGTTAAATGTTAGAATGAGCAGGTGTGTTTAAAGCACAAGTCAAGTGTTGTAGAAACGAGCTCAAACAAAACCGTTTCCAGGACAAGTCATCCCTCACCAGCTCCCCCGTGTTTGGAGCATTTGACCTCTGACATTAACTTCAAGTAAACCAACTGTCTATGAAGTAACGTTCATTATAAAAAGGCCTTTGCTGAGACCAATAATGATTGATCTGCAGCAGCTGTTTTTTGTTTGCTTTGCCACCTCAAATCTGATTTGAATAAGTCACAAATCCAATATTTATATTCCGTTCAAACAGAAAAATAAAAGCATAAATCAGATTTTGACTCTCTGGTTTACATTTTCTTTTTTTTTTTGTGGTCATGTTTACGTAAAGAAAAAAAGATTAATAAACACAATCAAGGTGTTAGTTTACTTTTTGCGTCTCCGTTTATCATATTAATTGCACACAGAGGCATATGCTACAGTGGAAATGCTTACCATTTAAGTATTTATCAGTTATAAAGCATAACACATGGAGAAGTTGTTACATGAAATCGTCAGTGTGGGTCTTGTCCCTACGCGGAGACCCTCTGAGGTTGATGAGGTCGCTGCACTTTTAATGAAGTGTTTTGTTTTGGCTCCAGACAATAGTGGATTCTTAAACAGGTTAATGGATGGGCGGGCACACAATGGGCACATTCCTGGCATGGCTGAGAACAGACTTCATCTCAAACAACGTAATAGAGCAAATATTTTGCATCCCCCCCCCTTTCCACAACCACACATTCCTTTAAACTGCCACCTCAGCTGTCGACTGTCTCATCTGAAGAAGCAGGTTTGGACTTCGCCTCGTCCATCGTAAGTAAAACAGTCTCTATAAGAAAAATAAGAATAAAAGAAAACAAGCCAGCAGATGAGTCCCTCCACTGTGTGGCAACTCAGCTGAAGCGAACTCGGTTCTGTATCCCCTTTCACAGAAGCTGCAGCTTTTTTTCCATTTGGCTGGCAGTGACCTGCCCCCGGTCCTGCTCTCATGCAAAACCCTGCTCTGCCCGTGTCTGTGTCTCTACATGTGTGTGAGAGTCGGTGATGGCTGGCGTCAGAGATCAGAGAGGGCACGGACGTGCCAGCAGATGTGTGTGTGTGTTTGCGTGCATGCCTTTCCTCCGCCTCGGTGACTGCAGCTGTCCCGAGTCGGAGACGGGCCATCATCGGCTAACGAGGAGCGACAATACGGAAACGTGGCCCACCCGCGCCAGCAAGGCACCTTTTCATCTGCCCCTGTTTGCTTTTTTGGTTTGGTTGGAAAGAAGGAAAACAGTCCTGAGTACATGAAAGGTCACCATTAAAGTCATATGAGTGTGAGCTATTCATGAGTAGAGTCATGAGCTTAAAGTGAGTTCTTGTTGGGCCTGATAAGTGCAGGATTTATATCTTCTAGAATGAGATTTGATATTGCTGTGGAAAGCCAGATTTAGGAAAAGTCAATAAATCCAAAACAACACATAAAATAGGTACTTCCAGGAATCAAACATGGACACAAGTTTCGTCATTTTTCTCTGTTCAGGTCAGAGTAACCTTCCACCGTCTTGAATTGCGCTACAAGACCACTGCGGTCAATAATAACACGCGCTTTGCCAAACCGAATTGACATTAAGCAATCTGGGATTTAGATCATCTCTTTGTGGCCGAGGGATTGCAACAACAACAGGTTTCGACATTCATAGGAATTCGGGTTCTAAGTTGAAGTGCAGGCTGAAAAGTATGTAAAGCCAGAAATCTCTGCGCCTAGTAAAGTATTTGTTGAGCGACTGGTTCTGATCAACGACAACAATCGGTGCCCTATTTAGTGGCGTAGAACAGGAAATGTTACACGTTGTCTTAGACTTTCATAGAGAATCTGGTCCATCTTGATAGTTATCCGTCAAACACTGAGAGGAAACTATCCGGCGTCCCGTGTACTCAGGCTGCTGACACAGAAACTTTCCCTATACCCCGACCCGTAAGACGACTCCGCGTGCAGTTGGGCACTGGCTGAAATCTCCTCTTATCATCCTCCTCAGCCGGCTGCCTCAAGTCTCTGGACCTTTTGCTGGTGTGTTTTTTTTGTCTCCAGTGTGCATCAAGAGAGCAGTGTGCTCTTCCTGTTTTGAAGCGAGAGCAGTGCTCTCGGGCCACTGAGCTGCCGCTCCCTGTGCCAACACAAATGGTAAAGGAAGCAGCAGCACCCAGCTGGAGCTCCAGTGGGCAACGCACGGAGATAAGGGCTTGTGTTGGTTTATGCAATCTGATGCCCTGTCTGACGAAGTGCTTTCCACATCCACTGGAAAAGATGAAATGTGTGACTGCGGATGAACTGCGCAGGTTACGTATGATGATGAAGACGTTTGCTGAACAACAGGATCTGGTTTTAGCCGTTCAATGCTACAGAGAGCGGTTGAAGCTCAGCTCGCGTGACAGTTTCAGTTTGATCAACCCACAACGCTACTCAGCACATTCTTCAGCCCTCCCAACATCTGCTTGTAAGAGTGACCAAATCTCAAGATGTCAATGAAACTATATTTGACACTAATCGCATGCATATGAACTATGTGAGGTGTGCTTTCCTTAGCTCTCAGCAACCCACCCACAGGGTAAGAAAGCCCTCAAATCAGGATATATTATTACGTGCCGATTCAACTTAGGAACACTTTACCACAAACTTTGGCCTCCAGATTTAACGTGTTGAATCCTCAGCTTTCTGACAGGAAATACTGGATATTGTAAGCTTAAAACTTCATAAACATTCAGGTCATTGTCATTGCAGGATGCCGTACTGTGTTCATGATAATATCTCCACTGTCTGTATATGAACCCAATTCCATCCATGGTTCTTTCCCGTGAGCTTAGCGAGTGCTAGACGGATCAAACACAGTGTTTGAGCACACTTGTGTTGGCTTGATGTTTGAATGTCTATTCCCTCTCCTTTTAGTGCTGTACTGTTTGAAAATTAATCAAATAGTAGCGGAGGTTGAATTTCCTTGAAAAAACAAATAAAATACACACAACCTCGGAGGACCGCTACAGGTTCTCCAAAGCTGACAGCAAATTGGCCTTACTAAATATTTTCTCTTTGTTTCGGGGTCACCTTTCGTTTCAGTCGACTGATGAGAAAAAGCAGGTCTAACAGCAACACAATTTCACTTTTTTTGTGTGTGTTGGAACAATAGAAAAGCGAGGAGGTATTCGTTCACCCCCGCCTTCCTCACAGCTTATGAGAATTTCCCTGCCTCTGCGTGCTCCCTCTTTTTCTTTTGTGCTACATGATGGGGCCCCTGTTACTCAATTACTAAGGGGTCCAAAATGAAAATGCCAATGAACAAAAGCACCACGCTTCCGAGTTAATAACGCGGCATAAAACCACCCCAGGGATTCGGTGATGGGTCTTGAGGCGGATGGTGAAAAGCAGGTGGCAATATGAATTCTTTGGCAATAGCAAACGTTCACCCAGTGGATTTCTAAATAAGAGTAGGAGAGCTCTCAAAGCTGCAGTAAAGCAAATTAAGAAATTGATATTTCTCTAAGGGAAAGTTGCAAGGCATGCTGGATAGTCTCAGACTCTGGCAGCTGAGAAAATGAGCACTGGGTGGCATATAAAAGCAATCAGTGGAAAGAAAAGGGATGGAAATTAAACGTCCCACCTTTCACTATAAATGCCAGCGTTCCCTTATTAACGAGCACTGATATGCTCCCTGATGAAAGCTGACACTGTAACATGTCAAGTTTTTATTCTGTACAGTGAACACAGCCAGTTTATTAACCAGATGTATTGGTCAGATTATCTCTCTTTGAAAGACACACATTCCGTCTTTTGTGCAATAAAGAGCCTAATTAGCTGAACTGAGCGTGATGTTTTTTTGCGTCTGTTCAGTTTCATCAGACAGCCTCGCTAATGCAACAGCTCGGTGTTCCCGCCAGGTCCAAGAAACACAGGTAAGAGTCCAGCAACAACAAACACCTTCCTCGGACAATCACGGGGCAAACAATAGCCATGAGAGGACGCGGAAAACTGCCTGTCATCGGCCAAACGGCCACCAGCAGCAACAAGGCTGTTGTCGTCTAGATCCCTGAACCGTAGAGGAATGTCTGGCTCCACTGCCAGCCACATACCTTCTCAATGGCTTTGATTTTCTCTGTTTTCTGAGGTATTTTTTAAGATGTTATCTCCCTTTGACTGTTGCTGTTTCAATGATTCTGAACCCTATAACTATTGAAACAGAATTTCATATAGCAGAGAGAAAATTTACTCTTTTTACTTTCAAAAAACAAAACGTTAACATCAACCGAAAGGTTGTAAATCCTGCAAGAATTCATTTCTGGCCACTTGTGGGCAGCAGAAACAATGTAAACCCAACACTGACATATTATCACCCTTACCTCACCATATATGACACGTTAGTTTTCATTTGGAGCCGTTCAATATTAAGGTACGTTTCTATCATTTGTATTAAGCTCTGTTTTGTTCTCAACCAACTCCTGGGGGAAATATTTGGCCAGAAAACAAAACAATGAGCTGCAAGACACTAAAAAGCTTCGTAGCGCCGAAGGAAACTTCAAAGACAGGCAATAATTCTTAGTGAGTTTGTCGTACAAATATAGTCATTGTAAATATACAAGCACTTCAGTCAATTGACTTGACTCTATTACTGAACCTCCTGCCAGCTCATCGCACTCTAGATTTACATCTTCCTCTATTGAAATGTTCCTGTTATGAAATAAGGGTTGTGATTTAAATCTACTGGGCATGAGAAAACCATTTGCTCTGAGGCTTTTTGATCAGTTATTCACTACTCATTATCTGGGTATTGGTTTATGGAGCTAAGTCATGGAACAGAGAGGGGAAAGCAATGCAATATAAAGGATGATTCAAAGCCATGGTGATTGAAGTAACAGAGATGCTAGGCAGTGTATTAAGAGGCAATGTCTGATAATTAAAAATGAAATGCTTAAAAATCCCAAGTATGTTGTTCATGAGTTATGTTGTTGAACAATGTTGTTCAGCTATACCCGCAGGGCTTTTCAAAGGATTTTTTTCAGTTTCTGCAACGTTAGGATGATTATAAAATAAAACTGATACAGCTGTAAAAGTGTAAAAAGTCAATAAAATCAGACACCACTCTCAGTGAACAGGTGGTTTCCAGATTTGGAGAGGATGACACAATGTTTTACTGATGTCTTACTTATCTTATAAATGGAAGTTAATCCCAAGAAATAATCAAATACATTTTCCAGACAAAATGTGTGACTTTCAAGATAGTTAAGATATAATTACTCAAAATAATTGTTAGTCATAAAACTACACAAAGAAAGTGTGAATTGTCTGTAAATAACAGTGACTGTAGGATTCTCCTTTCTTCCGGTATAGACGGAAGCTTTTTGGACGCCCCCGTACCTCATCATAAACGATAGGCATCTTAAAAACAGGATTATCCCTGAACATTTTTCGGAGGCTAAACTGAATAATAGAAAAAGATAAGCTCCCAAAGTAGCCAACACTTCACAAAGGTAACTAAGCATAATGGTCCTTAAAAAAAAAAAAAGACAGTGGAATTTCTCCCCTGTTGTTGTCAGAGCAAGCCCTTTGCTCTCACTAAATGATCTCACGATGAGATCTCCCAAGGAGCATCTAATATCCCACCTACCTCAGCCCCTAAAACCCAATAAATCAATCAGTTGTTCTTTACAAGCCTGCGTGTGTGTGTTACCCATTCAGGAAAGAGAGAATCCCTGCTGTGGCTCGCAGCTTAAAACCATCCTGACTGACAGAACAATGAGGCAGACGGGAGACGGGGGGGGGAACAAGATGCATGCGTGTTTTGCCTCTGTGTGGATGTGATTTCTGCATCAGTGTGTGTTTGGAGCGGCCCGTGAACCCCCCCTGAATGCGAGTCAGCCTCTGATCCTGGCTTTCTCCAGGGAGGCCCTGGCTCTTGGCAGAGGAATGCATGGGAGTGGGCTCCTTCAATAAAGGCAACTCTCCTTCAGAGGCCCCGGGAAAGGCCCCGGGCTTCGCTTTTTTGCTTTTCTCCCCTGTCTCTCCGAAACCCAAGTGGGCTGCTGCTTTTGCTACTGCTGCTGCTTCGTTTCAAGCGTAATGGCTTTACCTTGAGGCCGCGGGAGAAAGACACAGAGGAAGGGAGTACAGACCTAAAATTATGACTCACCTACTGTATGCCAATGGGTAAGCACGGGATGTCATGACATCTTGTTAGAGCTCGACATGACTTTGTCTGTCATTCAGCAGATAATGCAGAATCCCAAACAGATATGTCGAAACTGTCTGGATTTTGAACTAGCTAAGAGAAAGTGAAAAAAGTGAAGCTAAAGCCAGCAGCAGTTTAGCTGAGCTGTTAGTGAGCTTCAGAGGTGCTGGTAGTTTTTGTTTGATGCTTACAGATGGAGCCAGGCTAGCTTTTTCCCATTTACCTCCCGTCTCTATGCTAAGCTAAGCTAAAGGGCTGCTGGAGTGGTATTGATCTTCTCATCTAACTCTCAGCAAGAAAGCCAATAAACACATTGTTGAAGACAAATGTTGAAGAATTTATTTTAAAAGTGAGGAAAGACAGTTTTACACCTAGTATCCACTTTCCTTGTTTGTGACTTTGCTCCGTCTCTTTCAATGATCCATTAAATGCATACATTTAAACTTGCACCCATTGCTCTTGTTGTGTCGTGATGGTCTCCAGCAGATGTGTGCAACGAGTGAGGCGGGAGACTAACAAAAGGAGAGTAGGAGAAAAAGAGATCTGAGGATAGAAAACCTAAAAAAGGAAATTCAAGAAAGATAAAGCAGAAGAGCCCCTAAAAAGGAGAGTCAGACCAATCAAATGAAAGTAATGACAACGGGAGATGAGAGGGAGAAAGAGAGGAACACAGACATGGAAAAAGGAAGTAAAAGATGGGATGGGAGGGAAAGACACAGAGAAGGGAAGACTGGTCCCTGGCCTGCAGATCAAAGCAGGCGGTGAGCAGCAGCTCCAGGCCGATCCTCCCAGCACCTGCTGCTGCCCTGCAGCCAAGTCAAACACTTTATTCCAGCAGACAAACTGCTTAATGGCTTCTGTGGAGGGACCTTTACCGGGCCCATGACTGACTCTGCAGACGCTCAGAGGTGCAGCCTGCTCTGACACACACACACACACACACACACACACACAGAGAAACACTCAAAGGCTTCCTTAAACTCGTTCTTACTCACTGCCTACACAGGGTGACACATCCAGGAGAGCGCACACAACTTTCTATGTGCGATCCATCCGATCATTTTATTGCACATCTGTTCAAGAGTGGAGAAATCCAGACACCTGTCAGAATCATAAACTCACTTAAAGTACCCACGGACTGATGGAGCATGCATACAATAAGAGACATTTACAATAAATCGCAAACACCTGATTCAAGCATTGTGCACTTTTCTGCCCACTCGAATGCAGCGCTGGTAAAGGTTGTGGTTGGACCTTGAGTCAATACGGAGCAGAGAACAAATCATCCTTAGAAAAACAGTAAACATCTGTTTTGTGACTTGGCCACCTCTCACTGGCAATGTCAGCCTGAGGCTGGGCCCCTTTTTACATTTTCCATGAGAGCAAACGGGAGTACCAGTAAGCGGGTGACAGCATCTGTAATTTCTACAGGAAAATAAAAACAAACCTTGACGCAATGACGGCAGGTACTGCGGCACTCGTAACGTGTCTTGCATCGTTTGTCCAAAAAGAATAAAACCATGGACAGTCTGTGCGTACGTCCTTTGCTCAGGCAAAGTGAAGCCTCATTGGTTGTTGATGACATTTACGGTTCGGCCCACATGAAATACTGTCTCCTGAAACATCCCTTTAGAACCCTACTCTCCTTGTAGCTATAGTCCACATGGCCGCAACGTGATTTGTAAGTTGTGAAGGACATCTAGACGCATGACATTGGGTTTTCTTGGACACAAACAGTATGTCATCCTCGATTGATCTTTGTTGGGAAATTCAGTTTTCTATTTCAGAGGCTGGGCCTGGCTGCAAAGCGGCAACCATGGCACCGGTATATGTCTTGCTCAAGGACACTTTAGCGAGCAGTATGCATGCGTTCCAATGTGTGGGCTTCAAGGGGATCTCTGATATTATTTTTACCACAATATTAATTTGTGTAGCATATAACGTTTAATAAGGCTAAGGGGATAGATTAACACACCATTTTTAAAACAGGATTTTAAAGAACATCTCGAACACGCTAAACATCCAACCATGTATAATTCCTTTAATATGTTCAGTTCCAAAGACCCCAAATTACAACGACTCATTCAAACATTATGATATTCAGGACAGCTAAAAACGTTCCCACTGAGGCACCAATGATCATGGTGATAGAGTATAGTGGCTGGCCTGCAATCTGGAAACATGTCCATGAGTCCAGGTCTTCTTTTCTCCTCTTTTCTCCCACTCTTTGTTCTCTACCTTGTTCTCCCACTCTCTGCCCCACCTCAACCCCCTCACAATCTGGCCCGTATATATCCTGATTGCTTTACCAGCAGGAAGTGGGGCTTTTACAATGACGGCTCTACCAAGAAGTGAGATGCAGAGTCCAAGTCGATGTGCCTGTCACCACCTGGTGTGTCTCACCTCAATGTTCAACAAAATGTCAATGCTTTGCCACGTCTATTATTTTAAAGACACTTGTCGACATAGACAAGACTGGAAATGACAAGTGGTGGAGTGAGTCTCATGACAAGGCTGCTTACAGCTTTATGGGGAGCAGTGACAGGCACCATTAGCTGTATGTATATAGGGTCAGAAAGCCAGTGTGTTTGCATCTTTATGACACTCTACAGCATGCCGAAGAAACTCTGTTGGTGCGAGAGGCACCATCTGGTCACCCAGGCATAAAAAAGGAGGACTTCTTCAATCAATCTTTATTCCTCAACATGTCATTGGAACTTCATTCACACGTTGCGATCAAAGTTGACCACCTAGAGGAAGTAAAAGTTGTTTTCCGTAGGTGAGCCTGCAGAGGGATCATTCTCTTCCAGAAAACCTCAATAAGGAATAAGATCTGCAGGTCAAATCTGTACAGAGTCTACAGCCATGCTAGCGGCTCTTTAAGCAGCAGCACGCAAGCTTTCTCAGTGAATGAATGAATGTGTTTTTTACAAATAGACCTATATATCATAACCATTGAATGCCAGGCCCTGTAATCCACGTAGACCTCTTGCTGCTCTTTCAGCAAAATACCCCCCAATATGAAATGATTGATCCTTTGCCAAAACTTACACTTTTTAAAACATTTTGTGGCCATTCATGTTGTTGATTCAAATTCATGACGACTGAAGCCAAAGGTCATTTTTGCAGGATCATGTTTTTTTTCCTCAAACAACGTTTGATTTCCAGTAGCACCTGTCAATATCCAACCTGTTTACTGCAGTGGTAGTTTCCAGCAGTGGGAAAGCCGCTGACCCTGTAAGCACACAGAACCTTGTGGAAAATGATGGTAATTCCAATACTGTTGATACCTCCGGAGACTTGGCACGGCTTTAGTCATCCGCATGGATCCAGCAGAGAGCAGTAGAACATAAAAACACTTGGGATACAGCGGGGGTTGTCATGGTAATCCACAACCACCATAATAATGTCTTCTCTTCCTTTATATATCTGATTTCTCTCTCTATCCCACTCCTACTATTACTATTATTATTTAGCTTTTTCTTTCTTTCTTTCTTTCTTTCTTTCACTTTCCATTTCCATCATCCTCTTTATTTCTCTTTTTATCCTCGCTGTCTATTAGCCGCCCAGATGAAACGACAAGGGGCTTTCCGAGTTTCTGGGATTGTTCCAATCATGTGGGAGAGCCCTTTCCTCACTGTCTTTTCCCAGCACAGGTGCCTGCTGCAGCGGCTCTAGTAAGCTGTCTGCAAATGACATTGGTTCCCCTCCATTGGTCACATCCTGTGTCCCGGATATGATACTGCCATGAGTCTCGGTGTTCCGAAATGGAAACACGTCTGGCTTTGGATTGCATGATGTCCATCTGTGGGACGACTGCGCTGAAAGCAGCAGAAAGAGTGTCCAACAAGGTAATTCCCAAATGTCCCACATGACAGAATTAGATTTGGTCAGAAATAGCCGCTGAAATGTTCCAGAAAGTCTTCTCTTTAACGGTTTTCTCAGTGTGTTCATTGGCAGTGCCGAAAAAGCAGAAATAGATACTGTTTGTGAGATTCAGTGTACAGCTGTTAAAGAGGAGGGTTTCTGCGATTCATTGACATTTTTATGATGATTGAGTTCAAATTACTTCATGAACATTTTTTAAGTTCACCTCTGGCAGTAATGTGAGAGTGCATAGAAATTCAAAGCAATAGTGCGACATTTTCGGAAATATATTAATTTATCTTGGTGCCGAGGGTCATGTTTGAAGATCGGTACCACTCTCATATCTGTGACTTAAAAACAACCACCCTTGCTCTGTTCAAGTACTTTTAATGTGCCAATCAGCACCTCTAAAGCTCTAATTAACATAGACTGGCGAAGAACTTAACCTTCTGGTGGACCAACATGGGGTCTTCTTTCAGACAAAAATATGTATGGTAGTTAACAACGAGGCACAAATCATTTTGAAATGCACCATAAATTACACATATCTGGCAATTTAAAATGTCATTTTGCAAGTCCTCCTGAAACACCACAATGTGTTGTTTCTACACTGTTTTTTTATGGATTAAACAAAGTCCATAATAATCTAGACCAGGTGTGGACAACCTTGGTTGAAGTTTGGTAGGCCTAATGATTACAACTCAGATGTGGATGATGTTATAAAGATGTCAGCCTGCTTGTATTGTGCTCTCATATATAATTACAAGGCCCTGATTGTGGGATTTTTAAATGTCGCTATGCACATTGCCTATATGGATGGAACACAATTTCAAATCCATTGGCGATTTAAACTTGGATGTTGTGTCATAAATTAACTTAATGTTAACCTAAACTAAACTAATGTTGATCGGGCGCACTGATTAACAAGAAACTGCCACTTCTTATGAAAAAAGTAGCTGACCCCTGATATAGACAATCAAATATCCTGTACCTGACCAGCCTGCATGTATATACAGTGTACATGTATTTTGCTCTGATTGGAGCACTTTTTAATTCAGAATAATGTACTTATATAGTAGTCCAAAGAGTCAGAGACACTTCATGAAAAAAGTCTGAGCACCCTGCCTATAGTTATTGCTCACTCTCTGAAGTTAGTGGCCTAGAACAATTTCTAACGGACTGTTTTAACACATTCACACACACACACTGCTCTTCTCTGTTATTCTCTGTTATTCTCAGTTCTCACTTTCACCCCGTTTGCCACCTGTCGACTCTTGCACTCTCAGCCACTGACTTCAGGCAATTAAGAAAATAAACAGAATGTCCAAGGGTCCCCAGGGTCCATTAATCTTTCTTTTTCCTATTACACAACGGACTGGACTGGCAACATGCCTGGTCATCAACAATGGGTAACCAGTAGACACCCACAACTATGCAGCCCCCACTTCACCACATGAAATGTAAAATGTGTCAGCAGCAACTTGGTCATATTTACCACAGCTATATGACATGTTGAGATTAAATAGTGATGTGTGGTTATTGGCTTGCCATTTTAACAATAGAGCCCATATGGGAGGGTTGAGCCTGTGTTTAGATGTTATTTATCATGTGCAAAAGTCTAGGAAAATAATCTCATATATCATTTTTCACCTCCAATTAACCGTGAAGGCATTTGCGTTGCACAGAGTGAGCAGCGGCTGAAATGTGAGAGTGTAGCGAGCACCGTGGGTCACGAGTGGATGTCAAGGCCATTTTTTGATATAATAGCTCAAATAAACTTTAGTGGGTGGGAGTTCTCGTACCACTGACACCTTCATGTCAGCACAGTGGACTAAATCAGAGCAGGAATATGATCATAGCAGTCATAACAGTTCATACAAAAATACCCTTGATGTGAAATGGAAAGTTCAAGAACTCAGCGTGTTCTTTCACTCAGTGGCATATACGAGTGTTGAGCTTCTTTTTTTTTTTTTTAAATAGACATTTTGCGAATCTCTTGGAAATATTTCAAACTGATTAAATAAACAAGATAAATGTGTTAGTTAGTGTTTACCCCCTTCTCCAGTCTTTATGCTAAGCTAAGCTAACCGGTTGTGGTATCAATATTCTCATCTAACTCTTGGCAAGAGATGAGCAAATGTCCCAAAATGTCAAACTATTCCTTTGGCTATCACAAAATGAGTCTTCAGGCCCACACGCATTGGAAACAAATTGATGTGTTTCTTATGTGTACAGCTATGATTGGGTGGCCTAAAAAAAATCTGTTCTGGTCCCAATGCGCAATTCAAAAAGCATTAAGGTTTCTGCAGGCTTCTGATCCTTTTGATTTATCTGTTGTTTTTTCATAGCTTGCTCCTGGCATGTGGGGGTCACGGCCAAAAGGGAAGACATTTCAAGTTCTCCCATGTTTGAGCTTTTACAGCCAAAGGTTAAAGATCGTCTGTTTGTACTCTGTGGACAGAATACAATGTGTGTGTATGTGTGTGTGTGTGTGTGTGTGTGTGTGTGTATGTGTGCATGTTTAACAGTGGAATTTCAATGGTTGTAAAGGGGACAGCAGGACAATGTCCTGAGGCAAGTGGCCTCAAAAGTACCGAAACGCTCTACACACAGAGAACTTCATAAACACCTCAGCCTGTAACACATATATTTCAAACTTCAGACACTGACCGTGCATGGTGGAATAATTTTCACCCACTTCTAGCGTATAAACATTCAAGAAAACCTGGTTTTATGAAAGAGATGCAATCGTCTGGAGTAGTGTCATACACCATAGTGTGCTCTGGGCGACAGCTCTGTCTGTTTCCATGCTGTAACCTCCTCCTCTCCTCATCCCACTCTTCCTGTTGTCCGGATGAAAGGAAAAAAGGGGAATGATTAAAGGGAAATACTGTACATATGAAGGTTGTCTCCATTTGGTTTCATGAAATCATGACTGTGTTAAAAAGTGAAATGGAGGACTTGCCAAAGAACTGTCAATCCGTGAAGCCAGCAGGGAACAGACACACACACACAAACATCGTTGTGGGAATAGATGTATGATTTATGTGCACTGTCGCCATTACGCAAGGCTACAGCCCCCACGAGAGGCACTATTTATCCAGCGCAATAAATTGGATTAATTATATTTGTCTTAAAATGTGCTCACTCTCAAGCATCGTTTCCATCGTTGAGGAGGCAACTCTGACTCATATCTGACCATCGGTGTAGAAAACCAACAGTCCGTCTGTCATCTGAACCGGCGGTGATGTGACACCTGAGCTGTTGTGCCAATGTATTTATAGTTTAGGCAAAACGCTAAATTGTTCTCTTAATCCTGGGTCTATTTTCATAATATTTCATCTTTTCATGGATGTTGGATTCATACCATTAGGAATTTAAAGAGTGGCCAGTTTGTTCTAGAGAGACAGCCTTAGGTGTGAAGGAAACTTAGACTGCCTGCCAAAGCGGTGTAGTCAACCAGAACTTAGTGAACCATCAACCAATTTGGCAGAGGTAAACAAACTCTCAAATGTCTCCTAAATTATATCCCAAAGACATTTTTTTTCACTGAGCTTCCTATGGGACTTATCTGGCCTTCCTTCAACATTTAAAGTGAAATGTTGTTAACTTTATATTCATCATCTTTGATGCTAAACTGTTAACCAGGTGTCGACATGTCTATAAAAGGGTACATAAGGTTACCCATAACATAGGGATGTGGCACATGAATCATCCAACATTTTGAATGGAATTATACAGTATATGGGGATGCTGTCTACACGCAGAAAAATTTCAAATCATGTCAAGTCCATTTTATGCATACAGCCCAAAACCACAAATTACCAATTTGCATCAAAGGGCTTTACAATCTGTATATGAGACCCTTTATTGACAAATCAATTGAATAATTATATATGCAATAATGTAGGCCGTGTCCTTAGCAGCAGTCCAAGTTCAAATCCGACCCCTGCATTTCGTCCCCTCTCTGTCCTCCTTTCCTGTCTATCTTTGGCTGTACTATAATAAAAAATACAACTCAAAAAATGTTTTAAAAATAAACTCACACACACATACATCTACATTATTGTTCATGGGGACCATTAAATAAATACCTTGTGACTATTTTAGTCTATCATGCAGCAATAAAAACCATGGGACAATGCACGCATGCCTACATCACAGAAGAAATAATGCAAAACATCTTTAACAATAAAGTCCAAATGGGCTTCCATACTTCCTCAAAGATCGGCATTTGTTTGAACCTGCCAGCTAACGCTTGCAAAGTACTTGCGGGCTTTCACAGATCTACACAACATCCAGTTTGCATGCCCTGCTGCCTCAATCCCCATGTGCATGTGTCCCATCCACAGTCCACATTCCTTTAAACGGAGGCTGTCAGAGGGGCGTGTACGTTGAGAGTCGGTCTTCTCACTCCAGCAGGGACACCGAGAGAGCTTCACCATGGCCTCAGCACTGAATTGCACACCCTTTATGTTGTGTTTTATTTATTTTTCGTTACTGTTTACCAGTGTGTTTTGCGACTCTGATGCAGAAGAAGATGAACATGCCAAGCACACGTACACGGTGGAGATGTTCAACGAGGCGGTGCCCACTGCACCCCACTTTGTCATGTTTTACGCTCCATGGTAAGTGAACAGTTAGCTAGTGAACAAGTTTGTTTTTTTCCATAAAACGTTGAACACATTAATTGCAGTAACCTGTACAACATTGTCTTCTTTTTTTTTTTTTACACCGCCCTTACAATAGGGAAAAGGTTTATAGAGTGGGATTAGAGCTAACCGGCAAGTTAGCAAACAAGCTAGGTAGCAGACATGCTAGTCTGCTACCCAGCTCCGTCCTCTTGGACAGCCGGTGTTTAGCTTAGCTGCTAACTAGCATAGCCAAACAATTAGCAAACTGCACTTTACTGCAATTGTAGCACTTTTCACAAGGGCCTCGGTGCTTACAATGCTAGTAACGTTAGTTCACTAGCCGTTGCAATGTAGTTGCACACTTTGAACGTGGGAACTTAAACTAGTGCACACAGTTTGTGGTGCTATGCTTATTAAGTTAGTGCAGAAATAGTCGACCACAGCTCGTAGTTGTAGTTTGGGAAGCCGTGCTTACGTGGCACGCACTGATTGACTGCTATATAACGTTACATGTCGGCGGTTCCAAAAATGTGGTCCACGGACCGTCAGAGGTCCTTGAGGGGGTCTAAGGAGTACAGAAGAAGACCTTTCAGAATGAAATGCCTCATAAACACCACTCTGAGCCTTCATATGTAATACATGTAATTCCACATTTCCCTTGAAAGTTCAGATAAGTTGTATGTTTATGTAAAAGCTTTAAGAATATCTTTTGTTGTACACTGACAGTATTTGTACCACTTGTTGTGTCCAGGTGCGGCCATTGCCAGAGGCTACAGCCAGCGTGGAATGAACTGGCAGACAAATACAACAACATGGAAGAGCCTACAGTGTATGTGGTGAAAGTAGACTGCGTCCCGGACACCAAGTTCTGCTCCAATAACCACGGGGTTAGGGGCTACCCCACGTAAGTAACCCTCACACCAATTCATATTAATGCATTAGATCTGCCCAGATTTTGCACATTTTTTACATTAACAAAAAAAGGCACTTCCATGTAGGATTAAAAAAAAAAACATAAAGTAAAAAGTCCTATTCATCACTGATCGACAGAGGGTTGTACATTGGCTTGCATTAAGTTTAATATTCTGTCAGTATCTTAATGACATCCTCTAGGATGCAGACTGCATGCTATACCTGCTGTCACTGGATAATGATTGACAGAAGCTTTATAACCATCCTTTGACAGGGTCCTAGAGCTTGTAGTAATGAGACTAGTTAGTAGTTTCACTTTCTTGTGAAGCTTGTGAGTGTGAACCAAATGTCTGCCATGCCAAAATTCCTTTAATTCAAAACGGGTTTTTTTGTGTGTTACATGTAGATTGATGTTGTTTAAGCCAGACCAGGAGGCAGTCAAGTACCAGGGGCCCCGAGATCTGAAGTCTCTGGAGACCTGGATGTTGAAGTCAATCCAGGAGGAGCCTTCAGTGAGTTGTGTTCACGGTTCCAACACCTCAAGTTTATGAACCAGTGACTCTTACAGCACGATAACGGTGGTATTTAAAGATGCTTGTTGTTGTTGTGTGTCCTCCAGGAACCAGAGAGTGAACAGGAGCCTCCTAAAGTCCCGGAGCCCAAACAGGGCATGTATGATCTGACCGCTCTCAACTTTAAGGCCCACATAGCCAAAGGTAACGATCTAGTAGAAAATATGCCGTTTAATGCTTCATGAAAGCTCTGTTGTGCCACTTAACAGAGGCAGATGAATAGTTACCTTCATCCTGTGTGTTTGTGCAGCTGCATCCTGCCTGCAGCAGATAACTTGTTTCTGTTTTGGCTCAAATTTTAAACATGCTTTCCGTTTCCAACCACACTAAGTAGTGTTTCTGGATCCCTCCTTAGAGAATGGAAACATTTCATTGCCTTGATTGACATAACTGACGTTTCAACACGAGCACCTGAGTCACAATCCACAACATCGGTCAACTCGAGCCAACTATATAACACTTGTCTGCTGTCGCCTCACCTTTCTGGACTTTCAGACAACGAATGCTAAAATAAACAGTGCTCGCGGTAATTGTCTCGTTGAAATTGTGTATTTTAAGCTCCGCTGAGGTTGAATGTTTTGGTTTTGAAGAAAAATAAATGATTTCTTGTTTGGAGAAGAAAGAAAGCAGGATATGACATACGCATGTTTATAGGTCCCACCTTCACATCTTGGCAACAGAGCTCCAATAAAGGTTGTGTAATTGGTTGCGTATAACCTCTGTATAGGAGGTGTATATTTTCATTTTTTCAGCCTCACCGTTGTACA